>NC_069502.1:1198751766-1199089266 GCF_027579735.1 Bombina bombina
AGAAGCCACAGTTAGGGACATCAGCAATATATTAAAGAAATAAATCTATTTTCTAAGCTATGTTATAGCAGTCTACAACATCTCCATTTCCTTATCTTGATCCTGTGTCATAATACGTTTTCCAGCAGATGCTGAATATGTTTTTTGCAATGGAAACATTGAAGCATCAGTTACCCAATCAGACAACAGATACTACATGCGCAATAACTGCTTGTGTACTATGATAACAGAGAGCAGTGAAATTAATAGGTCAATTTGAGTCAAATTCCAAGGCTTTTATTATAGTATTAACTTTTTTTTTCCTTTGAGATTTTTATTAAAGTGACAACAAGTGTAAAAATAAAATGCTCTATTACAGCATTTTATTTTATATGAACATTAAACTGAAACACGTGATAAACAAAATACATTTTGCCTAATCAAAAAAGTTATAGCGATATGGAAGTAAAAATGTACTCTTTATCGTTTGTTGGATCTTAACTCTTTCCCATGAGAGCATACTGAAGTACTCTCATGAGCATACATGTGACTTTATCACTATATGGCAGCAGTGTTTGTAACAATGTCATACATATGCCATATGTCATACATAGTGCTTAAGACATTCGCCCACTTATGAAGCTACGTCAGTAAACTACCATGAAAATAAACGTTTCCACAATTTAAAAATAATACTGAGGGAAAGAGGTTAGTTTGATGAAAGAATTACACATATATATTTATCAGTCACTCTCTCTCTCTCTCTCTCTCTCTCTCTCTCTCTCTCTCTCTCTCTCTCTCTCTCTCTCTCTCTCTCTCTCTATATATATATATATATATATATATATATATATTTATATATATATATATATATATATATATATATATATATATATATATATATATATATATATATATCTATATACACAAAGATTGGAAATAAGCACTCACTGGTCTTCAGACCACAAAGTCACATAATTTCTTTTTATTGCTTGCTGTGACATTTTGGGACCAAGCACAGTCCCTTCCTCTGACTGTGCTTGGTCCCGAAACGTCACAGCACGCAATAAAAAGAAATTATGTGACTTTGTGGTCTGAAGACCAGTGAGTGCTTATTTCCAATCTTTGTGCATTTTCTACAAGAGCATCCTGGCAGCCGACTGAAGTTAGTGTGAGTGCATACACACGCTGCCGTTTGTATATGTATATATATATATATATATATATATATATATATATATATATATATATATATATATATATATATATATATATATATATATATATACATATATATACACATATATACAGTGTATAGAAAATAGGCAAATAAGAGCCAGCACTCACTTTGTGTAATCAACTAACGGGGTGCACTTCAAATAATTCTCATGTAACAAATTCAATCTGGAAGACAGTCACCGTTTTAAAAGCACACTTTAATCAAATTGTGACCACCTGATTAAAGTGTGCTTTTTAAAACGGCGAGTACCTTTCCAGGTTTAATTTCTTATTTATATACTGTGTATATATATACATATATATATATATATATATATATATATATATATATATATATATATATATATATATATATATATATATATATATAAATTTTACCTTATTTTATTTTACCGTGTATATCTATCTGCTGGCACCTTGGCATCAGGATTGGAAAGTGAGAGTGCTCTCTATCTACATATATATATAAAAATATATATATATATATTTGTCTGTATATATATATATATATATATATATATATATATATATATATATATATATATATATATATATATATATATATATATATATATATACACACACATTTATATATACTTTATATTTTATATATATATATATATATATATACACACATACATACATACACACATACACTGTATATATGGTGTGTGTTAGTGTGTGTTTATATGTATATATATCATTGCATTGCAAAGGATCTTCACCCAAAACATTATTTTGCAGTCCAGAGACATACACCTTGATTGTTAATAAACGTTACCTTCTTTGCTTTTTTCAGTTACTGACATATACCAAGCTATATCACTGTGGAGTGTGAGGGTTCTGAGTTACAAGGAATGCCCTCCAGCCTCTCTTGGTAGAGGGGAAAAAACTACTATTTCGGATTTAATTTACAGGAAAAGCAGGTTAAGGGCCAGATTACAAGTGGTGTGCTATTGTTAATGCAAGTCACGATAAGCAATATTGTGACCACGCTAACGTGCGTGCATATTATAAACTAAAAGTAAATGCTTTCAGTCAAGCACAAACAAATTTAGAGTGTGTCAGGTAAGGTAAGAGTAAGGGTCAGGCCCCCAACCTTTGACATGTGCAATTTTTGACTAAGTGATTAAAATGTATATGCACTTTATTCTTAAAGGGACATGAAATCCAAACATGTTCTTTTGTGATTCAGATAGAGAATGCAATTTTAAAAAACTTTCCAATATACTTCTATTATTTAATTTGCTTCCTTCTCTTGTTATCCTTTGATGAAAGGTTTATCTAAGCAAACTCAAGAGCAACAGAGAACCTAGCTTCTAGCTGTTGATTGGTGGTTACATATATATATCAATTATGACTGGCTCACCCATGTGTTCAGTTAGAAACCATTAGGGCACTGCTGCTCCTTCAACAAATGATACCAAGAGAATGAAACAGATTAGATAATAGAAGTAAATTAGAAAGTTGTTTAAAATTTAATCCTCTATCTGAATCATGAATGAACATTTTTGGGTTTCATGTCCCTTTTTAACCTTATAAATGTTGTAAAGGTAGTAACACAAACACAGAAACACACAGACACACTTATACACTGAAACACACACTCACACATAAGGATTCACATATAGAGACTCTAGCAGACACGCAAAGAAACACACGAACACACTCAGACACAGACACCCACACAGACACTCAGCACTTGTTTACATTAACCTAATAAGTAATGCGTTAGACTACAGTTTTGTCAAAAAAGGAGATTTACAAGACAAAATATGGAGTTCTGATTATCTTTTTCTCAAGGAAGATGACGACTATATGATGACAACAGCATTCAGTGGCTGAAATGAAGGGCCCTGGAATGCCTAATGAGTAATTTAAAGGTTAAGTGGTGGATTAGTGACTTCAGGAAAGATCTCATTTGTCTCAAAGTCTGTAGAAATATGTGATAAATCAGTAGTAAGGTCAAAATGTCCTAAAAAGGAACAGACAATGGACACACCCACAAACTCAAACACAACCTTGCACATGCACCCAAGGAAACACCCACAGAGACAGCCTCAGAAAGCACACAAAGACATACATACTCACAGACACCCACAGAAAACACACAGACATACACACACACATGGAGACACCCACAGAAAACACACAAAGACATACATACACAGAGAGACACCACATAAAACACACAAAGACATACATACACACACACACACCCTCACTGAGACATCCACAGAAAACACACAAAGACATAAACACACACACACCCTCACAGAGGGTCCCACAGAAAACGCACAGACATATGCACACACCCTCACAGAGACACCCACAGAAAATACACAGACATATGCACACACCCTCACAGAGACACCCACAGAAAACACACAGACATACATACACACACACACTCACAGAGACACCCACAAAAAACTCAGACATACACACACACCCTCACAGAGACATCCACAGAAAACACACAGACATGCCCACCCTCACAGAGGCATCCACAGAAAATACACAAAGACATACACAGACACACACACACACGCCCTCACATAGACACCCACAGAAAATGCACAAAGAAATAGGCACACTCCTTCACACAGACATCCACAGAAAATAGAGACATACATACACACACACCCTCACAGAGACATACAAAGAAAACATACAGACATACACACCCACCCTCACAGAGGCATACACAGAAAATACACAAAGACATACAGTACATACACACTCAGACACTCTCACAGAGACACCCACAGAAAATGCACAAACACAGGCACACACACCCTCACAGAGAGACCCACCAAAAAAATACATACACACTCATAGAGACACAAAAAAAAGCACAAAGACAAACACAGACACCCACAGAAACACTCACAGGAGGTAAAATGTCTGCACATTGCCATCCCCTAAATCAGTGTGTGACATGCATGATAAAAAAATTGCAGAAATTAACAGATCACTTTTTAAAGAATCATATTTGTAAATGTGCGAACAAATATACTTCTGTGAATTCAAAATTGTACATTAATGATCTGTCAGAATGGGTAGATTAAGAAAAGTACTTTTGAAAAGTTGACATATGTTTGGGTATTTTTCCCCCTCCATTTTCCCCAACCAAGAGCACCACTTCAAATCTGGTGTACAAATACTACCATCTGACAGTTGCACTTATGAATTTTAAAAATACTGTACTCTATATAGTCTTGGTGGAACCATAAGCCGTGGTACTCAGTCTCATAGCATTAGATCTGGATAAATGCAGGATTTAGCATTGTTTGTATGTATTTCGAAATTAAGCTGTAGTGTAAACTGAACAGTGTTAAGTTAACCTGTCTCATTTCAAACACTGAAAAATCTTAGCCTGAGAGTATAAAATTTTATGCAGATGTAAAAACTTAGATAAAATGCCTCCTAGCATCTGGAAAGTCCTTGCATAAAGGGACAGTAAACTGAAATGTAATATATATATATATATATATATATATATAAATCATCTGCCAAAAGGGCACCTACCATTTGTGTTTTGAGGAGGAAACATTTCTGCATAGTTTTAAATATAGAATTTCTACAGCATTGTCAAATAATCATAAATACACTGCTGCATATTGCTAAACAAACATTTGTTTTTATGGACCCCTGACCCCACCATACAACTACCACACTGAAGTTACAATCCAAAATTGCAGAAATAAATAAAATAAATAAAAAACATTTACTAAATAAGTCCTACCACCTCCGCAAATGAAAGTGATCTGCCATCTGACTCAGACACACATTGTACAAACTGAAGTTCCAAGTGTGTCTCACACTGTGCATAGTGGTTTAGTGCACACTCAGAAATCCTCTTAAATGCTCCTTGTAATGATATTTCATGTGCTCAATAGCACTCTGCTGTAGCACCCTCTGATGGCTACCAAAATTAATATAGTTGTGCTTGCCTCATGGGGCCCCCTGGCCCAGTGGGCCTCTGACAGGAGTCACGCCTTTCATCACCTGATGGCGGCCCTGGTAAGGGTTAAATAAAATGTGCACCAAAAACAATATTAAATATAATAAAGTGTTACACTCATATACTGTACTGTATACACTATCTGATCTAAATTTTAATATTTTTTTTTATAAAGGTTAAAATGTATATGGCATATATGACTAGGTGTTTAAATGGAAAGGGCTATATTCTATGTGTATATATATATATATATATATATATATATATATATATATATATATATATATATATATATATATATATATAAAGGGCTTTTTTGTGGGGGTACTCACCGGTACTGAGTACCCCCACCTCTGCCAACTCATAAGAGCTAATATTTGTAATTATCATGTACATACACTAATTTTCACAAGTGGGGCCTGCTAAATGCAACAAATATTGTATATAACCTTGAACCCTTTGCTTTACCCAAAGTTACTAAGCGGAAAATATCAATAAATAAGTACCGGCACCTTTTCTTTTACAAAAAAAAATCACTGTATTTATTTATTTATTTATATATATATATATATATATATATATATATATATATATATATATATATATATATATATATATATATATATATATATATATATATATCTGCAATTAGCACATCTAGGCAAGTATCCCCGCTTGCCTTCACCCAAAAAAAAACTCCATATACATTGTTACCAATGCACCAGAGGATTCTGGGTACGATATGCAAATTAGATATTCAACATCTCAGCTTTTTGATTCAAATACTGTGTTAACACACAGCAATTTTTTTTCTGTGCACCCCAGTTTACAAGGGATCACAGTGAGTGCTAGGCTCTACTGTGTATATATATACAGGGAGTGCAGAATTATTAGGCAAATGAGTATTTTGACCACATCATCCTCTTTATGCATGTTGTCTTACTCCAAGCTGTATAGGCTCGAAAGCCTACTACCAATTAAGCATAATAGGTGATGTGCATCTCTGTAATGAGAAGGGGTGTGGTCTAATGACATCAACACCCTATATCAGGTGTGCATAATTATTAGGCAACTTCCTTTCCTTTGGCAAAATGGGTCAAAAGAAGGACTTGACAGGCTC
This sequence comes from Bombina bombina, assembly GCF_027579735.1. NCBI lineage: Eukaryota > Metazoa > Chordata > Amphibia > Anura > Bombinatoridae > Bombina > Bombina bombina. The sequence goes on from NC_069502.1 coordinate 1,198,758,072, forward strand.
AGAAAAGTCAAAAGTAGTAAGATATCTTGCAAAGGGATGCAGCACTCTTAAAATTGCAAAGCTTCTGAAGCGTGATCATCGAACAATCAAGCGTTTCATTCAAAATAGTCAACAGGGTCGCAAGAAGCGTGTGGAAAAACCAAGGCGCAAAATAACTGCCCATGAACTGAGAAAAGTCAAGCATGCAGCTGCCAAGATTCCACTTGCCACCAGTTTGGCCATATTTCAGAGCTGCAACATCACTGGAGTGCCCAAAAGCACAAGGTGTGCAATACTCAGAGACACGGCCAAGGTAAGAAAGGCTGAAAGACGACCACCACTGAACAAGACACACAAGCTGAAACATCAAGACTGGGCCAAGAAATATAGCAAGACTGATTTTTCTAAGGTTTTATGGACTGATGAAATGAGAGTGAGTCTTGATGGGCCAGATGGATGGGCCCATGGCTCGATTGGTAAAGGGCAGAGAGCTCCAGTCCGACTCAGACGCCAGCAAGGTGGATGTGGAGTACTGGTTTGGGCTGGTATCATCAAAGATGAGCTTGTGGGGCCTTTTCGGGTTGAGGATGGAGTCAAGCTCAACTCCCAGTCCTACTGCCAGTTTATGGAAGACACCTTCTTCAAGCAGTGGTACAGAAGAAGTCTGCATCCTTCACGAAAAACATGATTTTCATGCAGGACAATGCTCCATCACACGCGTCCAAGTACTCCACAGCGTGGCTGGCAAGAAAGGGTATAAAAGAAGAAAATCTAATGACATGGCCTCCTTGTTCACCTGATCTGAACCCCATTGAGAACCTGTGGTCCATCATCAAATGTGAGATTTACAAGGAGGGAACACAGTACACCTCTCTGAACAGTGTCTGGGAGGCTGTGGTTGCTGCTGCACGCAATGTTGATGGTGAACAGATCAAAACACTGACAGAATCCATGGATGGCAGGCTTTTGAGTGTCCTTGCAAAGAAAGGTGGCTATATTGGTCACTGATTTGTTTTTGTTTTGTTTTTGAATGTCAGAAATGTATATTTGTGAATGTTGAGATGTTATATTGGTTTCACTGGTAAAAATAAATAATTGAAATGGGTATATATTTGTTTTTTGTTAAGTTGCCTAATAATTATGCACAGTAATAGTCACCTGCACACACAGATATCCCCCTAAAATAGCTATAACTAAAAACAAACTAAAAACTACTTCCAAAACTATTCAGCTTTGATATTTATGGGTTCATTGAGAACATGGTTGTTGTTCAATAATAAAATTAATCCTCAAAAATACAACTTGCCTAATAATTCTGCACTCCCTGTATATATATACCGTATAATAATTTTTATTCATTTTTAATATTTCATAATGGGTTTTACTGTATATTTACTGTAAATATTTTATGTTCCACTGTTCTTCACTAAGAAGAAACAATACTTAGAGTTGGAGAACATTGTCAGGGCAGAAGGAAGCAAGTTTTCTTCCAGGATAACCTTGTACATGGCTTGATTCATGTGTCTTTCCTAAAGACAAAACTGCCCGATTCTAATCCCCAGATCATCACCCATCCTCCACCAAATGTCATAGTGGGTGCGACACTGTGGCTTGTAGGCCTCTCCAGGTCTCTGTCTAATCATTAGACGATCAGGTGATGGATAAAGCTGAACATTGGACTCATCAGTAAAGATGACCTGGACTAGGGCAGATTTATCTTTGTTGTTTTATGATTTTAATTTGAATTGAAATAGTAAAGCACAGAACTAAATGAAGAACTCCACTATGTGAGTGAATTGTTTGTGATCCATCCAGTGCTCAAGCGTTATCCAGTATGAATTTGACTGTGCGCCCCTATAGAAGTCTAATATGTGAGGGAATTAATGCACAAGCACTATTCCAACATGCAGATGTTTGTGCAGGACTTATGAGTGCAAAGAATGAAAACGGTAAGGATTGCGTACTAGTAATGTTATTGTACCTTACTGCATACATTTTTTGTGCTCCACTTGTAATCTGGCCCTTTAGGGGGAATTACATTTTCAGTTTAATGTTTCTTTAAGATTAGAATATAAAATTCCATGGTTTTTTTTTGCCAGTATTCATGTTGGGTGCATCATGTCTATTCTCACAAGCACTAAAAAAGTCATATAATTCTATCAAAAACATTTATCCTGAAGTTGCCAAAAATATTGCAGGCACCACCTCCTTATTAAGGGCTTGATTACAAGTGGTGCGGAAAAGTTTTCACGATCGTTTGCACACAGTTTAAATTGGGCTCATATTACAAGTTGAGTGCAATTTACGCTATAATCATTACAGAACTATGGTTAACTGTTTTGCAAAATTAAAAAGTTACACAAAACACATAAAAAATAAATTACAAAGTACAGTTGCACTATTTAATAAAAATTAGATAATTATTGTCGGCATTTATCCTTGCACTAGCAGTTCTTGTGAACTGCTGGTGTAATGCTGCCCCCTGTAGATTTGCAGACAATCGGCCACTAGCAGGGGGTGTCAATCAACCCAATCGTATTCAATCGTGTTGATTACTGTCTGCCGCCTCAGAGGCTCGCCGGAAACACAAGGCATCAAGCTCCGTACGGAGCTTGATGGGCCATGTTTCTGGCGAGTCTTCAGACTCGCCAGAAACAGCAGTTATGAAGCAGTGGTCAGAAAGACCGCTGCTTCATAACCTGTCCGCCTGCTCTGAGCGGGCGGACAGACATCGCCGGAAATCAACCCGATCGAGTACGATCGGGTTGATTGACAACCCCCTGCTGGCGGCCCATTGGCCGCGAGTCTGCAGGGATTGGCGTTGCACCAGCAGCTCTTGTGAGCTGCTGGTGCAATGCTGAATACGGCGAGCGTATTGCTCGCCGTATTCAGCGAGGTCTGGAGGACCTGATCCGCACTGTCGGATCAGGTCCTCCAGGCCTTGATAAATAGAGGCCTATGTGTGTATTTACAGTAAATATTTTACAATCCAATGTTCTGCACTTAGCAGAATATGTTTTATGTGTATTCCTATATCAATATTGTATATATTATATCTTAATATAATCATGTATATATGTAGGTATAGATATATATTGTACCAAAATACTATCAGATATACAGTATATAGAAATATGTATTTTGGAATAAATAGAACATATCCTGCTATGTACAGAATATTGGAATATTAAATATTCATATCATGTCGGGTTAGCAGGTGGGTCAGGTGTTAGGTTTTTTTTTTACCACTTTTTTCTACGAGGAAAGAAGGAATTCCTTGCACAACAGTCTAATTGCGCTAGAAGTAACCTGCTTGCTTGCGTCAGGTTAGCACGAGCACGATAACTTTTGACTTTCAACTCATAATTCCAGCGCAACATGACACCTGCAAAAAGATTACTTCTAGCGCAATTAGGAAATACTGCTATTTATTGTGAAGAGTACACTGGGGCAATCTGATGATTTCCTTAGTTGTTAAATAAAGAACACAGTCTGCACTCCCTTGACTTAAATAACCAATATTGTCCAGATCGGCTTAAACATGATCTCCTCTGATTCAGAGCCAATTATTGTAAGTTTAACAGCTAATTGAATTAGTGTCACTGCATTTCCCAGCTTTGGGACTTATGCTGATTTTTCTATGTTTATAAATGATGATACAGAAAGCTTAAGAAACAAATTGATGAAATGGCTCTTAGGGAAATTTAAATAAAACAGAATTAAATCTGATCACCCCAGATTGTTTACACTGACAACATACTATAGTTTTGACAGATATCTGACATTATGGATACAGTCATTAAGGAGACTAAAAACTGCTATTAATACTATTATGTGACACTCATTAGTTATTCTCCGAGCATTATCTGCTTGTGTTGGAGAGATTATGTAAAAACATTGCACAAAAAAATATAGGGCTAGATTACAAGTGGAGCGCTAATTTTTTGCGCGCCCATAAACAGGCAAATTTGCCCACTTACTAGCAAGCGAGGGACAATACATTAGAAATTACTTAGGTTTAGATTGTTACAAATGACATAGAAATTATCCTTTAGCACCTAAGTTGGTGCATTATTCCAGATCTCTCAACCATACCTTGTTTAAAGAGATTTTCTTTTAAATTAGTGCAGGTGGAGAATACAGACAATTCGATATCATTCCCAGTCTCCAACACAGTTAGCAACAGCTCTCTCATACTATTTTTTACTATTTTTTATCAGTGGCTCTTCTCTACTGTAAAGTAGTAATAGTTACTGATGCAGAGTAGTGATGTCCCGAACTGTTCGCCGGAGAACAGTTCCCGGCGAACATTGCTTGTTCGCGTTCACCGCCGCGGGCGAACATATGCAATGTTCGATAAGCCCCCTATTCATCATCATTGAGTAAACTTTGACCCTGTATCTCACAGTCTGCAGACACATTACAGCCAATCAGCAGCAGACACTCCCTTCCAGACCCTCCCAGGAGGTTTAGTGTTGCAGCTCCTGATTTTATAGGGAAATTGATAGCTAGGCTAGTGTACTTAGTCTCCACTACAGTCCTGAAGGACTCATCTGATCTCTGCTGTAAGGACAGCACCCCAAAAAGCCCTTTTTAGGGCTACATCTGGCTTTTTTTATGTTTTCCATTTTTTTTTTTGCATAGGGCTAGAACTCCAGTCTTTTTTTTTTTTTTTTGCATTTGCCTGCCTGCCACCAGCCTGTGTGTGAGCCTCACAGCATATATTGTGCCACCTTGCTCACTGCCACCACTCATATCTGGTGGTGTAACATTATTTTAATTTTTTTTTAAAAAAGTTTTACATTAGTTTGCTAATTGCAAGTTTAATCTAATTTCATTTTCCATCAGGCCTGTGTGCCAGGCACACAGCATATACTGTGATTAATTCCTCTGTGCCACCACTCATATCTTGTGGTCTAACATTAGTGTAAATTAATAATAAAAAAAAACTTTTACATTAGTTTGCTAATTGCAAGTTTAATCTAATTTCATTTTCCATCAGGCCTGTGTGCCAGGCCAACAGCAAGCATATACTGTGATTAATTCCTCTGTGCCACCACTCATATCTGGTGGTGTTATCAAATGTATATTGCATCTTTTGATCTATGTAATTCGTATCTATCAAATGTATATTGCATCTATTGATCTATGTAATTTGTATCTATCATATGTATATTGCATCTATTGATCTATGTAATCTATGTATCTAACTATCAAATCTATCTAACTCGTGGTAGTGCAAATGGACTGTTTGCAGTTGTTTGCTGTGCGTTACACGGGGAGTTTGGTCTGTCACTGTGAAGCGGGCGTAACCCTTACACTACCTGATCGATACTACATCATACCTGATGTTTTAAAGCACGTTATTCAAAAACAATTTAGGAATGTTATGTGATTAAGGCACTTTATAAAACCAGACTCTGCATCAACTATGTAATTTTCCGTGGGAGTTTTGCCATGGATCCCCATCCGGCAAGCCACAGTCCAGGTGTTAGTCCCCTTCAAACAACTTTTCCATCACTATTGTGGCCAGAAAAAGTCCTTGTAGGTTTTAAAGTTCACCTGCCTATTGAAGTCAATGGCGGTTCACGCCGTTTGCGAACAGTAGCGGAAGTTCAAGTCCGCCGTTCGCGAACCAAAATTTTAAGGTTCGCGACATCACTAATGCAGAGCAGGCGGAGCACACTACTACTGAACAGGAGATAAAAAACATACGTTTATGTAGTTTTCTTATTACTGGAGGAGTTGCTTTCCCAAGCTGCAAATAAAAGTAACAATTCAATTGTGTTACTGTGATCTTGTTTATTTCACCATAAGCTTCAAAAAGATTTCAGACGCCTAGATTTAGAGTTTTGCGGCCAAAGGGGTGCGTTAGCTACGCGTCTTTTTTTCTAGCGCTGCTTCTAAACAACGCTGGTATTTAGAGTTCACTGAAGGGCTGCGTTAGGCTCCAAAAAGGGAGCATACAGGCATATTTACCGCCACTTTAACTCTCAATACCAGCGTTGCTTACAGTAGCGGCTAGCTGGAAAAAACGTGCTTGTGCACGATTCCCCCATAGGAAACAATGGGGCAGTTTGGGCTGAAAAAAAACCTAACACCTGCAAAAAACAGCGTTCAGCTCCTAACGCAGCCCCATTGTTTTCTATGGGGAAACACTCTCTAAGTCTGCACCTAACACCCTAACATGTACCCTGAGTCTAAACACCCCTTACCTTACACAATTAACCCCTAATCTTCCACTCCGGACACCGCCTCAACCTACATTATCCCTATGAACCCCTAATCTGCTGCTCCTAACATCGCCGACACCTATATTATATTTATTAACCCCTAATCTGCCGCCCCCAACGTCGCCGCTACCTTACCTACACTTATTAACCCCTAATCAGCCGACCGGACCTCGCCGCTACTCTAATAAATGTATTAACCCCTAAACCGCCGCACTCTTGCCTCGCAAACCCTATAATAAATAGTATTAACCCCTAATCTGCCCTCCCTAACATCGCCGCCACCTAACTTCAAGTATTTACCCCTAATCTGCTGACCGGACCTAGCCGCTACTATAATAAATGTTTTAACCCCTAAAGCTAAGTCTAACCTTAACCGTAACACCCCCCTAAGTTAAATATAATTTTAATTTAACTAAATAAATTAAATCTTATTAACTAAAGTATTCCTATTTAAAGCTAAATACTTACCTGTAAAATAAACCCTAATATAGCTACAATATATACTCGCCGAATGAAGGTTCCTTTAAATGATGTCATCCAAGATGGCGTCCCTCAAATTCCGATTGGCTGATAGGATTCTATCAGCCAATCGGAATTAAGGTAGGAAAAATCTGATTGGCTGATTGAATCAGCCAATCAGATTCAAGTTCAATCGGATTGGCTGATCCAATCAGCCAATCAGATTGAGCTCGCATTCTATTGGCTGATCGGAACAGCCAATAGAATGCAAGCTCAATCTGATTGGCTGATTCAATCAGCCAATCAGATTTTTCCTACCTTAATTCCGATTGGCTGATAGAATCCTATCAGCCAATCGGAATTCGAGGGACATCATTTAAAGGAACCTTCATTCGGCGAGTAGGCGTCGGTGAAGGATGGATCCGCATCGGCTGGAAGAAGATGGCTCCGCTCCGGATGGATGAAGATAGAAGATGCATCTTGGATGAAGATGTCTGCCGGTCCGGATGTCCTCTTCTGCCCAGATAGGATGAAGACTTCTGCCGCTCTGGATGTCCTCTTTTGGTCCATTGGTGCCCGGCTGGGTGAACACGACTCAAGGTAGGGAGATCTTCAGGGGGGTAGTGTTAGGTTTATTTAAGGGGGGTTTGGGTTAGAGTAGGGGTATGTGGGTGGTGGTTTGTAATGTTGGGGGGTGGTATTGTGTTTTTTTACAGGCAAAAGAGCTGATTACTTTGAGGAATGCCCCGCAAAAAGCCCTTTTAAGGGCTGGTAAAAGAGCTGGTTACTTTTTAATTTAGAATAGGGTAGGGGCCTTTATTATTTTGGGGGGCTTTTTTTATTTTATTAGGGGGCTTAGAGTAGGTGTAATTAGCCTAATATTCTTGTAATCTTTTTTTTTTTTTTGTAATTTAGTTTAGTTTATTTAATTGTATTTAATTGTAGGTACTTGTAGTTAATTTATTTAATTTATTTATTGATAGTGTAGTGTTAGGTTTAATTGTAACTTAGGTTAGGATTTATTTTACAGGTAATTTGCTAATTATTTGAACTAGGTAGCTATTAAATAGTTAATAACTATTTAATAGCTATTGTACCTAGTTAAAATAAATACAACGTTGCCTGTAAAATAAATATAAATCCTAAAATAGCTACAATATAATTATTTGTTATATTGTAGCTATATTAGGGTTTATTTTACAGGTAAGTATTTAACTTTAAATAGGAATACTTTAGTTAATAAGATTTAATTTATTTCGTTAGATTAGGAGTTTAATACATTTTTTAGGGGTCAATACATTTATTATAGTAGCGGCGAGGTCCGGTCGGCAGATTAGGGGTTAATAAGTGATAGGATACGCAATTGGCGTAAGGGAATCTGTGGTATGGAAAAGTCGCGGCTTGAAAGTGAGCGTTAGACCTTTACCTACACGACTCTAAATACCAGCGGGCAGCCAAAAGCAGCGTTAGGACCCCTTAACGCTGCTTTTGACGGCTACCGCAGAACTCTAAATCTAGGCGATAGTAAACTTTCTTAAACTGAAGAAAATAAAGTGACTGTGACTGCACATGCCAAATACATGCTCCCATGCAAGTCCCAGGACAAACATCTTGATTGGACACTTAAATAAGGTGCGGCTACTGAGGAAATATTCTATGGTTTGCTTTTTACAGATATGCTGCATCACGTTCATGTTATTTAGCATTCTGGTAATATGTACAGGTTGGGAATGTAACCCTGTCCCCCTGTCTGAGCAGGCGGACAGGAATCGCCACAATACAACCCAATCGAGTATGATCAGGTTGATTGACACCTCTCTGCTGGCGGCCCGTTGGCCGCAAGTCTGCAGGGGGCGGCGTTGCACCAGTAGCTCTTGTGAGCTGCTGATGCAATGCTGAATACGGAGAGCGTATTGCTCTCCACATTCAGCGAGGTCTTGTGAACCTGATCCGCACTGTCGGATCAGGTCCGCAAGACCTTTGATAAATAGACCTCATATCCTCAAGTTTCAGTTTGGTGAGGTATAATCTTTGGCGTGGGAAGACTCACTTTCCAAATTCTATACATAGGACCTTTTTTTCTATATGAACCATTTTGTACTGTAGCACCCCCTATAGTTCTACTCAAGTAAGTTTTTTTTATGTTTTGGTAAAAAAAATAAAAGAAAAATCTCTTATTTCCAATTGAAATTAAAATTATAAAATTATATATATATATAAATTATATAATTATGACCTATATTCTTTTTGTTAAACATCAGGATAACTGCAGTATGTACTCCAGGTCTCCTATAACTCTATGGAGGGGGTTGATATATGGTACACACTGTAGCATTTCCCTATACAAAGACAATCTCAGGATAACTCTTGTATGTAAGATGTTTGCTGTCCCTCTAGAGATAGGGGGAATTTAATGTGCAAACCTTAATTACAGAAATAGTATAGAAAATAAATGATGAATAACATTGCAAAATGTTTTACTATTCTTACAGCATCTATTTTACATTTAAATGTGGGTAATCTCTATTTAAATGTTGTTTCAAAACAAACTAAAAATAAATCAATAATAAACATTGTCATAATAAGTTATTGTTACTACATTTTTAGGCCAGATTACAAGTGGAGCACTAAATATAGCTTTCATGAAAGGGATATTTGTGCTCCGTTGAGTGATACCAGCGCACACTAATCTTGGGAAGCATCGTGCTCACGAGAATGCGCATCCATAGGCTCCAATGGCAGCCTCGTTCTGATGCCATCATACACGGCACAGAACCAAAGAGCAGCGACGGGGGTAAACTGCGCAGCAATGGCAGCAAATTGTAAATATATATGTATATGCTTATATACATACAACAACATTTAAATTTATGGGGAGGTAAAATGTGAGTTTAAAATCCTCCACTACGCACAAAATATAGAGAAAATAACTCATTGTGTAGTTCATTAACAAAGCTAGACCGGCCAGAAGGCTTTTTTTTCCCACAGAAAACCTCTGAAGTACATTGTTTCCAATGCAGCAAAGGATTCTGGGTAAGATATGCAAATTAGGTTCACAATGACACACCTTTTTACTTCAAGTCTGCTTTTCAACAGATTCTCTTTACCCCAAAGCATTGCTGTTCACACAGCTTATAAGCTTAGCTAGGGTTAGTGCAGTGATTCCTAACCATCCCAGGACAGACTGTTTCGTGGTTTTTGCCACTCATCGGCTGGGAGAAGGTTTGAATCACTGCTGGGTGAAGTTGATTTCGGGGGAAAATACAACAACATTTAAAATTAGGGGGAGGTTTACATATATACATATAATTAGGGGGCTTATATACATATATATTTATATGTTAACAAGTGTATATACACATATTAACACATAAATATATAGGTATATAAGCATATACATATATATTTACTCGGAACACACGGTTCCCATAGACCGCAATGTAAACACACTTTTTAGTGCCGTTTTTTTCTCTAACACCCCATACTTGCCAACTTTAGCCTCCAAAAACTGCCTGGTGCAGCTATTTTATTAAAACATAAAAATGCTACAATATTTATTTTTTTAATAAAATACACACCACTGTACTTTGGGGGCATTTGGGGCACATTTATAAAATTAATTAGAGATCTGATCTCTGGTTAATTTTATAAGCGCTAATTGCTACCGTGAGTTCGCGGTAGCAATAACCAGCCACTTGTAGTGGATGTTTATTTATCGAGCACCCGTTTGCTGGTGCGTGATAAATTAGAGCTCCACTTGTAATCTAGCCCTTAGTGAGATACTTTTCAATGAAGTTAATCTTTCAATTAATTAAGTTCAATAGTGTCTCCTTATTTATACATGGACATTTTCTTTTAGGTCATTAGACTATTAGGCAGACTCAGCTCCTGAATGAATGAAATGGGGAGGCATTTTTTTTTCACGAGGGGGCATGCAGTTTTTACAAAGCATGTAGGAAAGTCAAAATTAGAGCAGAGTGAGGGGACATCCATTACAAGAGAAATAAAATAATTCTACACTGACAGTGACTGACAGTGCAATTACCACTTAGAGTGACATCGGCGTTTCTACTCAAATACACTCGCAACAGAAGCATCTGTCAGAAGCACTTTTAATCCATACTGCACTGAGACTATAGTGGATATAGCAAGCAAATGCATATAGAGAGTAAACTACTGGTTAATGTAATCAGCTGGTAATGTTAGTAAACAACATAAAATATGCATGGCGTGAAGATATATTAGCATCAGGAAACCACACGCTTTGCCTGTACAAGGTCGTGAGTGACCCGCTATGCCAGTCACGGAGCGAATGCTGCCCGGTGGGTATATAATGTGGGCACAGAGCAGGCTCAAAGCTCGGTTAACACTCTATAATATGGTAAATAGAAAAGCTTGGGACTTACTGTGATACAGCAACCGATGTGCACCTCTGAGGGCCGCCATGTTTATGTAAAGTGGAAGCATTCCCTTAGTTAGTGTGCTGTTGCTGTCGGATGGAAAGGGCTCCTTCCCCTACTGCTTGTTTTGCTGGCCCAGAGCAGGCATTGGACTGTAACTTGAGCACGACACGCATATGGGCTGGACAAAAGGTTGGCATTGTATAAAGAACCACCCACTGTGTGTGAATGGTATAGATAGACATGCTGTTCTGGGGAACACCTACTCAGGATGACTACTATATACACACTATAATGGGAAAACTTACTGCGGATGACTGCTATATACACACTATAATGGGAGCACCTACTGCGTGTGACTGCTATATACACACTATAATGGGAGCACCTACTGCGTGTGACTGCTATATACACACTATAATGGGAAAACTTACTGCGGATGACTGCTATATACACACTATAATGGGAACACCCACACTATGATTGATATGTACACAATTTGCTGAGTGGTTGCTGGTATCATTTGTGAACTGTTCCCATTGAATGACTATTTTACAAAGTTTTTTAGAATGTTTACAGTTCTGGGCTGGTGTTATAGCTACCCTAGATGAAGGCGCATTGCGTGTACGAGATTTATTCTATACAGTCTCTCTGTAAGAGTCTGGTTTGCACACAGTGTACAAGGAACAGTTTCTGTGTGTTGCTTGTAAAAGGTCAGCATCATTCCACTGAGAAAGTGATACACACACAATATGCTCTGTGAATACCCACTTTGTGTGACTGGTATCATAACTAGGGTTACCACCTTTCCAGAATTATGACACACTTACTTATACAATAACAACATTATTTTTTGAGGGGGCACAGCATTCCATCTGGGCAGGCATTGCCTGTCAATGCCCCCCCTTGGAGCCAACCCTGCTGTTAAGGGGGTCCATGGTCAGCAAATAACATTATGAATGTTAGCAAGAGGGATTGCAATGATAATGGTAATGTTGCTTTGCTTGTACTACCCCAAGAGAAAAATGGTCTGGAAATTGCACAATTTATATTATAGAGTAAGATACATTCTCCCACAAGGTCTAGTCTACAGTATCTCACAAAAGTGAGTACACCCCTCACATTTATGTAAATATTTTATTATATCTTTTCATGTGACAACACTGAAGAAATTACACTTTGCTACAATGTAAAGTGGTGAGTGTACAGCCTGTATAACAGTGTAAATTTGTTGTCCCCTCAAAATAACTCGACACACAGCCATTAATGTCTAAACCGTTGGCAACAAAAGTGAGTACACCCCTAAGTGGAAATGTCCAAATTGGGCCCAATTAGCCATTTTCCCTCCCGGTGTCATGTGACTCTTTATTGTTAAACAGTATCAGGTGTGAATGGGGAGCAGGTGTGTTAAATTTGGTGTTATCGCTCTCACACTCTCTCATACTGGTCACTGGTAGTTCAACATGGCACCTCATGGCAAAGAACTCTTTGAGAATCTGAAAAAAATAATTTTTGCTCTACATAAAGATTGCCCTGAAACTGAGCTGCAGCACGGTGGGCAAGACCATACAGCAGTTTCACAGGACAGGTTCCACTCAGAACATGCCTCGCTATGGTCGACCAAAGAGGTTGAGTGTACGTGCTCAGCACCATATTCAGAGGTTGTCTTTGGGAAATAGATGTATGAGCTGCCAGCATTGCGGCAGAGGTTGAAGGGGTGGGGGGTCAGCCTGTCATTGCTCAGACCATACGCTGCACACTGCACCAAATTGGTCTGCATGGCTGTCATCCCAGAAGGAAGCCTCTTCTAAAGATGATGCACAAGAAAGCCTGCAAACAGTTTGCTGAAGACAAGCAAACTAAGGACATGGATTACTGGAACCATGTCCTGTGGTCTGATGAGACAAAGATAAACTTATTTGGTTCAGATGGTGTCAAGCGTGTGTGGCGGCAACCAAGTGAGGAGTACAAAGACAAGTGTGTCTTGCCTACAGTCAAGCATGGTGGTGGGAGTGTTATGGTCTGGGCCTGCATGAGTGCTGCCGGCACTGGGGAGCTACAGTTCATTGAGGGAACCATTAATGCCAACATGTACTGTGACCTACTGAAGCAGAGCATGATCCCCTCCCTTTGGAGACTAAGCCGCAGGGCAGTTTTCCAACATAATAACGACCCCAAACACACCTCCAAGATGACCAATGCCTTGCTAAGGAAGCTGAGGGTAAGGGTGATGGACTGGCCAAGCATGTCTCCAGACCTAAACCCTATTGAGCATCTGTGGGGCATCCTCAAACGGAAGGTGGGGGAGCGCAAGGTCTCTAACATCCACCAGCTCTGTGATGTCGTCATGGAGGAGTAGAAGAGGACTCCTTTGGCAACCTGTGAAGCTCTGGTGAACTCCATGCCCAAGAAGGTTAAAGCAGTGCTAGAAAATAATAGTGGCCACACAAAATATTGACACTTTGGGCCCAATTTGGACATTTCCACTTAGGGGTGTACTCACTTTTGGTGCCAATGGTTTAGACAATAATGACTGTGTGTTGAGTTATTTTGAGGGGACAGCAAATTTACACTGTTATACAGGCTGTACACTCACTACTTTACATTGTAGCAAAGTGTCATTTCTTCAGTGTTGTCACATGAACAGATATAATAAAATATTTACAAAAATGTGAGCGGTGTACTCACTTTTGTTAGATACTGTATGTCTACAATGAGCAATGGCCAGAAGAAGCTAACAATGAAAATGAATCTCATGTATCAAGACAGATGTTTTATTTGTTATGATAATCTATGGAGTCATGTAAAAGTAAACAGTATATAATATGAGGTGAACACTTAGGGCCCGATCCGATATGCAGCGTCGCCCGCAAAAGCTGGCGATGCCAAATTTTGCGCTGGTTTGGCATCCTATATACGACGTAACCTAGAAGTTACGCTCGTATATTTCTGCCTTCGGCCGTAGTTTTTTGGCCCATAGACAGGTATACCAAACCAGCGCAGTTTGGTATCCAATATACAGCTTAAGGATATACGTGGCGAAAATGGAGAAATCTTACTTAAGAGAGCTACTTTAACCCCTTAATGACAACTGACGTACCAGGTACGTCATGCAAAAACTAACTGTTAATGACAATAGACGTACCTGGTACGTCAGTTGTCTAACAGAGTGCTGGAAGTGATCACCATCGCTTCCAGCAGCTCTGAGGGTATTGCAGTGATGCCTCGATATGGAGGCATCCTGCAATACCCCTTTACAAGACTCCTATGCAGAGAGAGCCACTCTGTGGCCCTCTCTGCACCGGTAGCGATGGTGCCGATGGTGCCGATGGTGCCGTTGTCTGGGTGGGAGGAGGGAGCGTGTGTGCGCGTGCACGATGCACGCAGAGAGGGCACGTGCACGCATTAGCCACACTGACACCAATGAAGGCAGGAAGGGGGGGAAAAAAAGTTAATTTTTTTTTTTTTACATATAAAAGGATCTGGGAGGGGGAGGGGGTGGGGTTATTGTGGGGGGCTGCTACACTACAGAAATAATAATAATAAAAAAAAAGTTATAAATAAAATTAAAATAATTTGGTTTGTGGGGCCAAACTGGGTACTTGCAGACAGCTGCCAGTACCCAAGCTGGCGGTAATTAGGTAGGGGAGAGGGTTAGAGAGCTGGAGGGGGGGGATCAGGAAGGTTGGAGCTAAGGCAGGGGTCCATCACAGCTAAAATATTTTATTATTTTTATTTAAAAAAAAAAAACCCTTTTATTTAGTACTGGCAGACTTTCTGCCAGTACTTAAGATGGCGGGAACAATTGTGGGGTGGGGGAGGCAAGAGAGCTGTTTGGGAGGAATCAGGGGGTGGGATGTGTCAGGTGGGAGGCTGATCTCTAAAATTAACCCTGCAAGCTCCCTACAAGCTACCTAATTTAACCCCTTCATTGCTGGGCATAATTCACGTGTGGTGCGCAGCAGCATTTAGCGGCCTTCTAATTACCAAAAAGCAACGCCAAAGCCATATAAGTCTGCTATTTCTGAACAAAGGGGATCCCAGAGAAGCTTTTACAACAATTTTTGCCATAATAGCACAAGCTGTTTGTAAATAATTTCAGTGAGAAACCTAAAATTGTGAAAAATGTAAAGTTGTTTTTTTTTATTTGCTCGCATTTGGTGGTGAAATGGTGGCATAAAATATACCAAAATAGGCGTAGATCAATACTTGGGGTTGTCTACTACATTACACTAAAGATAAAATTAACCCTACAAGCTCCCTACAAGCTCCCTAATTAACCCCTTCACTCCTGGGCATAATACAAGTGTGGTGCGCAGCGGCATTTAGCGGCCTTCTAATTACCAAAAAGCAACCACAAAGCCATATAAGTCTGTTTTTTTCTGAAAAAGGGGATCCCAGAGAAGCATTTACAACCATTTGTGCCATAATTGCACAAGCTGTTTGTAAATAATTTCAGTGGGAAACCTAAAGTTTGTGATAAAATTTGTGAAAAAGTGAACTTTTTTTTTTTTATCGCATTTGGCGGTGAAATGGTGGAATGAAATATACCAAAATGGGCCTAGATCAATACTTTGGGATGTCTTCTAAAACAAAATATATACATATATCATTAAGGGATTAATTCTATTGACTGATTTGATTAGCCAATAGAATAAGAGCTACTGTAATTCTATTGGCTATTCTAATCAGCCAATAGAATTACAGTAGCTCTTATTCTATTGGCTATTCAAATCAGCCAATAGAATTAAAGTAGCTTTCATCCGATTGGCTGATTTGAATTTGAAGGCTCAAATCAGCCAATAGGAATTCAAGGGATGCCATTTTTAATCGCGTACCTTGAATTCCGATTCAGTGTACGGCGGCGATCGTATGAAGAGGATCCTCCACGCTCCATGGCTCCAGTCTTCAGTTCCAGCATCGCCGAACTTCCGTTCCTGCATTGCCGGTCTTCAGTTCCAGGGAGGACGGTCTTCAGCTCCGTGGTCATCGGTCTTCAACTCCTCCGCTCCGCGCCGGCTGGTTCCTGGAAGAAGAAGAGGTCGCCGCCTGGAAGAAGACTTCTCCGCCTGGAACAGGACCTTCTCCGCCGGTCTTCAGGACAGGTAAGGAGCACTTGGGGGTTAGACTTAGATTTTTTTAAGGGGGGATAGGGTGGGTTTTAGAGTAGGGGTCTGTGGGTGGTGGGTTGTAATTGGGGGGGTTGTTCTTTTTTTTCACAGGTAAAAGAGCTGATTACTTTGGGGCAATGCCCCACAAAAGGCCCTTTAAAGAGCTGGTAATAGAGCTGAATACTTTTTGTAATTTAGTTTAGGGTAGGGACATTTTTTTATTTTGGGGGGCTTTGTTATTTTATTAGGGGGCTTAGATTAGGTGTAATTAGCTTAAAATTTTTGTAATCTTTTTTTATTTTTTTGTAATTTAGTGTTTGTTTGTTTTTGTAATTTAGTTTAGTGTATTTAATTATATTTTAGTTTAGATAATTGTAGTTTATTTAATTAATTTATTGATAGTGTAGGTGTATTTGTAACGTATTTAGGATTTATTTTACAGGTAAATTGGTAATTATTTTAACAAGGTAGCTATTAAATAGTTATTAACTATTTAATAGCTATTGTACCTAGTTAAAATAAATACCAAGTTACCTGTAAAATAAATATAAACCCTAAAATAGCTACAATGTAATTATTAATTATATTGTAGCTATCTTAAGGTTTATTTTATAGGTAAGTATTTAGCTTTAAATAGGAATATTTTAGTTAATAAGATTAATATTATATGTAACATTGTACCTGTAAACAATCTCATCTTGTGTCTCGTGAATGTAAAGATAAATTTATGTAATTTAATTTTTTATTTTATTTCTCTTTATCTGTTTTTAAGTTTTCTTTATTGTACATGGTAGAAAGGGTTGTTTTATTTCATTTCTAATTAACCCCTTAAGGACAAGGCTATTTTTCAATTTCTTTCCCTGAAGGACCAGAGCTATTTTTAAATTTCTGCAGTGTTTGTGTTTAGCTGTAATTTTCCTTTTACTCATTTACTGTACCAACACATATTATATACGGTTTTTTTCGCCATTAAATTGAATTTCTAAAGATACCATTATGTTCATAATATCTTATAATTTACTATAAAAAATATAAAATATGAGGAAATAATCGAAAAAAACACATTTTCTTCTAACTTTGACTCCCAAAATCTGTTACACATCTACAACCACAAAAAAACATCCATGCTAAATAGTTCCTAAATTTTATCCTGAGTTTAGAAATACCCAACGTTTAAATGTTCTTTGCTTTTTTTGCAAGTTATAGAGCAATAAATACAAGTAGCACTTTGCTATTTCCAAACCATTTTTTTTTTCAAATTAGCGCTAGTTACATTGGGACACTGATATCTGTCTGGAATCCCTGAATATCCCTTGACATGTATATATTCTTTTTAGAAGATAACCCAAAGTACTGATCTAGGCCCATTTTGGTATAATTCATGCCACCATTTCACCTCCAATTGTGATCAAATAAGAAAAATTGTTCACTTTTTCACAAATTATTTCACAAACTTTAGGTTTCTCACTGAAATTATTTACAAACAGCTTGTGCAATTATGGCATAAATGGTTGTAAATGCTTCTCTGGGATCCCCTTTGTTCAGAAATAGCAGACATATATGGCTTTGGCATTGCTTTTAGTAATTAGAAGGCCGTTAAATACCACTGCGCATCACACGTGTATTATGCCCAGCTGTGAAGGGGTTAATTAGGGAGCATGTAGGGAGCTTCTAGGGTTAATTTTAGCTTTAGTGTAGTGTAGTAGACAACCCAAGTATTGATCTAGGCCCATCTTGGTATATTTCATGCTACCATTTCACCGCTAAATGTGATCAAATGAAGAAAAAAAAACGTAACATTTTTCACAATTTTAGGTTTTTCACTGAAATTATTTACAAACAACTTTTGCAAGTATGGCATAAATGATTGTAAATGCTTCTCTGAGATCCCCTTTGTTCAGAAATAGCAGACATATATGGCTTTGGTGTTGCTTTTTGGTAATTATAAGGCCGCTAAATGCCGCTGTGCACCACACATGTATTATGCCCAGCAGTGCAGGGGTTAATTAGGTAGCTTGTAGGGAGCTTGCAGGGTTAATTTTAGCTTTAGCATAGAGATCAGCCTCCCACCTGACACATCACACTCCCTGATCCCTCCCAAACAGCTCTCTTCCCTCCCGTATCCCACAATTGTCGCAGCCATCTTAAGTAGTGACAGAAAGTCTGCCAGTACTAAAATAAAAGGTATATTTTATTTTAATTTTTTTTTTTACATAGCATATTTACATATGCTGCTGTGCAGGATCCCCCCTTAGCCCCCAACCTCCCTGATCCCTCCCAAACAGCTCACTAACCCTCCCCCTCTACCTTCCTGGGAGCCATCTTGGGTAATGGCAGCTGTCTGCCAGTACCCTGTTTAGAACAAAATACATGTTTTTTTCTGTAGTGTAGCTTCCCCCCTATAGACCAACCCCCACCCCCTCCCAGATCCCTTAGATCATTTTGTGTTGCTTCCCCCCCTTTCTCCCACTTATTGATCCACATTTTTCTGTAGTGTAGTTGTTCCCACCCACTCCCTTACCGTGCACGCGCCCGCCCGCCACCCCCGTGCACGCGGTCGCATCCGTGCGTGCCCCTGACAACCCTGATTCCGCCCCCTCACACTTCTGTCATCCATCGATGGCCGCCCACCCACCTCCCATGTCGGCTCCAACCCACCAAAAGATTGCGGCCATTGATGCCTGGTGCAGAGAGGGCCACAGAGTGGCTCTCTCTGCATCGGATGGGGGAAAAATGTTATTGCAATAACTGGAAAGCATCTGGAAGCGATCAGGATCACTTCCAGCTGCTTTAAACCCCCACGTCGTACAGGGTACGTCGCTGGTCTTTAAAGAACAGTTTGTGCAAGACGTACCCTGTATGACGGGTGCCATTAAGGGGTTAATGTTATGGTAAATCCTAGCATTTTTTTAAAAGTTAGGAAATACCAGTTCTATAAATAAAGGGGACTTTCAGCCATGAAGTATAAAAAACTTCATGCTGAAAGTTCCTTTATTTGCAGCGAGTTTATGCCGAGCTGAGCACCTCCCACTGCCCATGACAAAACTATATTTTTTCAATGAGATGGTGTTTAGTGCTTCTAACATTTAGGGGCCGATTTATCAAGCTCCGTATGGAGCTTGATGTCCCTTGTTTCCGGTGAGCCTAAAGACCGCTACTCCATAACTTGTCCACCTGCTCTCAACCATGGACAGAAATCAACCCGATCGAATACGATCGAGTTGATTGACACCCCCTGCTAGCGGCTAATTGGCCGCGAATCTGCAGGGGGCGGCATTGCACTAAAAGTTCACCAGAACAGCTGGTGCAATGATAAATGCGGACAGTGTATGCAGTCAGCATTTATCGGTGTGCAGCAGACATGATACGCTACATGGTTCATGTCCGCTCACACTATGATAAATATACCCCTTAGGCTTAAGTGTCAAACTTTGTAACTTGACATTGTGTCATCATTGATAACAAATATCTTTGTATTCAACAATTTTCATGTTATGAAGCCTTTTTTATGTAATGTATTAATTTTCCAAATGAGTATTATTGAATGAAAGCCTTTGTGTATTTTTCTGTAATTGCTGTGGTATTGTTCAGGGTCTCAAAAGAAGTCTCTTTGGTGAATTTTCCAAGGGGGTACTTAAAGGGACAGTCAAGTATAAATTAAACTTTCATTATTCAGATAGGACTTTTAATTTTAATTGACTTTCCAATTTACTTTTATCATCAAATTTGCTTTTTTCTTAGTTTAAACTAAACATAGGTAGGCTCATATGCTGATTTCTAAGCCTTTGAGGGCTGCCTCTTATCACAGGCTTTTTAAATCTCTTTTCAACACAAAGACACAGAAAGTACATGTGGGCCATATAGATAACACTGTGTTCAGGCACAGAAAGTTATTTAAGATCTAGCACAATACAATGCTAAATTTAAGACAATAGATAATAAACAGTCACAGTCATGTGATCAGGGGGCTGGAAGAAGGTTCCTAGATACAAGGTAATCACAAAGGTAAAAAGTACATTAATATAACTGTGTTGGTTATGCAAAACTGGAGAATGAGTAATAAAGGGATTATCTATCTTTTAAAACAATAACAATTCTATGGTTGACTGTCCCTTTAACTATGGCCCATTGGATGGGAGGATGGGGTTTTGATTGGATGGGGTAGATATTTGCTATGGTCTGGATAG
Source organism: Bombina bombina (assembly GCF_027579735.1). Lineage (NCBI taxonomy): Eukaryota > Metazoa > Chordata > Amphibia > Anura > Bombinatoridae > Bombina > Bombina bombina. Next base: position 1,198,778,441 of record NC_069502.1, read on the forward strand.
GAAAGTCTCTAGAGAATGCCTTTGCTGTATGGGGTTATGGGTATTCTTGGGTTAATACAGTAGGGGTATTCGGATATTATGTATATTAATATAGAAGTATTCTGGGAGTAAGTGGTTTAATAGTTTTTTGTTAACGCAGCAGTGCAGGGGTTAATCTCTGTGTCAGTATGATTTCGACATGCATATTTAACTTTCAAATTGCTTAATATTAGCTCCAGGGATTAATTTGCTATCCATATTTCTCTTAACACTAATTATCCTTCACTAATACAGCTTCTAGTGTTAGAAATACAGATGTTCTGAGAAATGTTACATACTTTATCAAAGCTGGGTACATATTCACAGACTGTTTTAAGTTTCAGCAATTTTAGCCATGTGAGGAAATTAGTTTTCAGAGTCAAGATTGAAATCTGTCTCAATGGAAGATATAAATGTCCTCATAACTTACACTGCTAAATTTCCTCAAATAATTGCTCTAAATTAAAATAATCAAAATGTCAAAATCCCAACATTAGTGACCCGGAGGAAACTCAACTACTTATCCAAATAGGTAAGGCTGCTAATAACAGTGCTGTAATTATGGGAGATTTTAACTACCCTGATATAAACTGGGCCAATGAAACTAGTAATTCAGCTAAGGGGGATAGATTTTTAAATGTTCTCAGGGATAACTTCTTGTCACAATTAATAGAGGAGCCAACTAGGAGTAAAGCTATATTGGATTTAGTGCTATCAAACAATACAGATATAATATCAAACATAGAAGTTAAAGAACATTTGGGTAACAGTGATCATAACATGGTCACATTTGAAATCTATTTTCAAATGCAGTGTTTTAAAGGCTTAACTAAGACTTTTAATTTCAAGAAAGCAAAATTCAACGATTTAAGGAAATCATTAAATAATATAAATTGGGACAATGTATTTTCTAATAAAAATACAGAGAATAAATGGATAATATTTAAAAATGTGTTAAATAAATATACATATCAACACATACCATATGGTTATAAAAGTAAAAATAAAAAAACAAAGCCATTATGGCTAAATAAAAATGTGTTAAGAGAAATTAGGAAAAAACATAGGGCATTTAAATTATTAAAAGAAAATAGTACAGACTCAGCATACAATATTTATAAGGAATGTAACAAAGCATGCAAAAAAGCAATCAAATTAGCCAAAATTGAAAATGAAAAATTAATTGCTAAGGATTCTAAGTCTAACCCTAAAAGGTTCTTTAAGTACATAAATAGCAAAAAATCTAAGAAGGATAATATAGGTACATTAAAATGTGTGGAGGGTAGCATGATAAATAATGACAGGGAGAAGGCTGAGGTACTAAACCAGTTTTTTTCTTCAGTATACACAAGAGAAGAACCATTGAATGATACTTTTGAACATAATAGAACATGCCAGTCCATACCACTAACTGGGTTTTGTTTAGAGGATATCAGGAAAAAACTGGAAAATATTAAGGTAAATAAAACTCCAGGCCCAGATGGAATACACCCAAGGGTGTTGAGGGAACTTAGCACTGTTATAGACAAACCTTTACTCTTAATTTTTCAAGACTCATTATCCTCAGGCATGGTACCCCAGGATTGGCGTAAAGCTGATGTGGTGCCACTCTTCAAAAAGGGAAGCAGGGATGATCCAGGAAGCTATAGACCAGTTAGTCTGACATCAATAGTGGGGAAGATATTTGAAGGGATTATAAGGGATTATATTGATGAGCATATTCGTGTAAACAAGATTATGAGTTCTAATCAGCATGGCTTTAGGAGAAATAGATCATGTCAAACTAATCTGATTAGATTCTACGAGGAAGTAAGTCAAAATATAGATAAAGGGGAATCAGTGGATGTGATATACTTAGATTTTGCAAAGGCATTTGATACAGTGCCACATGAGAGATTAATGCACAAAATTAAGGGACTGGGAATAGCTGAAAATGTTAGCTCATGGATAAATAACTGGATAAAAGATAGGGAGCAACGAGTAGTAGTAAATGGATCATACTCAGATTGGACAAAGGTAATCAGTGGCGTCCCCCAGGGATCAGTACTGGGCCCTGTTCTTTTTAATATTTTTATAAATGACTTGGAGCAAGGATTAAATAGCGACATCTCTATTTTTGCAGATGATACTAAGTTAAGTAAGGTCATAAGGTCAGAGCAGGACGAACTGTCTTTACAAAGGGATTTGCTAAAATTAGAACTATGGGCAAGTGAATGGAAAATGAGATTTAATACGGAAAAATGCAAGGTTCTACATTTTGGAAGTAAAAATAAGCAGGCTACGTATTTTTTAAATGGGACAAGACTTAGCCAAACACAGGAGGAAAGGGATTTGGGAGTAGTAATAGATAACAAGCTAAAGATGGGTGCACAATGCAGGGCAGCGGCTTCAAAGGCTAATAAGATACTAGCATGTATTAAAAGAGGTATTGATTCAAGGGAGGAAAGCATAATTCTGTCATTATATAAAGCCCTGGTAAGACCTCACCTTGAGTTTGGAGTGCAGTTCTGGGGACCAATTGCTAAAAAAGATATTGCAGAACTAGAAAAAGTTCAGAGAAGGGCCACAAAGCTAATAAGGGGATTGGAGAAATTAACCTATGAGGAGAGGCTAGCCAAACTGGGTCTGTTTTCTTTAGAAAAAAGGCGCTTGAGAGGTGACATGATTACTTTATATAAATATATTCAAGGCCCATATACAGAGATGGCAGAAGCTCTGTTTATTCCAAGAAAATTGTTTCTGACAAGAGGTCATAATTTAAGGTTGGAGGAAAGGAGATTTAATCTCCTGCAACGGAAACGTTTTTTCACTGTGAGAGCAATAAAATTGTGGAACTCATTACCAAAGGAGGTAGTGAATGCCAATACCATAGATACATTTAAAAATAGTCTGGATAAGTTTCTGTATACTAACAAAATTCATGGATATGATTGCTAGTATTAAATGGGTCACATTTTAATGGGGTTATTTAAGCTTAACTGGAGCTTTTTGTAAGTATTTTAGATTTGTATAGGTTGAACTCGATGGACTTCAGTCTTTTTTTCAACCTTATCTACTATGTTACTATGTTAACAATCCCCTCACATATTGCAAAAGACTTTCTTTTCCTTCCTTGTAAAAATAAGTAGAGTTGCTACTCTGGGCGCTAGCATTAAAAGAAAGATTGGCGAAAAGTATGTTACGATGTCGCTTGTTTTCTTCTCATGGCAATTTGACGAAACATTATGTATATGGGATGGTCGTCCAAAGAGCTCCCACATCATCACATAGACTGAGGGAACACATAAATGGCACACATAAGTAGAAATATTGTTCTAATATCCCAAAACGCGAAGGACCTGGATTCACCTCAGAAAAGAACTATGGCACTATTAGATCTTTTTAAAAGAAAGGGGAGTATTTTATTTTTACAAGAAACACATTTTTTAAAGTCAAAAGAACCAAAATATCTATGGGGTAACTTTACACAACATTATCATTGTTCAGCCGCATCAAAAAAATGTGGAGTCAGAATTTTATTACATAGAGATGTAACATTCAAACATATACAAACAAGTAGAGACCAGGAGAGCAGATTCCTAGGAGTGTTTGGCCTATTATATGGCATACCAACCACATTGGTTAACATCTATGCACCAAACACGAAACAGCTACAATACTATAGGAAAACGTTCAATCGAATATTAGACGTATCAAAGGGAATAATATTGATGGGGGGGGTTAACTTACCACTAAATCCTCTTCTGGATTCCTCTAATCTAAAAATAAGCGCACCCAAAAAAACAACCATATACCTGGGGAAGATGATGAGGGATTGTAATTTGCACGACATTTGGAGATTATACCCAAACAGAAAAGACTACAAATTTTTTTCAAACCCACACCATTCATACAGCAGACTAGATTACTTACTTACAAATGCAGATGGCCTTGCACTCACACAGACCACAAAGATCTCACATACGAGCTGGTCTGACCATTCGGCAATCATAACACAATTTAAATGGCCCAATACACCTCTCCACCCGTATATATGGAAGTTAGATGAAGCTCTACTGAGCTCAACTACCTCATCAGAACAAGCCGAAAAGGCGCTAGCAGAGTATTTTACATTTAACTCTCTGGAAGAGAGTGACCCATACATGGTATGGGAGGCACATAAGAGCTTCATGAGGGGGGGGAGTTCATCAAGATGAAATCACACATTAACAAAGAAACTAGGAAACAATACCAAACCCTGGCCCAATCCCTAGCAATCATAGATTTTAAACATAAACAAAATCCCACAGATCAACAACTGTGCACCCTATTACACAATACTAGGAAGAAACTACAGGACCTGCTACTCCAAGAATATAATCTAGTATCACTCAGAACCAAACAAAAACCCCATTTTGAAAGCAACAGAGCAGGAAAACTTCTAGCTAGGTCCTTAAAGCTTAAAAATCTTAAAACTTTTATACATACAATCAAAACAAAGACCAATGCAACAGTACACACTACCCCAGACATACTGAACCAATTTGAAACCTAATATAAAGACCTATACAATATAAAAAATGCTGAGCAATGCCCACTACCCTCGACAGACCTGAACTCGTATTTACAGACTACGGATGTCCCCCTGTTAACTCAGGTGTAAAAAAATCTACTGGACATCCCTATCTCAGAGTCCGATATCAAATTGGCCATTACCCAATTGAACATTGGTAAAAGCCCAGGCCAGACGGCTTTGCTGTTAAATACTACAAAAAATGTCAGCATCTACTGATACCACACTTACAAAAAATATTCAATAAAATAGACAATTAAACACATTTTCCACAAACAAAGCTGGAGGCTCATATTTCTGTATTACTGAAACCAGGGAAACCCCCAGACAAGCCCTCAAATTTTAGAACAATATCACTTTTAAATGTTGATATAAAGATATATGCCAGAATTATTGCAACCCGTATAAACAGAATTCTGCCACAACTGATACACCTAAACCAGGTGGGCTTTGTATCCCACCGCAAAGCACGAGATAACACCCTCAAAGTTCTCAACCTCATAGATTTTGCACAGACGCATCATATACCAACTGCTTTGCTAGCAATAGATGCCGAGAAGGCTTTTGACCGGATGAATTGGTCCTTTCTAAAGGCCGTTCTATTTAGATTTGGCTTTGGCAACATAACAATAGACAGAATTATGACACTATATTTCAATCCTACAGCCCGCATCAAACTTAATGATTCCCTATCAAATAAAGTACACATTCAAAATTGAACATGCCAGGGATGCCCCTTGTCCCCGATCTTATTTGTCCTAGCCATGGAAATATTACCATCAAAAATAAGACAAAATAATAGCATACAGGGATTACAAGTAGGAGCCAACCAATATAAAATGTCCCTATATGCGGAAGATGTTCTGCTACCACTAACATCTCCAATCAGATCCTTAAAAGCTCTTAAAATTGAATGTGACCGGTATGGTACTCTATCATATTATAAAATAAACACTACCAAATCAGAAATACTGGGCATAGCAGTGCCGGAAACAGAAATACAACTGATTAAAAACACATACTACTTCTCAATACAACGGACATCCGTCAAGTACTTAGGGATCCAAATAGCAAGAAACCCACAAGATTTATTCACGCGTACACGCTGGCTGGGATGCATACACACCTTTAAGATGACCATATTGCCAAAGATCCTCTATTTATTCCAGACATTACCCATACATATACCAGAATTATTCATTACATCCCTCCAGAACCTGTCTTTCACGTTCATATGGCACAACAAACAACCCAGAATCGCAAAATACATTATGTTCCGGGAAAGAGAAAATGGTGGTCTAGGAGTACCAAATCTCTCTTACTATAAGATAGCAACTCACCTGACACGCATAATAGACTGGAGCAAACATATAGACCTTTCATATTGCACGAGTCTCAGCAGTTCTTGTTGGCTACAGAAAACCAAGTGACAAATTTCCCAGCAATCCCCGAACATTACCCTTGAAACCTTTAAAACATGGGATAAATTACTCAAAGGGAAAAAAGAATTCTCTAGTATTCCCTCACCATTCACACCCCTTTTTTCAACCTAGACCTACCAACACTACAGAAATTGCCTAACAAAACTACAGCAAACATTCACTCCCACATCCCGGTATATGCAATATTGAACAAAAGGGAAATTACTACCAGAACCAGAGATTATAGACAGATTACCTGCCACAGTTCAGCATTGATACACACTCTTCCAAATATCTCACTTCATACAAAGCAACCTACACAAACAATAACTTATTAGACAATTGCTACCCTTTGAAGTCGTCTGTCACTCTCCAGGGCCCTCTAGAAAAGGACTCTCCCTGTCTTATAGAATACTAATAGTGTTACACTCAAAGACCCTACCAAAATACACTAAAACCTGGGGAATAAAATTAAAAAAACAATACCCTCTAAAGACTGGCAAATTATATTCAAACAGATGGGAAATCACCTTCTTCTATGAGCATCACAGAAACTAATATGACGCTTCTAACTATATGGTATTTGTACCTGGCGTGTTGTGTAAAATGTTTCCAAACACTAGTAAGTTGTGCTGGAGGGGTTGCGGGCAAGACGGTACACTATTACATATTTGGTGGAGCTGCCCACAATTCGCCAGATACTGGGAAAAGGTGGTAGCAGAAATATCACTAATAGTAGCGCAGAACTTAGAATTAGAACCATTGACATTTATTAAAGGGACACTGAACCCAAATTTTTTCTTTTGTGATTCAGATAGAGCATGCAATTTTTCTTTTTTTTTTTTTTTTCATTTCTTCCCCTTTCCCTCATTCTTCCCCTACACCCTTCCCCCTCTCTGCTTCTGCCCTTCCTCTGAGTGCCCCCTTCCCTTTCTCTCTGAGAAGGAAAGGCTACACAGAACAGGGCAGTTCAAAAAGATAATACTAAAATAAAATAATAAAAAAAAATAAAAAAAAAATTCACAATTCTTTGAAGGCATTGGGCACTACCATAGCCCCAGAAGAACTAGTTCTGTATTTCTAAACGGGTATATTAAATATTCAATTTCACTTGGGGTAAAAGATTTAATGAAAATTGACCACTTTCTGAAAAATCGTGTTACATTATTTTCATCATTTAGGTCTGTGTCTATCTGCTCAAGGGTACACTGTTTTTTTAGACAGTTTTTAACCTCTTGGATGCTGGGGGGTGACCTATTTTTCCATTTTTTAAGAATTAGGTATCTTACCGCTAAAATAGTTAAATTTACAATCTTGGTATTTATGAGCCGTTCCTGCGGGTCTTTCCAAAGATATATTATATGTAATGGTGATAAGGTCGGAGGGGAGGCTCCTATTGCTCTGAGCCTATATTGTATTTTTAACCAAAATTGTTGAATAACTGGGCAATCCCATATCATGTGTATGAGATTTGCCGACGGTAATGAGCATTTTGGACAGTTTATAAAGTCAGCTCTCCCACATCTATAACCCTTTTCGGGAGTAAAAAAAGTCATCAGTAGTAGTTTTACATGGGATTCTCTCCATGTGGATGAGAGAGTTATTTTAGAGACCTCATATATTGAGGATTGAATTATTCCAGTGTCTCCACAATTTTGCGGGAGTACTTGTGCCCATTTAAAGAATATTTTTTCCAAATTCAGATCTCCTTTTAAGGAGCTTAAATCTAGATAACTAGAGGAAATAGACATAATACCATTTTTGGCTAAGACCAGTCATTTTTCTATAGCCCCAAGTGTCCAGTTCCATCCACAATTTAATATTATGCTCGAGGCAAAATGCCTCACTTGCAGAAAGGCAAAAAAGTCCTTGTGTGGAATATTAAATTCTTCTCTTAGAGAAGCAAAAGTTTTTATACATTTCCTATCAAGATCTAATATTTGTAGGATCTTGCTTAAACCCAGCGTTTCCCATCTTTGAAAGAGGGGTGATTGGATTCCAGCTTGAAATTGCGGATTCCCTGTTATCGGCATCAGTTTGGACACCCTATGATCTATATTTAAGAATTTGCATACTTTCCACCAGACCTTAAGTGGGTTGAGAATGGATCTCATTTTTTTTACCTCTTTAGGTACAGAGCTAGGAGTACAATGAATAATTGCCAATGGGGCATATGGAAATAATATATTCTTCTCAAGTTCATTATCAGTCACATAGTTTTTTTCTGTAATCCAGTCCATTATTAGATGAACTTGACATGTATAATTATATGTCTTTATGTCGGGTAAGGCTAGTCCCGCATATTCTCTGGGAAAGGATAATTTAGATAAGGAGATTCTGGGCTTTTTATTTTGCCAGATAAATTTTCTTAATGCAGTATTAAATGCTAAAATACCTTTTCCTTTAAGAATTAGTGGGGTATTTTGAAGAATATATAATATTTTAGGGAGGCAGACCATTTTAAAAAGAGCAATGCGACCGGATAGTGAAAGAGGAAGGGTTTGCCAGTTTTTTAGATTATCTTTAATTTTATTCAAAACTGGAAGAATATTAAAATTATACCAGGCCTCGGGGTTGGGTGTAATTGTAATACCCAAATATCTGAAAGAATTGATCACTACTTTAAATGGTATGTTCAGTAGGGAATCTTTGGTTTGGTTTATCCAGAGTAATTCAGTTTTGGAGGTATTTACCCTATAGCCCGAAAATGACCCAAATTGCTCTATGATAGATACTAACTTAGGGATATTTGTGGAAGTATTAGAAATGTATATTAAAATATCGTCTGCATAGAGTGCAATTCTCATTTCTTTCTTGTAAATTTTAATACCGCTAAGATGTTGCCTGATATATATGGCTAGGGGCTCAATGGATATATTGAAAAGAAGGGGGGAGAGAGGGCACCCCTGTCGAGTTCCTCTTTTGAGGAAAATATCTGAAGAAATCAGTCCATTAACTAGTAATCTAGTAGAGGCTTTTCTATATAAGTTATTAATGATGTTAAGAAAGTTACCATGAAAGCCAAATCGTTGGAGAGTATGAAGCAGATGGTCAAAATGAACTGAGTCAAAAGCTTTTTCTGCGTCTATTGATATAATTGCGGAATCAGGAGAGCCTCTCTCGTCCCCCCCCTGCTGTCTCGTCCTTGGTTTTGTAATAATCAATAGTGAGAAAAAGTTCTCTTATCTTAGCTGATGAATTTCTTTTGAACATGAAAACTGCCTGATCTTTGTGTATAATTTTGGGGAGTAATAATTGTAATCTTGAGGCTAGAATTGATGACATTATTTTATAATCTACATTTAACAATGCTATGGGCCTATAGGATTCTTTCTTATCAGGCTCTTTCCCAGGTTTGAGTATTAGGGTAGTATATTAGGCCGTAAAGGTTAATGGTGGAGTATTATTCTTTACATAAATGTCATTGTATACTGATAAGTATGGTAATATTGCCGGGGAGAGCATTTTGTAAAATTCATTGGGAAGCCCGTCCGGGCCCGGGGCTTTACTAAGGGAAAGGTTCTGTATTGCCCTTGAAATTTCAGTTTCCGATATGGGGGAATTAAGGGGTTCAACTAAGTCTGAAGACAAAGTTTCAAAGGAGATTTTTCTCCAGAAATTTTCTTGTTCCGTACAGTTCAAAACTTTTGATGAATATAGATCTTGGTAATATTCAGAAAAGTATTGTAAAAGTTCTTCTGGTGCTGTTATATTTTTACCTTCTTTCTGTAGTGAGTCGATAATTGGGGATTGTTTCTCCCTTTTTACTAGATTAGCTAGAAGCTTTCCTGTTTTACTACCATACCTATACAGTTTGGCATGGAATTTTAAATCTTTCTGGGTAGTCTTGTATATTAAAAAGGAATCCCTTACTTTCAGCGCTTATGAATATCTTGCCCAATTTTCAGTCGTTTTTTCTAGCAGATAGGAATTGTATGAGTTAGAGATGGATTTCAGAATTTCTTTTTCCCTGAGCTTGAACTTTTTGGTTTTGCTAATGCTATAGGCTAGGATCTCTCCCCTTAATACTGCTTTAGCAGTTTCCCAAAAAATAATAGGACGATTGATGTATTCTTTATTAAAAGAAATAAATTCTTGAAATTTAGCGTTCAGCCAGTTCTTAAACTTAAGGTCTGCTGCTAGATAATTTGGGAAGAAAAATCTTGAGTATCTTGGGGTGATATTAGTGGGACCGAATTCTAAAGAAATTGGGGCATGATCTGAGATACAGATAGGAAGGATTCCTGCAGTTAGTCTTAGTTTAAATAGTCTTTCATCTATAAGGAATAGATCAATCCGCGAGAGGGACTTATGTGCCTTGGATAAACAAGTATAATTTCTTGAGTCTGGGTTTTGTGCCCTCCAAATATCTATGACCCTGAGGTTCTGATAAAGTTTTAAAAACATCTTAGATTCTAAATTATCTCTCTTGGTTCTAAGGGTAAAGTTTTTGTGTCTTAATCTATCTAAAGGATATTGAGGTGACATGTTAAAGTCTCCTCCAATTATTAAAAATCCTTCTTCGTAAGTTAATAAATTAACTTGTAAAGTATCCCAAAAGGAGGAACTGAAAACATTGGGGGCATAGATATTGCATAGTGTATATAATGTCGTATCTATTTTAATTTTTGTCATTAGGAACCTCCCCTCCGAGTCTGTTTTTGTATGATTAATTTGATAATTTAATTTTTTCCCCAGTAGTATCACCACTCCCCCCTTACGGTGAGTACTAGGTGAAGCAAGAACCTCTTTGACCCAGGAACTTTTTAATTTGGAGACTTCTTCTGTTTTTAAATGAGTTTCCTGTATAAAAGCAATATCTGTATTTATTTTTTTTAAATGGGCAATTATAGTTTTACGTTTAATAGGTGATGTTAAACCCCCAATATTCCAAGAGGTTATTTTAAAACCCTTTACTGTTTCTACCATCTAAAGAGATAATGATGGGAAAAGAAAGAGAAAAAAAAAAAAAAAACTAAAATTGAATTCCCTCTTTTTCATACAATAGTCAACATGGTCCAAAACTTTTAGCCTTGCCAAGGCTCTTAATATAGCTTTCATAATCCTAACCATACTTTGAATCTTGTTTGATTACTATATGATTATTTAAATATTAGCTCAAGGGCCTATCCTGTTCAATTGGAAGCTGGTGGGTGATAAATCTCTCCGCGTCTCTCGCGGAGTCAAAAAATTGCGTCTCATTGTTAACTGTTATTTTCAGTCTTGCTGGGTATATAATAGTTGCACAATATCCCTACCTTATCAGCCTAGTGCATAGTGGGGCCAGTTCTCTTCTTTTAGCAGAAGTCTCTGCTGAGAAGTCCTGAAATATCATAATTTTAGCGCCCCTCAGTGCAATAGGCTGATTCTTTTTGAAATACTGTAAAAGTAAGAGTTTGTCCTGGTAATTAAGTGCCTTGGCAATAATTGGTCTAGGTCTATGATCCTGTCTATCTGGGTTTTGCCATCCTAGTCTATGTGCTCTCTCTAGCACTATTCGCGGGTGGGTTTGGGGAATTTGTAAAAGTTGGGGCAGTGTTATAGTTAACAATTTTTCAAGGTCTTCATATTGTTTTTGTTCGGGTACTCCTATTACTCTAAAGTTATTACGCCTAGCGCAATTCTCTAGGTCTTCTAACTTTGCCTGAACTTTTACTAGCTTAGAGTTCATTGTGTCTAACTTGGACTTGTAGGTTACTGTATTGTCTTCTAATTCTCAAATTCTTTGTTCTGCCTCTGCTAGTCTGTTTGAGAACTGTCGAATTTCTACTGTAAGTACATTTATGTCCTGTTTAATTTCATTCTTGAGGAGGTCAAATTTTGGTGACAGGGCCTCTGAAATACTTGTAACTAGAGCCTGTAAGTCTATTGGGTCAGTTGTTGATAGAGAACTCATGTTAGTGGAGTGAGTGTCTACAGTGGTGTCTACCGTGGTTTTATTTCTCTTCTCTCGTGACCTCCCAGCCATATTGGAGGGGGGAGTTTTTGTGTTTGTAGAAAAAAATTTGTCCATGTGTTAATAAAGTGAGAAAAAAAAAAAAGATTCCTTTCTTCAGTGTTAGGGATGTGTATTGTGAGGGGGGGGGTGTCAATTATAAATGTGAAAATATAAAATTAGTGAGTGATTTAATTGTTCTCTTATCTTCTCCTTCTCTCCTTCCTTTCTCTCTCTTTCTCTGTAATCAATTGAAACTTAGTGGCTCTAATTTTTGGTTAGTAATTTTTCTTTTAGTGACCACTGAAAAAGGAAAAAAAAAGCTTTTCTAACTTGTTAGTATATTTTTTAAATACTTAAAATTGCCTCTAGTCTAATCACTATTAGTAACAGTAATATTTTTATAGTTCAGGTAAAAATGTCTTATACTTTACACAAAGTCCTGCTTAGTCAGCACCTATAAGCTGAATATTACTTTGATTTTGACAGTGTCTTTCAACAGCCTAAATATCTTAGGCCTAGATTTGGAGTTCGGCGGTAAAAGGGCTGTTAACGCTCCGCAGGCTTTTTTCTGGCCGCACCATAAAATTAACTCTGGTATCGAGAGTTCAAACAAATGCTGCGTTAGGCTCCAAAAAAGGAGCGTAGAGCATTTTTACCGCAAATGCAACTCTCGATACCAGAGTTGCTTACGGACGCGGCCGGCCTCCAAAACGTGCTCGTGCACGATTCTCCCATAGGAAACAATGGGACTGTTTGAGCTGAAAAAAAACCTAACACCTGCAAAAAAGCAGCGTTCAGCTCCTAACGCAGCCCCATTGTTTCCTATGGGGGAACACTTCCTACGTCTGCACCTAACACTCTAACATGTACCCCGAGTCTAAACACCCCTACCCTTACACTTATTAACCCCTAATCTGCCGCCCCCGCTATCGCTGACCCCTGCATATTTTTTTTAACCCCTAATCTGCCGCTCCGTAAACCGCCGCCACCTACGTTATCCCTATGTACCCCTAATCTGCTGCCCTAACATCGCCGACCCCTATATTATATTTATTAACCCCTAATCTGCCCCCCTCAACGTCGCCGACACCTGCCTACACTTATTAACCCCTAATCTGCCGAGCGGACCTGAGCGCTACTATAATAAAGTTATGAACCCCTAACCCGCCTCACTAACCCTATCATAAATAGTATTAACCCCTAATCTGCCCTCCCTAACATCGCCGACACCTATTTTCAATTATTAACCCCTAATCTGCCGACCGGAGCTCACCGCTATTCTAATAAATGTATTAACCCCTAAAGCTAAGTCTAACCCTAACACTAACACCCCCCTAAGTTAAATATAATTTTTATCTAACGAAATAAATTAACTCTTATTAAATAAATTATTCCTATTTAAAGCTAAATACTTACCTGTAAAATAAATCCTAATATAGCTACAATATAAATTATAATTATATTATAGCTATTTTAGGATTTATATTTATTTTACAGGCAACTTGGTAATTATTTTAACCAGGTACAATAGCTATTAAATAGTTAAGAACTATTTAATAGTTACCTAGTTAAAATAATAACAAATTTACCTGTAAAATAAATCCTAACCTAAGATATAATTAAACCTAACACTAGACTATCAATAAAATAATTAAATAAACTACCTACAATTACCTACAATTAACCTAACACTACACTATCAATAAATTAAGGTAGGAATTTTCTGATTGGCTGATGGAATCAGCCAATCAGAATCTAGTTCAATCCGATTGGCCGATCCAATCAGCCAATCAGATTGAGCTCGCATTCTATTGGCTGATCGGAACAGCCAATAGAATGCGAGCTCAATCTGATTGGCTGATTGGATCAGCCAATCGGATTGAACTTGATTCTGATTGGCTGATTCCATCAGCCAATCAGAAAATTCCTACCTTAATTCCGATTGGCTGATAGAATCCTATCAGCCAATCGGAATTCGAGGGACGCCATCTTGGATGACGTCCCTTAAAGGAACAGTCATTCGTCGTTCAGTCGTCGGTCCGGATGGATGTTCCGCGCTGGAGGTCTTCAGGATCCTGCCGCTTCGCTCCGGATGGAAGACCATAGAAGATGCCGCCTGGATGATGACTTCAATCGGATGGAAGATCCTCTTCTGCCCCGCTTGGATGAAGACTTTGACCGGATCATGGACCTCTTCAGCCCCCGCTTGGGCTTGGATCAGGACATCGGAGGAGCTCTTCAGGACGGATCGGTGAACCTGGTATGGTGAAGACAAGGTAGGAAGATCTTCAGGGGCTTAGTGTTAGGTTTATTTAAGGGGGGTTTGGGTTAGATTAGGGGTATGTGGGTGGTGGGTTGTAATGTTGGGGGGGGGTATTGTATTTATTCTTTTACAGGCAAAAGAGCTGAAATTCTTGGGGCATGCCCCTCAAAGGGCCCTGTTCAGGGCTGGTAAGGTAAAAGAGCTTGTAACTTTTTTAATTTAGAATAGGGTAGGGAATTTTTTATTTTGGGGGGCTTTGTTATTTTATTAGGGGGCTTAGAGTAGGTGTAATTAGTTTAAAATTGTTGTAATATTTTTCTTATGTTTGTAAATATTTTTTTATTTTCTGTAACTTAGTTCTTTTTTATTTTTTGTACTTTAGCTAGTTTATTTAATTGTATTTATTTGTAGGAATTGTGTTTAATTAATTTATTGATAGTGTAGTGTTAGGTTAATTGTAGGTAATTGTAGGTAGTTTATTTAATTATTTTATTGATAGTCTAGTGTTAGGTTTAATTATATCTTAGGTTAGGATTTATTTTACAGGTAAATTTGTTATTATTTTAACTAGGTAACTATTAAATAGTTCTTAACTATTTAATAGCTATTGTACCTGGTTAAAATAATTACAAAGTTGCCTGTAAAATAAATATTAATCCTAAAATAGCTATAATATAATTATAATTTATATTGTAGCTATATTAGGATTTATTTTACAGGTAAGTATTTAGCTTTAAATAGGAATAATTTATTTAATAAGAGTTAATTTATTTCGTTAGATAAAAATTATATTTAACTTAGGGGGGTGTTAGTGTTAGGGTTAGACTTAGCTTTAGGGGTTAATACATTTATTAGAATAGCGGTGAGCTCCGGTCGGCAGATTAGGGGTTAATAATTGAAGTTAGGTGTCGGCGATGTTAGGGAGGGCAGATTAGGGGTTAATACTATTTATTATAGGGTTAGTGAGGCGGATTAGGGGTTAATACATTTATTATAGTAGCGCTCAGGTCCGCTCGGCAGATTAGGGGTTAATAAGTGTAGGCAGGTGTCGGCGACGTTGAGGGGGGCAGATTAGGGGTTAATAAATATAATATAGGGGTCGGCGATGTTAGGGGCAGCAGATTAGGGGTACATAGGGATAACGTAGGTGGCGGCGATTTGCGGTCGGAAGATTAGGGGTTAATTATTTTAAGTAGCTGGCGGCGACGTTGTGGGGGGAAAGTTAGGGGTTAAGAAATATAATATAGGGGTCGGCGGGGTTAGGGGCAGCAGATTAGGGGTACATAAGTATAACGTAGGTGGCGGTCGGCAGATTAGGGGTTAAAAATTTAAATCGAGTGGCGGCGATGTGGGGGGACCTCGGTTTAGGGGTACATAGGTAGTTTATGGGTGTTAGTGTACTTTAGGGTACAGTAGTTAAGAGCTTTATAAACCGGCGTTAGCCAGAAAGCTCTTAACTCCTGCTATTTTCAGGCGGCTGGAATCTTGTCGTTAGAGCTCTAACGCTCACTTCAGAAACGACTCTAAATACCAGCGTTAAAAAGATCCCATTGAAAAGATAGGCTACGCAAATGGCGTAGGGGGATCTGCGGTATAGAAAAGTCGCGGCTGAAAAGTGAGCGTTAGACCCTTTAATCACTGACTCCAAATACCAGCGGGCGGCCAAAACCAGCGTTAGGAGCCTCTAACGCTGGTTTTGACGGCTACCGCCGAACTCCAAATCTAGGCCTTAGTTTGGTTCAGGGACCCTTTTTTAATATCTAATATTCCTTTTCATCTCGGGTTAGGATCAGAAAAAGATAACACATCTATGCAAAAAAAAAAAAAAAAAAAAAATTTTTTAAAAGGTTGCAGGCCTAGATGACAATTTCTGTGGGAGAAAAATTAGCATTCAACACTCTCTTCCCCTTCTTTTCTTTTTTTTCCCCCTTCCCCCTTTCTTTAGTTTACATGTATATTTTCTCTTTTTCTTTCTTTTTCTTTAAAGCTTGGAAACAATTTATACTCCTCTATATGTTATCAAATAGCAATAAAACAATTTTATACAAATAGTCCATACAGTTTTACTCAAAAGAATAGCAATTGAACTCCTCTTTTTGTTTTCTTTTCCCCCTCCTTTATTACAAATGAACACAGTACCTGGCCCCTGTCCATGGGGGTCTTGTTTAACCGTTCTTTTGGGTCAAGGAGAGGGTCTTTAAACAAATCATGTGACCGGGACCCCCCCTCGCAGCATCGGTGGGGGGGGGGAACACCGGTATTCCAAGCAAAAGAGGTAGCCGAATTTTCGGGGTGCCGTTTCACTGTTAGTGAGACAGGGTGCTGCTTAAAGCCCTCACAGGATAATACTCCACAGCCAAGGATTTCAGCAGAGATCTTGAGCAAGCTCAGGTAGGTGTACGCCTCCGGCTCTGTGTTTGCAGGTATTTTTACCATCCAGGGGCGACTCGTCTGTCCGCTTGTATCTGCTAAAGCGACTGTATGTGTCGGCGCCTCTCCCCCTTGCTTGATGGAACCAGGCCACCGGGGGGATGAAACAAGGGACTGCCGGTCTCCACCGCTCTCAAGGCTCGCCGCCGTCCGGCTCTCCTACTCGGCCCACGATCAGTCACCGGCACTATTATCCAGGTCTCCACCTGCAGTCAGATAGGTTCCAGGTGAGTCAGGCAGGTTTACGTTTGGAGATGAAGTCCGTGATGCAGCGTCTTCTCCTGCTCCCACTCTCCAATATTAATGTGCTTGTCCATAAGACTATAGGGCTGGGAGTCAAGATACAAAGTTCAGCCTGCTCCTTTTTTCGCCAAATCTTGGACAAACTTGTTTTAGCTCTCAGTTTTCAGGTTGTATTTCCAGTTGTAGGGAAAGAAAAAAAACCTTATGCAGGTAGGAGCTTTTAATTTCGATTCAGTCTTTTGTCAAAGTTTATGGCAGTTTATACGACCATGTTTGCCATTTGTTAGTCTGTATTCAATGCGGTGTCTTAGCACTGTTGGGAGAACCGGTAGCTGAATGTAATTAGCTTTAACAAGCTGCCCAAGGTCTTGGGTGTTCGGCACGTTTTCCCTCTGCCAATAGCTCGTTTGGGAGATGTGGAGCAGGTGTCTACCTGACCTTACACCTGTGCTCCTCCCACCGGATCAGGGCATCAGAGCATGCAATTTTAAACAACTTTCTAATTTACTCCTATTATCAATTTTTCTTTGTTCTCTTGCTTTCCTTATTTGAAAAAAGAAGGCATCTAAGCTATGTTTTGGGTTTAGAACCATGGAAATCACTTGTTTATTGGTAGGTGAATTTACCCACCAATCAGCAAGAACAACACAGTGTGTTCACCAAAAATGGGCCGGCATCTAAACTTACATTCTTGCATTTCAAATAAAGATACCAAGAGAATGAAAATAATTTGATAATAGGAGTAAATTAGAAAGTTGCTTAAAATTGCATGCTCTATCTGAATCACGATAGAAAAAAATTGGGTTCAGTGTCCCTTTAATAAGTCACTAAAGTTGAAATGTCACATTAGACTAGCATTACTCTATACCATGATCAGCGGAGCCAAACAATCGATCCCTAGATTATGGAAAACGCCACAAATACCCACAGTTTCAGAGTGGAGACAAAACGTCTCTAGATTGATATTACTAGACAAATATCACTTCCAACAAACAAACCGAATAGATTTCTATCAACAAATATTATTCTACTGGGAAGAATATATAGCTTCAGTAAAACAGGATTAACAATTGTGCTCCAATTAGCCAAATATTCCTGCAGGGAACGATAGACACATTCACAGACAATGACTTAGAAGGTGTAAAGAATGCATAGAAATAACAGGTGGGCCTACTCCCTGTGGATTGGATGTGAGGAGCATTATATGGGAAATAGAGAATATCTAACTATATAAGGAGCTCAATAAAAAAAAAAGAAAGAAAGATTGGTTTAGAACTACCCAGATACAATTAGTTTAGATTAATTTATCAGAAACAACAGTCTGTATAATCATCAAGCAATAACTTTTGTTCATCTATCTATCAATCATCTATCTATTTATCTATCTATCTAGCATACATCAAGATTTATATATCTTAGATCTATCAGATCTATCTAGATCAATGCATCCTAAATCTTTCAAGATCTATCTATTATCTATCTATCATCTATCTATCTAGCACTATCTATCTATTTAGGATACACCTAGATCTATATTTGATCTCTTTCCTAGAACTATCTATCAATCATCTATCTATCTATCTATCTATCTATCTATCTATCTATCTATCATTTTGTCGTCTGTCCCGCTATTTTGTTATGTATGCTAGTGCTTTTGTGAAACAAAATGAAAAGTATACAATCTGAATTCCCTTATGTTTTATGATTTTGCTCAGACTAATAAAATGGGTAATTTATCAGTGTAAAACAGGAGAGTAATTCTAACCTCAGGTAATTTATACATAAAATACACCAGTGTATTTAAAGGTATTAAGTAGCCTGAAATGTAATAGTTTAGATGAAGCACCTTATATCTGCATTAGCTGCCTCCAAACTACCTAACAGATGCAGCCAACTCATCTGAACAGAAAACATATTTATAAAAGCAGCTGCCTAAGTAATGTAGTTACAAGTTTTTGTCTTTAAAATCTTTATTGACAAATGTTTGACAGCAATTAGTGTCTTGTAACTTAGAGTGTCCAAAAAAGTGTTGTAGAAATTGTAACAGTCCAAAAATATCTCAAATTCATCTACTGCTCTAGCTGGTTTTAACTGATGTCTTAATTGATCTGACGCCAATAAGGACAGAAGTGAATAATTCCAGCGCTGCAATTTAAAGTAGAAATGTAAATTCATTCTGAACAGCAGGATCAAGGGGAAATAGTGCGCAACTAAACAACCTCACATATTCATCAGGTTAAATTCACTTTCCTCAGAGGAGAGCTGACTTGTTCAAAATGAGACATTCCCAATTCAGAAATAGAACACAATTGTAAAAATAGCTCAAATTGAACTCTTTTCTCGAATGTACTGCTGTCTCTTGGTATTGCTTGTTGGAACTCAGCTACTCTACATGGGAGCATACTAACGGTTAGATTTAGAGTTTTGTCGGTAACGACCCGCGTATCTAACGCTGGCTTTTTTTCCCCCGCACCTTTTAATAACCGCTGGTATTTAGAGTTCACAGAATGGCTGCGTTAGGCTCCAAAAAGGGAGCGTAGAGCATAATTTACCGCCACTGCAACTCTAAATACCAGCATTTCTTACGGACGCGGCCAGCTTCAAAAACGTGCTCGTGCACTATTTCCCCATAGCAAACAATGGGGCCGTTTGAGCTGAAAAAAAAAACCTAACACCTGCAAAAAAGCAGCGTTCAGCTCCTAACGCAGCTACATTGTTTCCTATGGGGAAACACTTCCTAAGTCTGCACCTAACACCCTAACATGTACCCCGAGTCTAAACACCCCTAACCTTATACTTATTAACCCCTAATCTGCCGGCCCCGCTATCGCTGACCCCTGCATATTATTATTAACCCCTAATCTGCCGCTCTGTACACCGCCACCAGCTACGTTATCCCTATGTACCCCTAATCTGCTGCCCCTACACCGCCGACCCCTATTTTATATATATTAAATCCCAAATCTGCCCCCACAACGTCGCCTCCACCTACCTACAATAATTAACCCCTAATCTGCCGACCGGATTTCACCGCTACTATAATAAATGTATTAACCCCTAAAGCTAAGTCTAACTCTAACCCTAACACCCCCCTAACTTAAATATAATTTAAATCTAACGAAATAAATTAACTCTTATTAAATAAATTATTCCTATTTAAAGCTAAATACTTACCTGTAAAATAAACCCTAATATAGCTACAATATAAATTATAATTATATTGTAACTATTTTAGGATTAATATTTATTTTACAGGCAACTTTGTAATTATATTAACCAGGTACAATAGCTATTAAATAGTTAATAACTATTTAATAGTTACCTAGTTAAAATAATTACAAAATTACCTGTAAAATAAATCCTAACCTAAGTTACAATTAAACCTAACACTACATTATCAATAAATTAATTAAATACAATACCTACAATTATCTACAATTAAACCTAACACTACACTATCAATAAATTAATTAAATACAATACCTACAATTATCTACAATTAAACCTAACACTACACTATCAATAAATAAATTAAACACAATTCCTACAAATAACTACAATTACATAAACTAACTAAAGTACAAAAAATAAAAAAGAAGTTACAAAAAATAAAAAAATATTTACAAACACTAGAAAAATATTACAACAATTTTAAACTAATTACACCTACTCTAAGCCCCCTAATAAAATAACAAAGCCCCCCAAAATAAAAAAATGCCCTACCCTATTCTAAATTAAAAAAGTTCAAAGCTCTTTTACCTTACCAGCCCTGAAAAGGGCCCTTTGCGGGGCATGCCCCAAAGAAATCAGCTCTTTTGCCTGTAAAAAAAAACATACAATACCCCCCCAACATTACAACCTACCACCCACATACCCCTAATCTAACCCAAACCCCCCTTAAATAAATTTATTGATAGTGTAGTGTTAGGTTTAATTGTAGATAATTGTAGGTATTGTATTTAATTAATTTATTGATAGTGTAGTGTTAGGTTTAATTGTAGATAATTGTAGGTATTGTATTTAATTAATTTATTGATAGTGTAGTGTTAGGTTTAATTGTAACTTAGGTTAGGATTTATTTTACAGGTAATTTTGTAATTATTTTAACTAGGTAACTATTAAATAGTTATTAACTATTTAATAGCTATTGTACCTGGTTAATATAATTACAAAGTTGCCTGTAAAATAAATATAAATCCTAAAATAGCTATAATATAATTATAATTTATATTGTAGCTATATTAGGGTTTATTTTACAGGTAAGTATTTAGCTTTAAATAGGAATAATTTATTTAATAAGAGTTAATTTATTTCGTTAGATTTAAATTATATTTAACTTAGGGGGTGTTAGGGTTAGGGTTAGACTTAGCTTTAGGGGTTAATACATTTATTAGAGTAGCTGCGAGATCCGGTCGGCAGATTAGGGGTTAATAATTGTAGGTATGTGGAGGCGACATTGGGGGCGGCAGATTAGGGGTTAATAAATATAATATAGGGGTCGGCTGTGTTAGGGGCAGCAGATTAGGGGTACATAGGGATAACGTAGCTGGTGGCGGTGTACGGACCGCCAGATTAGGGGTTAAAAAATGTTAATAGAGTGGCGGCGATGTAGGGGGACCTCGGTTTAGGGGTACATAGGTAGTTTATGGGTGTTAGTGTACTTTAGAGCACAGTAGTTAAGAGCTTTATAAACCGGCGTTAGCCCAGAAAGCTCTTAACTACTGACTTTTTTCTGCGGCTGGAGTTTTGTCGTTAGATTTCTAACGCTCACTTCAGCCACGACTCTAAATACCGGCGTTAGAAAGATCCCATTGAAAAGATAGGATACGCAAATGGCGTAGGGGGATCTGCGGTATGGAAAAGTCGTGGCTGGAAAGTTAGCGTTAGACCCTTTCCTGACTGACTCCAAATACCAGCGGGCGGTAAAAACCAGCGTTAGGAGCCTCTAACGCTGGTTTTGACGGCTACCGTCCAACTCTAAATCTAGGCCTAAGGTAGGCTCAGGAGCGTGTATCTTTTTCTTCCGTGCATGTCTGTGAAATTTCACACAAAAGAACACAATCTGAATAGCCTTTAAAACATTTATATTAATGTTAGATAGTACAGGTGCATTATTTTTCTCAGAGAATAGATTTCTATGAGGGACTGCAGTAAAATTCACGTTGGATACCGATTGAGCGCAAACCAATGCAGCATTCACGGTTCTTTACTATATACCTTCAATGTATATGAATGCACAATATCAATTTATAACTTAATATCTGGTTTTAAATATGCTAAAAGTGAAAGTACGTCAATTTGTTATACAAGTGTAACGTGTGTCTGTTTCTCATTGCAAGTATAGAATGTAGTATATATGTATAGAGTGCTAAAATTATTTGGGTTAAACATTTTAACTAACAACTAATATTCATTACTGACTGCGTGAGGTTGGCCGGATAATAGGTTATAAATTGCATAATTGCACTCTCCTTGTAATCTAGGCCTAAACGTTTTAAACTCATTTAAAATGTTATTTTGTTACCCACAATTACATTGTTCTGCAGTTAATGGACATACAGTAGGCATACATAATTTGCTACACTGATTAATCAATCACTGTGTAGCCTGCAGTCTGGTCACAATTTTTAGTGTTAAATTATAAAAACAAATGGCAAGTTTAATAATGAATTTATACAGGTTTTTGAAGTATAAATGTCAGACATTTTCCATCTGTAATGTTATCTTCCAACTAACAACAATCCAAAGAAAACAAAAAACCAACATTATTAGGAACAGTTTAAATTGGAAAAAAAAAAAAAAAACACCCTGATTGGACACCCCACACAACTAATATTTTGTGAAAGCACCTTTTATTTTTATTACAGCAGCAAGTCTTTGTTAATAAGTCTCTATTAACTTTGCACATCTGATTGGGCCATTCCAAGACTTTGATTTTCCTTTTCTGAAGCCAACCCTTGACCGACTTGGATCCGTACTTTGGGTAATTGTCTTGTTGGAATTTAAAACTTCTCTTCATCTTCAGCTTTCTGACTAAGTCCAGCTGTTTTTGAGCCAACATATCTTGATATTTGGAAATATTCATTATCCCATCTATCTTGACAAGAGCCCCTGACCCAGCTAAAGAGAAGCAGCCCCAAAGCATCATGCTACCACCACCATGCTTTAAAGTTGGCATAATGTTCCTTGGATGATAATCTTTATTGGCTCTGTGCCAAACATATCTTTTACAATTTAGGTTGAAAAGTTACATTTTTGTCTCGTCAGACCACAGCACATTTTCCCACATGGTTTGGGGGTGACTGAAATAATATTTTGGCATCATTTAGATGGGTTTAGATGCTTTTTTTTTTTTGTAAGAAACAGTTGCTTATTTGCCACCCAAACCCTGGCCCATAGCCTAGACATGTGCAGAATGTGTTAAAATAGTGGTCACGTGCAAGGAGTGTCCGGTACCTGCCAGAAATTCCTGTAGCTTTTTCGGTGTTGCTGTTGGTCTCTTGGTAGCCTTCCTGATAAGTCTTCTGCTCACCCTTTCATAAAATTTTGAGGGTCGTCATGATCTTTGCAATGTCTATATGGTGTTACATTTTTTCCACTTATTGATGATGGTTTAGACAGTGCTCCATGGTACATCCAGTGCTTTAATATTCTTTTGTATCTTTCTCCTGATTGGTACTTTTCAACAATTAGCTCTCGCAGTTTTTTTGGCAACTCTTTGCAGACCATGGCTCTTCCAGTAGGATGCAACCTCAAACATTCAAGCAAATCCTATAGGAACAGCTGTCTTTAATCTCGGATAAATCAGAGTCTCTCTTATTGATTTTATGCTAGTTACCTACAGGTGTGATTTATAACTTTGAATACATATAGGGCCCCCCTTATGTGCAGACCTATGCAAACAGGGTGTTGTAATTCTTTCTTATTTATTTTTTTATTTAAATGTTAACGGCTAACTATTTGTCGTTGTTTTTTTCCTCTGGATTTTTGTTTGCTGGAAGATCACATTACAGATGGAAAATGTCTGACATTTTAATTGTTATTATTTTCCACTTTACATTTTAAAAAAACCTGCAATTTCATAAGGGTGAGTAGACTTTGTAGATCCTCTGCATGTTTATGTGTGCGTATACACATAGCTGAACATTTTATGTTACAATCATTCATGTTACAATTCATGTCCGCTTAAAACATCCACCGGCGTCTTAGCATCAGCTATATTTGATTGGACATAGGCCTTGGGGTCAGGGTAGTTTATCATTGCTTACATATTTAACATAATGGGGAGACAGAAGCCAATATAACAGACAAACAGCAGCTACTTACTCAATACTGATACAAAACATATTTTAAAGCCTTGATTTTTAGTAAAGACAGGAACTGGTAGAAAAGTATGGAATGGTATTGATTGCTGGCAATCAGTGTGAAAAACATATTGACGTCCCTTCCAGCTACAGTACATAAATAAAGAACTTACTTAATGGACATGTTTATGTGAAACGTACACAATCTATACGTACTTGATCTTTTGTATTGCAATAATTAGCATCTTAAAGGGACATTAAGCAATATAAGATTGTAATATAAAATGTTTTATTATATGCAGTTAAAAATAACTTGCTGTATACTATTGCTACTATTTTCCTGTAATTGAAACTAAAATGTGTTGGTTTTCTACATTCTACTAAGTGTCTATAACGTAATGCATGCTGCCATCTTTAAACTTAAGTTTTCCTACGTATCTATCTCTCATGCTGAGAACAATTACGGACACGGGGCGGAACTACACTTGGTGTAGCAGGTGCAGTGGCACCAGGGCCCACGAGCTGGAGGGGGCCCATAACAGCCAGCCTATACATAGGCATATGCAGCATGTGTACAATCCTAAGGCAGAGAAGCCTTTTATTATTGCAAGTTGCAGGTCCATCTGTCTATCCTCACAATCATTATATTAAGCAGAATTTGTTTTATTACTTTTGCTTTTTATTGAGATACTTTTCACACATAACCTGCTCTATATTAAAGATATTTTTACTACATTAAAACATACACATTTTTTATCCTTTTTCCAACTTTGTGTTCATTTGGCCTTAAATAATAGGAAACTTCTTTTATAAATCCTAGAAGGGCTGAATATATATTCACCGCTTTGAGACAATAAAATTGTCTCTATCACTGCTGTAAATTTTGGCCGATATATGACTTTCCCACTATTTACTATCCCAAGAGAGCAGAAATAATTTTTGACCAATGATAGTCTTATAAATATATTTGCTAATTTTGGCTGAATTATATCATTTTGATATCTTAAGCAATTAGCGCCCTTACTACTTTTGTGATTACCTTGTATCTAAACCTCTGCAGACTGACCCCTTATCTCAGTTATTTTAACAGACTTGCATTTTAGTAAATCAGTGCCGTCTCATAAGTAACTCCCCGGATGTGAGCACAATGTTTTCTATATAGCACACATGAACTAACGCCCTCTAGTTTTGAAAAACTGTCAAATGCATTCAGATAAGAGGTGGCTTTCAAGACCTTAGAAATTAGCATATGATCCTACCTAGGCTTAGCTTTAAACTAAGAACACCAATAAAACAAAGCAAATTTGATGATTGTAAATTGGAAAAGTTGTTTAAAATGACATGCCCTATCCGAATCATGAAAGTTTAATTTTAAATAGACTGTACCTTTAAATAAAAAAAATGGTGAGCGGATGGGGGGGAGTGGGCCTTTTTGCCCTAAAATGCCCAGGCCACTTTTTGGTCCCAGTCCGGTCCTTCTTATAGGTAGGTATAAAACTGCAGCTGACACTCCCCCCCCCCCCACAGTAAAGGAACATTTACTTTTGTTTCAATGAAAACTAATGGAAATGTTACAGAATATTCAGTATTCAAACGTATAAAATAAAAAGAATACAGAAGAGTGCAGCAAACAAATATTCTGAAAACAATTTTTTTAGAATATTAAGTCCAAAATGAAATATCCGTGCATTGTATGGGGGAGTTTCTCACTGAGATCCGAACTTTTCCACGTACAAAAATGTTGTTATTGCTTGTTGTTATGGCTTGTTGTTATTGCCTGTTGTTATTGCTTGTTGTTACTGCTTGTTGTTACTGCTTATTGTTACTGCTTATTGTTATTGCTTATTGTGATTGCCTGTTGTTATTGCTTGTTGTTACTGCTTGTTGTCCCTGCCTGTTGTTATTGCTTGTTGTGATTGCCTGTTATTGCTTGTTGTTACTGCTTGTTGTTACTGCTTGTTGTTATTGCTTGTTGTTACTGCTTGCGGTTACTGCTTGTTGTTATTGCTTGTTGTTACTGGTTGTTGTTACTGCTTGTTGTTATTGCTGGTTGTGAATGCCTGTTATTGCTTGTTGTTACTGCTTGTTGTTACTGTTTGTTGTTACTTCTTGTTGTTACTGCATGCTGTGATTGCATGTTGTTATTGCTTGTTGTTACTGCTTGTTGTTATTGCTTGGCTTAATGTTATTGCCTGTTGTTACAGCTTGTAGTTACTGCTTGTTGTTACTGCTTGTTGTTATTGCTTGCTGTTATTGCCTGTTGTCATTGCTTGTTGTTATTTCTTGTTGTTACTGCTTGTTGATATTGCCTGTTGTTATTGCCTGTTGCTACTGCTTGTTGTTACTGCTTGTTGCTACTGTTTGTTGTTACTGATTGTTATTGCTTGTTGTTACTGCTTGTTGTTACTGCTTGCTGTTACTGCTTGTTGTTATTGCTTGTTGTTATTGCTTGTTTTATACTGCTTGTTTTTATTGCTTGTTGTTACTGCTTGTTGGTATTGATTTTTGTTTCTGCTTGTTGTTATTCCTTGTTGTTACTGCTTGTTGTTATTGCTTGTTGATATTGCTTTTTGTTACTGTTTGTTGTTATTGCTTGTTGTTACTGCTTGTTGTTATTGCATTTTGTGACTGCTTGTTGTTATTGCTTGTAGTTATTGCTTGTTTTTACTGCTTGTTGTTACTGCTTGTTGTTATTGCTTGTTGTTACTGCTTGTTGTTATTGCTGTTGTTATTTCTTGTTATTGCTTGTTGTCACTGCTTTTTGATACTGCTTGTCGTTATTGCTTGTTGTGACTGCTTGTTGTTATTGCTTTTTGTTACTGCTTGTTGTTATTGCTGTTTTTATTTCTTGTTGTTATTGCTTCTTGTCACTGCTTTTTGATACTGCTTGTCGTTATTGCTTGTTGTTACTGCTTGTTGTTACTGTTTGATGTTATTGCTTGCTTTTACTGTTTGTTGTTATTACTTGTTGTTACTGCTTGTTGCTATTGCTTGTTGTTACTGCTCGTTATTATTGCTTGTTGTTATTGCTTGTTGTTCCTGCTTGTTGTTATTGCTTTTTGTTACTTCTTGTTGTCATTGCTTGTTGTTACTGCTTGTTTTTATTGCTTGGTGTTACTGCTTGTTGTGATTGATCAGAACTTGAAAAACACGGACCAGGAGCTGAGAAACTGCTTAGATACTGTATCAGAAATAATTGTAGGACTAAGGTCTATAGCGTGAACCAGTAGCAGTTATGTGGAGATGCTGGGGGTGCTATGCACATCAAAATGCACATGTGACACCCCAGTTGTGCTGTGAAGGTCTCCTTATGTTATATGAGCTGTGTCTTTCAACTTTTTCACCACCTTCGTTAGCCCCCAATTTTAAATTCTAGAACCCCCACTGGTGAGAACATGTGGATCTTGAAAAAGTATGCAGAATTAACTGTTTATCAGTAAGCTCTGGGTAAAGAATAACAATGATAATTACTTGGATAACAAAGTCTAGATCTTTGGGAATATAAATAATGTCTATTTAAACTTTGGTGTAGAAATACTCAGAGTCCATTGAAGGTTAAATACACTATAACCATAATCGATCAGGGGGAGAATGTCACTTAAGGCAGACAAACGAACAACACAGGGACATGAGCAGTCATTTAAACCTATTAAGTGGCCCTATTTAGGGAAGTTAAATAGGATTTTATGTTGGAATTGATATTTAATTGTGCAATTTATTCTGGCTATTCAACCTGACTTTCATATTCAGTGTTCTGCACTTTTACATCTGTCTTTGGATTCTGGAGGAGACATAGACTGGCTCTGTGACCTTTTTCCAGATGGAGAGTACTTTATTCATATGAAATAAAAGCAATTAAGTTAATATTACTGGACTTACTGAAGCCAAATTTGTAATACACTTTTCATTGCACATATTACACAATATAACTACACAAAACAGCTTAACCACCTTATATGCTAGAGATAGCTACAACGTATTTCAGATATTTCTCTGGCAATAATGATGATGAAGTGTTCTGTATTTATTTATTTTACACATATGACAGGACATTTTAAGGAATAAAATGTCATTTGAATAAATAACTTTAAGTTAAATAAATACTTTCTGGCATACAAGGATATATAATTTAGCTTAGGGAAACCATGAAACATATTCCTATTGCCTTTCGTTCCAGAGACCCAGGGAACTAAGTGTTTCACTTATAGCATTTAGGCCAGTTGGGTCTTCTCGGTTTATTTCTTGCATAAAAACAGCTGTTACAATCATTAGTTGATTTACAGAGTTCAGTTTTATTGCCTGCTCTGAATATGAAAAATGTTGCCTTCATTTTAGTCTAGAAATTATCCCACTCAATGCTGCTAATGGAAATTAGTAAGAAGCACATTTACTTGATTCGTTTGCACTAAGTGCACTAAAGGTTATTGTCAGTAATAAAGGAGAGGATTTCCTGCTAGTCTTGTCTTATGATGGGACAATCATAGGATGTTTAAACATTTGTTGTACTTCACTCCAGTAGGTCAAAGCTCCTAATGTGTCCACCTGCTCTATATAGGGCTTGATTACTAGCGGAGTGGTAATTAATGTTCCCGCTCACACGCTAACCCCGTTCAATTTCTGCTCTTTGCACGAATCCGGTAGTGTCCGTATTAAAAGTAAATATTTATTGTTCGAGCACTACCCCGATGTGTGCAAAGAGCAGAAGTTAAAATTTCACAATCGCATTAACAAAATCTTCCATTGACTTCAATGGAGAGAGAAAAGTGGGGAAAAAAACAAACACCTATACTCAAACGCTAACCCGAATTGCCATAAGCCCCCTACTCTAATAACCCCTAAACTATAGCATAGTCCATTGTAAAATCCCCAATACACTATTAACCCCTACACTTCCACAACCCAATCACAAAGTAACCCACTGCACTATTAACCCCTAAACCGCCACAACCGCATCACAAAGTAACCCACTAAACTATTAACCCCTAAACCGCCACAACCCCCATCACAAAGTAACCCAATATGGTATTAACCCCTAAACCATCACAAGCCCCATCGCAAAGTAACCCAATACACTATTAACCCCTACACAGTCACAACCCCCATCACAAAGTAACCCAATACACTATTAACCCCTACACAGCCACAACCCCCATCACAAAGTAACCCACTACACTATTAACCCCTACACAGCCACAACCGCATCACAAAGTAACCCACTACACTATTAACCCCTACACAGCCACAACCCCCATCACAAAGTAACCCAATATGGTATTAACCCCTAAACCATCACAAGCCCCATCGCAAAGTAACCCAATACACTATTAACCCCTACACAGCCACAACCCCCATCACAAAGTAACCCAATACACTATTAACCCCTACACAGCCACAACCCCCATCACAAAGTAACCCACTACACTCTTAACCCCTACACAGCCACAACCGCATCACAAAGTAACCCACTAAACTTTTAACCCCTAAACCGCCAAAAACCCCATCACAAAGTAACCCAATATGGTATTAACCCCTAAACCATCACAAGCCCCATCGCAAAGTAACCCAATACACTATTAACCCATAAACTGCCACACTATAGAGAAAAGGTGTTGACATTTAGGGTTCTTGCTAATGTATAATGTTCTTGCAAAACTTCTGACATACAGTGCTGCAAACAGGTGTACACCCCTTACCAAGAATGCCAACAGTACGTGGAAAATGTAAAAATAAAAGTTAATTACAACATGTTTTACATTTTGTGCTATCTGAATGATGACAGAAATTTTTTTTTTTACCCTTTTAAAGCAGGGGTCACTGTGTATGGCATAATGGCAGGCTATCATTCTTATACATCGTCAGGATAGAAGAGGGGCAGATAGACAGTAGCTTAAACTTAAAGTGAAGGTAAACTTTGATGAATGAAAGTGCCCCGGTATTTAATAGTATTTTTAAAAACAGGGGCACTTTCATTCATAAAAGTTTACATTTCACCGTTTTTGTCCAAATTCTTACCTTTCATTCTGGAAGCCGCTCCATTGGAGGAAGACGGATTCTTCATTGGTGATGTAAGAAGAGACTTGCTACAGGCGGGAGAAGCGCTGGAGCGACTTCCAAAATAAAAGGAATTTTTACCAAAACGGTGAAATGTAAACTTTGATGAATGAAAGTGCCCCGGCTTTTAATAGTATACGCTGTCGGCATTTATCATTGTACAAGCAGTTCACCAGAACTTCTTGTGCAATACTGCCCCCTGCAGATTCGCGGGATTGGTTGCTAGCAGGGGGAGTCAATCAACCCGATCGTATTCGATCGGGTGGATTTCTGTCCGCGGCCTTAGAGCAGGCTGACAAGTTATGGAGCAGCGGTCTTCAAGCACCATTTGGAGATTGATAAATTGGCCCCCTAGTGTGAAAATAAACCGGCTAAAAAGCTTTTCCTGCCTTTAGAGAAAAAGTTTGTTTTGTTTTTTTAAAACACATTTAAAGAGTGATTTTTTTTTTGTGTTCTGTTCTGAACTTGGGCCCAGCATATTTATAGTGCTCTATATGTGTAATATAATAATATGCATAATATATGTATGATATAAAAAGTGTATTGTAATAACATATGTGTGTAATATAATAACATTTATTTGTATAATATAATAACACGTGCAATGTAATATACATATATATATATGTGTGTGTGTGTGTGCGTGTACAATATAATAATATGTTTACTAAATGTGCAATGTAATATATATATATTCAAAAAATGAATTTGTTATAGCATGTAATTTTAAATCTAGATACCCTGCACCCATATGTGTTTAAAGGGACAGTCTACTTGAAAATGTTTATTGTTTTTGTTTGAAGAAATAGATAATCCCATTATTACAGATTCCCCAGTTTTGCATTACCAATACGGTTATATTAATATACTTTTTACCTCTGTGATTACCTTGTATTTAAGACTATGGCCCCT
Source organism: Bombina bombina (assembly GCF_027579735.1). Lineage (NCBI taxonomy): Eukaryota > Metazoa > Chordata > Amphibia > Anura > Bombinatoridae > Bombina > Bombina bombina. The sequence goes on from NC_069502.1 coordinate 1,198,809,573, forward strand.
AGTTATCAATGTCTGTCGGACCTGATCCGACAGAGCGGATCAGGTCCGACAGACATCGCTGAATACAGCATTGCACCAGCAGCTCACAAGAGCTGCTGGTGCAACGCCGCCCCCTGCAGACTCGCGGCCAATGGGCCGCCAGCAGGGGGGTGTCAATCAACCCGATCGTACTCCGGCGATGACTGTCGCCTGCTCAGAGCAGGCGGACAGGTTATGGAGCAGCGGTCTTTGTGACCGCTGCTTCATAACTGGTGTTTCTGGCGAGTCTGAAGACTCGCCAGAAACACGGGGCATCAAGCTCCATACGGAGCTTGATACATATGCCCCTATGCCCCTTATAATAGTTCTTTAGACAGACTTGCACTTTAGCCAATTAGTGCAGATTCATAAATAACTCTAGGGGAGTGAGCACAATTTTATTTATATGAAACACATTAGCTATCTATCTGAAATACTGTCAAAATGTACTGATATAAGAGGCGGCCTTCAACAGCTTAGCAATTAGCATATGAGCCTATACAGGTTTAGTTTTCAACAAAGAATACTAAGCGAACAAAGAAAACTTAATGATAAATATAAAGTGAAAAGTTGTTTAAAATTGCATGCCCTGTCTGAATCATAAAAGTTTAATTGTGACTTGACTGTCCCTAAAGCCGCTTCAAAGGGGTTAAACACATAGGGCTAGATTACAAGTGAGGCGCAAACGGATTTGCGCTATTACAATCGTGTTTTTGCCAGCCATTTTCATTTTGCTAATATTACGCTAGCACAATCGCCCTTTATGCTTCAATCCAAACCACGGTCTCAGACCTGTGTTTAACTGTATTCTGAAAACTAAAAAGTGCCACAAAACACTTCGAAACTACATTACAAGGTACAGTTATACTCATATTAACACTGTCAAATATTGCACAAAAATGTTATAAGGACTCAAAGATTGGAGATATTGGCTGTTAGAAATAGGATTGAGCTTGCATTCTATTGGCTGTTAGAAATAGGATTGAGCTTGCATTCTATTGGCTGTTAGAAATAGGATTGAGCTTGCATTCTATTGGCTGTTAGAAATAGGATTGAGCTTGCATTCTATTGGCTGTTAGAAATAGGATTGAGCTTGCATTCTACTGGCTGTTAGAAATAGGATTGAGCTTGCATTCTATTAGCTGTTAGAAATAGGATTGAGCTTGCATTCTATTGGCTGTTAGAAATAGGATTGAGTTTGCATTCTATTGGCTGTTAGAAATAGGATTGAGCTTGCATTCTATTGGCTGTAGCTAGCTTAGGGTTTATTTTACAGGTAAGTATTTCGTTTTAAATAGCAATTATTTAGGTAATGATAGTAGGTTTTATTTAAATTTATTTTAATTATATTTAAGTTAGGGGGTGTTAGGGTTAGACTTAGGTTTAGGGGTTAATAAATTTAGTATAGTGGCGGCGACGTTGGGGGCGGCAGATTAGGGGTTAATAAATGTAGGTAGGTGGCGGCGATGTTAGGGGCGGCAGATTAAGGGTTAATAATATTTAACTAGTGTTTATGATGCGGGAGTGTGGCGGTTTAGGGGTTAATATGTTTATTATAGTGGCGGCGATGTCTGGAGCGGCAGATTAGGGGTTAATAAGTATAATGTAGGTGTCGGCAATGTCGGTGGCGGCAGATTAGGGGTTAATAGGTGTAAGATTGGGGGTGTTTAGACTTGGGTTTCATGTTAGGGTGTTAGGTGTAAACTTACATTTTGTTTCCCCATAGGAATCAATGGGGCTGCGTTACGGAGCTTAACACTGCTTTTTTGCAGATGTTAGGCTTTTTTTCAGCCGGTTCTCCCCATTAAGCAGCGCTGGTATTGGAGTGCAGTATGGAGCTCAATTTTGCTTTACACTCACTTCTTGCCTGTTAACGCCGGGTTTTTGTAAACCTGTAGGGAAGTGAGCGGTGCAATAACTTGCAAGTTATTACCAAGCAGCTCTTACTGCAAAACTCGTAATCTAGCCGTAAATTAGTAAAATAAACAAACACTAAATTACGAAAAATAACAAACCAAATTATCAAAAATAAATTTTTTAACACCTAATCTAATAGCCCTATCAAAATAAAAAAGCCCCCCCCCCCAAAATAAAAAATAAATTAAAAAAAACCCTAGGCTACAATAAACTACTAATGGCCCTTAAAAGGGCCATTTGTGGGGCAGCTCTTTTACTTGGCAAAAAAAAAAATACAAATACCTCCCAACAGTAAAACCCACCACCCAACCAACCCCCCCAAATCAAAAAACTATCTAAAATAACCTAAGCTACCCATTGCCCTGAAAAGGACATTTGTATGGGCATTGATCTTAAAATGGCATTTAGCTCTTTTACTGCCCAGACCCTACTCTAAAAATAAAACCCACCCAAAAAACCCTTAAAAAAACCTAACACTAACTCCCGACGATCCACTTACAGTTCTTGAAGCCCCGCTTGAAGGATCCATCCAGCCGGTGAAGTCCTCATCCATGCGGGAAGAAGTCTTCATTCATGCGGCAAGAAGTCTTCATCCAGGCGGCCTCTTCTATCTTCATCCAGCCAGCACTGAGCGGGTCCATCCTGAAGACATCAGCGCGGAGCATCCTCTTCATACGGTCTCCGCCGTACACTGATTCTTCTTGATTTTTTTTATTTGGGAGGGTTGGGTGGTGGGTTTTACTGTTGGGGGGGGGTTTGTATTTTTTTTTGCAAGGTAAAAGAGTTGTTATCTTTGGAGCAATGCCCCACAAAAGGCGCTTTTAAGGGCCATTGGTAGCTTTTTGTAGGCTAGGGTTTTTTTTTATTTTGGGGGGGCTTTTTCATTTTGATAGGGCTATTAGATTAGGTGTAAAAAAATTATTTTTGATAATTTGGTCTGTTATTTTTCGTAATTTAGGGTGGTTTTTATGGTAACTTAATTTTGTTTTATTTGTAATTTAGGACTTTGTAATAATGTTTAATTGTATATTTAAATAATTTTAGTAGGGTTAGGTTTTTTTTTTAATATGTAATTTAGTTTATTTAATTGGTAGTTTAATTTAATTGTAGTATAATAGTTAGGGTAGGTTAATTAATAGTTAAAAAAATAGTTTATTTTAATTCTACAGTTAAGTTTTAATTTATTTCATGATAGGGATGTTGTAATTTGAATTTAAAGTTAAGGGGTTTTTAGGTTTAGGGGTTAATAGCTTAATTTAGTTTTTTGCGATGTGGGGGGCTGAAGGTTTAGGGGTTAATAGGTTTAGATAGTGGTGGTGATGTGGGAGGCCAGAGGTTTAGAGGTTAATAAGTTTATTTAGTGGCGGCAGTGTCAGGGAGAGGTGGGATAGGGGTTAATAACTTTATTTATGTTGCGGCGGTGTCGGGGAGCGGCAGGATAGGGGTTAATAACTTATGTTGCAGCGGTGTAGGGGAGGGGTTAATAACTATTTATGTTGAGGTGGTGTCGGGGAGTGGCGGGATAGGGGTTAAACATTTTAGTATAGTGGCGGCGTTTAATGAAATGTTACAAATGAAGTTGGGAAAAAAAATAATTTATGTAAGAACTTACCTGATAAATTAATTTCTTTCATATTGGCAAGAGTCCATGAGCTAGTGACGTATGGGATATACAATCCTACCAGGAGGGGCAAAGTTTCCCAAACCTCAAAATGCCTATAAATACACCCCTGACCACACCCACAATTCAGTTTAACGAATAGCCAAGTAGTGGGGTGATAAAGAAAGGAGTAAAAAGCATCAAAAAAGGAATTTAGAAATAATTGTGATTTATACAAAAAATCATAACCACAATAAAAAGGGTGGGTCTCATGGACTCTTGCCAATATGAAAGAAATTAATTTATCAGGTAAGTTCTTACATCAATTATGTTTTGTTTCATGTAATTGGCAAGTGTCCATGAGCTAGTGATGTATGGGATAGTATTACCCAATATATGGAACTCCACAGAAGAGTCACTAGAGAGGGAGGCATACAAATAATAATAGCCATTTTCCAATGAAAATTGATTGATGATTAATCCACAACCCAAAATATAAGTTTATTCTCATAAATGAAAAAAAAAAAACTTAAACATAAGCAAAGGAATCAAATTGAAACAGCTGCCTGAAAAACTTTTCTACCAACTGCTTTCGAAGAAGCAAATACATCAAAACGGTAGAATTTAGTAAATGTATGCAAAGAAGACCAAGTTGCTGCTTCGCAAATCTGATCAATTGAAATTTCAGTCTTAAAAGCCCCCGAAGTGGAGACTTATCTAGAAGAATGAGCTGTAATTCTCTGAGGCGAGGCCTGACCCGACTGCAAATAAGCCTGATTAATCAAAAGCTTTAACCAAGATGCCAAGGAAATAGCAGAAGCCTTCTGATCTTTCCTAGAACCAGAAAAGATAACAAATAGACTAGAAGTCTTCCTGAAATCTTTAGTAGCTTCAACATAATATTTCAAAGCTCTTACAACATCCAAAGAATTTAAGGATCTCTCCAAATAATTCTTAGGATTAGGACACAAAGAAGGAACAACAATTTCTCTTTTAATGTTATTAGAATTCACAACCTTAGGTAGAATTTTAAATGAAGTCCACAAAACTGCCTTATCCTGATGGAAAATCAAAAAAGGAGATTCACAAAAAAGAGCAGATAATTCAGAAACTCTTATAGCAGAAGAGATGGCCAAAAGAAACAACACTTAACAAGAAAGTAGTTTAATATCCAAAGAATGCATAGGCTCAAACGGAGTAGCCTGTAAAGCCTTCAAAACCAAATTAAGACTCCAAGGAGGAGACAGGCTTGATACGGACCAAAGCCTGTACAAAACAGTAAATATCAGGAAGCTTAGCAATCTTTATGTGAAATAAAACAGAAAGTGATTTGTGCCTTCAAGGAACTTGCAGACAAACATTTATCCAAACCATCCTGAAGAAACTGTAAAATTCTAGGAATTCTAAAAGAATGCCAGGAGAATTTATGAGAAGAATACCATGAAATATAAGTCTTCCAAACGCGATAATAAATCTTCCTAGAAACAGATTTACGAGCCTGTAACATAGTATTAATCACTGAGTCAGAGAAACCTCTATGACTAAGCACTAGGCATTCAATTTCCATACCTTCAAATTTAATGATTTGAGATTCTGATGGAAAAACGGACCTTGAGACAGAAGGTCTTAAAGGAAGTGGCCAAGGTTGGCAACCGGACATCCGAACAAGATCTGCATACCAAAACCTGTGAGGCCATGCAGGAGCTACCAGCAACACAAAGGATTGTTCCATGATGAGCTTGGAGATAACTCTTGGAAGAAGAACTAGAGACGGGAAAATATAAGCAGGTTGGTAACACCAAGGAATTGCTAACGCATCCACCGCCTCCGCCTGAGGATCCCTGGACCTGGACAGGTACTTGGGAGGTTTCTTGTGTAGATGGGAAGCCATCAAATCTTTTTCTGGAAGACCCCACATCTGAACAATCTGAGAAAACACATCTGGATGGAGTGACCACTCCCCCGGATGTAAAGTCTGACGGCTGAGATAATCCGCTTCCCAATTGTCTACACCTGGGATATGAACTGCAGAAATTAGACAGGAGCTGGATTCTGCCCAAGCAAGTATCCGAGATACTTCTTTCATAGCTTGGGGACTGTGAGTCCCACCCTGATGATTGACATATGCCACAGTTGTGATATTGTCTGTCTGAAAACAAATGAACAATTCTCTCTTCAACAGAGGCCAGATCTGAAGAGCCCTGAAAATAGCATGAAGTTCTAAAATATTGATTGGTAACCTCGCCTCTTGAGATTTCCAAACCCCTTGTGCTGTCAGAGATCCCCAGACAGTTCCTCAACCTGAAAGACTTGCATCTGTTGTGATCACAGTCCATGTTGGATGAACAAAAGAGGCCCCTTGAACTATACAATGGTGATCTAACCACCAAGTCAGAGAGAGTCGAACATTGGGATTTAAGGATATTAATTTTGATATCTTTGTATAATCCATGCACCATTGATTCAGCATACAAAGCTGGAGAGGTCTTATATGAAAATGAGCAAAGGGGATCGTGTCCGATGCTGCAGTCATGAAACCTAAAACTTCCATGCACATAGCTACTGAAGGGAATGATTGAGACTAAAGTTTCCGACAAGCTGAAACCAATTTTAATTGTCTCTTGTCTGTTAGAGACAGAGTCATGGACACTGAATCTATCTGGAAACCTAAAAAGGTGACCCTTGTCTGAGGAATCAAGGAACTTTTTGGTAAATTGATCCTCCAACCATGTTTTTGAAGAAACAACACTAGTGTGAGATTCTGCAGAATGTAAAGACTGAGCTAGTACCAAGCTAAGAAAACACCGCAATACCCCGTTCTCTGATTACATAGAGTAGAGCACCGAGAACCTTTGAAAAGATTCTTGGAGCTGTCTCTAGGCCAAATGGAAGAGCGACAAATTGGTAATGCTTGTCTAGAAAAGAGAATCTTAGAAATTGATAGAGGTCTGGATGAATCGGAATATGAAGATATGCATTATGTAAGTCTATCGTGGACATATAATGCCCTTGCTGAACAAAAGGCAGAATATTCCTTATAGTCACCATTTTGAAAGTTGGCACTCTTGCAAAACGATTCAAAATTTTCAGATCAAGGCCTGAATTAATTTTCTTTCTTTGGGACAATAAATAGATTTTAATAAAACTTAGATACCATGTACGCATTCCAATATTTGGGCCACAAAGCTCTTCTAGCTAAAATAGCTAAAGACATAGATTTAACATCAATTTTGATGATATCAAAAATGGCATCACAGATAAAATGATTAGCATGTTGAAGCAAGCGAACAATGCTAGACAAATCAGGATCCATTTCCTGTTGCGCTAAACTTTCCAACCAAAAAGTTGATGCAGCTGCAACTCAGCCATAGAAATGGCAGGCTTGAGAAGATGACCCGAATATAAATAAGCTTTCCTTAGATAAGATTCAAGTTTCCTATCTAAAGGGTCTTTAAAGGAAGTACTATCTTCCATAGGAATAGTAGTACGTTTGGCAAGAGTAGAAATAGCCCCATCAACTTTGGGGATCTTTTTCCAAAACTCCAATCTAACTCTTGCCAAAGGAATAATCTTTAAACAAACATTGGTAAGTGCTTCAGTATGCTCCTCTCCCCTCTATGCATCTTCTGACGTTCTTTGCGTTGCGCTACGTCACTACCGCTGCCCGGTCCTGCAATTAAAAGGTACCTCCGGGAACTTGAAGCCAGTACGTCCAGTCTGGTGCTAAGGAGAAGTTAGGAAAGCTTCACCCACACCTCCCAAATGAAGTAAATCCAACGACAAAGTAATCCCAGCACTCCAAGGTAAGGACACACCAGACTCCAATTGAGTCAAAGCAAAAAAATAAAAAATAAAAAAACAAAAAAGGATACCATTTTTTAAACCTTGAAGAAGGGATAAAATAAGTACCAGGCCTATTCCATTCCTTAGAAATCATATCAGAAATAGTATCAGGAACTGGAAAAACCTCTGGAGTAACCACAGGAGGTTTATAAACAGAATTTAAATGTTTATTAGTTTTAGTATCAAGAGGACTAGTTTCCTCAATATCCAATGTAATCAACACCTCTTTTAACGAAGAACGAATATACTCCATTTTAAATAAATAAGTAGATTTGTCAGTGTCAATATCTGAGGAAGGATCTTCTGAATCAGATAGATCCTTATCAGAGGAAGATAATTCAGTATGTTGTCGGTCATTTGAAATTTCATCAACTTTATGAGAAGTTTTAAAAGACCTTTTATGTTTATTAGAAGGTGGGATAGCAGACAAAGCCTTCTGAATCGCATCAGCAATAAAATCTTTTAAATTCACAGGGATATCATGTACATTAGATGTTGAAGGAACAACAGGCATTGTACTATTACTGATGGATACATTCTCTGCATGTTAAAGCTTATCATGACAACTATTACATACCACAGCTGGAGATATAGAGGCCTATGTATCAAATGTCTGTCGGTCCTGATCCGACACTGCTGATCAGGTCCGACAGACATCGATGAATGTGGAGAGCAACGTTGCCCCCTGCAGACTCGCGGACAATGGGCCGCCAGCAGGGAGGTGTCAATCAACCCGATCGTACTCGGTCGGGTTGAATTGTGGCGATTCCTGTCCACCTGCTCAGAGCAGACGGACAGGGTTATGGAGCAGCCGTCTTTAGACCGCTGCTTCATAACTGCTGTTTCTGGCGAGTCTGAAGACTCGCCAGAAACACGGGCCCACAAGCTCCATATGGAGCTTGATAAATGGGCCTCATAATCTCCACAAATTTACAATAGATACACTTAGCTTTGGTAGAGCTGTTATCAGGCAGCTGGGTTCCAACAGTGGTTTCTGAGACAGGATCAGATAGAGACATCTTGCAAATGTAAGAGAAAAAACAACATATGAAGCAAAATTATCAATTTCCTTATATGGCAGTTTCAGGAATGGGAAAAAATGCAAACAGCATAACCCTCTGACATAGAAAAAGGCAAGAGGCATATAGGAATAGGGTTTTAAATAGTGAAATTATTTGGCGCCAAGAATGACGCACAACGCAAAATTACATTTTTTGGCGCTAACAACATCTGGAAATGACACGCTCGCGGCATTGCAGATGCAACCTTGTGCAAGGAAACTCGGCGTCAATTAAGATGCTAAAAATTACGAATTTGCATCACCGGACGTACCTTCGCGCCAAAAAAACATTCTCGTGCCAAAAATTACGCAACAAACATCTGCATTTTGTGACCTTGTGAGCCTAATTTTGCCCGTGAAATTTTAATGAAAAAGCAGTCCATTTGAAAAAAGACTATACCCCAGGTAAGAAAAATATTTTCATAAATATGTTTTTTCCCAAATATGAAACTGATAGTCTGCAAAAGGAAATATACATAAACCTGACTCATGGCAAATATAGGTATAATATATATATATATATATATAGAACTTTATATTAATACATAAAGTGCCAAACCATAGCTGAGACTGTCTTAAGTATTGAAAACATACCGAAAGACACCCATCAACATATAGCAGATAGCCAAATCAGTACTGAGACGGTTATCAGTAGAGGTAATGGAATATGAGAGTATATTGTTTAACTGAAAAGGGAGGTAGGAGATGAATCTTTACGGCCGATAACAGAGAACCTATGAAAAAGATTTCCCGTGAGGAAAACCATAGAATTCAATAGGTGATACTCCCTTCACATCCCTCTGACATTCACTGTACTCTGAGAGGAATCAGGCTTCAAAATGCTTAGAAGCGCATATCAACGTAGAAAATCAAGCACAAACTTACTTCACCACCTCCATAGGAGGCAAAATTTGTAAAACTGAATTGTGGGTCTGGTGAGGTGTGTATTTATAGGCATTTTGAGGTTTGGGAAACTTTTCCCCTCCTGGTAGGATTGTATATCTCATACGTCACTAGCTCATAGATTCTTGTCAATTACATGAAAGAAAGCCAAATATACACAAGATCGATGACTGCTAGTTAACAACAGTCCGATGCTCATCTGTCAGGGTTTTTTCCCTGCTTTGCTTGCCATGTGCTGCTGGCAGCCATTTTAGTCACCTTCCTTGCTGAATCTGGTTCAGAATGTGTTATGTTGCTCATTTCCTGCATGCCCTCTTATGGTCAGACTGTTGTACATCATCCGTGTGAGACAGGTTGCAGTCTCAGAATTGTGATTTCATCACTTATTATTTAAAGGCCTCTGTTCAGTATGCTTTGCCTTTGCGTTGTCTCAGACCTGTTTGTGAGTTCCTGTGTATTACCTGGCTAGTCTGACGTCACTTCTGGTTCCTGATCCCTGGCTTGTTCCTGACTTTGCTGTTCTCCTTGTTCCTGATTCCGGCTTGTCTGACTACTTGCTTTGGCTCCTGACTCGGCTCGTCTGACTACCAGCTCTGGTTTTGACTCCTGGCTTGTTATTTGAATTATGGACTTTGTATTATTTTTGTTATTAATAAAGGTGTAATTATTTTTGCACTTCTTGTCTCAGTCTGATTCCTGGCACTTTGACATCATCCCCCCGTACTTGGTGCTCGTGTTTTTGATGGCTTTTTTAATAAATAAGGAGAGCATTTCGAGATCCGCGGCCGCGATGTTAGGTAGCATATTGATGCCGGCGAATGCAACATAGTTGACGCTTTGATAAATAACCCCCTGTATATGTTTATATATGTGTATATATATATTAATGTATTTATATGTGTATATATGTATTTACAGTCATATATACACATATGAAAACATTAATATATATGTACACACATATAGACATATATATATATATATGTGTGTGTGTGTGTGTGCATTAGAGCCCTTTGCCATTAAGCAGATAAAAACATGATAACACATATTTATGCAATATTCATATTTAATAAAGATTTTAACTATGTATTTACTGTAAATATTTGACTTTTGCTAAGGCGAATATGCTATGTTGTTTGTGCGATGCACACACACAGGAAATACATGCGCACACACGGGAAAATTTATGTTAGGATTTTCACGCTATTCGGGTTAACGCTAGCGCAAAATTCATTTTTTGGAACTTGTAATATGAACGCATCCCAGCAAGCGCAAAAATGAAAATCCTAGCAGATTTTTCGCTTACGCAAAGATCAGAAGCGGTTTCTGCTCTGGACCTGCCGTGCTCTGCGGGTCCCAAAGCAGTACTGCTACTATGTGTTTATCCCCTTTACAGGGTTAAGCACATAGAGGTGCAGGGTCACTAATCTAAAAATTACTTGCTCTAACAATTTAGAACATTACTAATTAGAGAAGCAATTTGTTTATATAAAGTTGAAAAAAGTTAATAAAACTGTATTTAATCAAATAGGTTGCAATCCAAATAACTTAAGTATAATGAATCACCAAACACATTGTCATTTTATTATTACAACTACAATAATTATTATATTTATTATTACAGGAAGTAGTAATATTATTATTCATTAGAATATTGTCACCTATAGAGCTGGGCACATAATGATACTGGGTAACGGTAATAAAAGAAATACAAACATATAAAACTGACTAAAACAAATACAAGTAACAAACCTTATATATAATACATAAAATATTTGTTTAGTAATCACCTTTTCTATAATTATAAATGTAATTAATTAAACTGTTTTTGCTTTTGCGCTAACCTGACATTCATAAAAAGACGAACTTAGAATATTGCGCACCTGATAACCTATTCCTCCATAGAAGACAATGGAACAAAAAAGTGGGGGGAAAAACCCAACTCACACTCAAGCCAGATCTCATACTGAAGAGCCCTAACCCAACATGAAAATATTAATATATCACATTCCAATGTTCTTAACATAGAAGAATATGTTCTATTTATTTATAAATAAATATTTCTACATTTATCTGATTTTTTTTGTACAATATATATCTATACCTATATATATATATATATATATATATATATATATATATATATATATATATATATATATATATATATATATATATATATATATATAAAATTATAGATAGGTGTATATAGATATAAATGTGCAGAACACTGGAATGTTAAATATTTACAGTAAATACACAGTATAACACTTATTGCATAACTATTCTTTTACATGTTTTCATCTACTTAACTGCAAAGGGCTCCAATGCACTTGTATATATGTCTATATGTCTATATATATATATGCACGTTTATGTGTTTGTACGGGTATATATGTCTGTAAATACATATATGTATGGATACTGTGTAGTTAGTCTGCTGCAAGGAAAACACTTCAGCCGCCTTATTTGCAAGTAAAAACCGACTTTATTCAAAGTCAAAATTAAGCTTGGTACAAGTGAGCTCGGGAGGGAGCACTAAGAATGAAACGTCCGACGCGTTTCCTGCCCGGAGGCACTTCGTCAGGGACTAATGCACAGTAAATCACTTGGTTCTTTTAAACACATAGCATTTCCTGTTACGTTTGCTTACCTGTGGTACAGCACACCTGTTGTTATTAATTAAGACGGGTAATTCGCGCTGTTGGTCTCATCTCACACAGCATGTCCGCGCATGCGCTACGGACCACACACAGCTACATCTTAGTTTCTCAGTATATATATCTTGTATCAACTAGTATCTCTGTCTGTCTAATAGCTGTATGCGAGTAAACCAAAACGCTTCTGTCTGTTGCTTTATATTAAAAGTAACACTGATAAAGCAATTACGTAACAGTATCTTAAAAATCATTTCAAGCTAATATGTTTATATAAAAATAAATAAAAAATGTTAATGAAAACAAAAACAAAAATGGTATCAAAAAATGCTATTCTTATCTGCGATCTTTGTCTGATTACATATTACCTATTGAAATTTGTTCAATATTATACTGAGAGAAGAAAAGAAAAGAAAATTCACAAAACATCCCCTTATATATACAGATCTACCAAAAACAAGTTCATCTCAATTTTTATACACATGTTATATGTTATATTACATATATTGTGTAACATTGCACTCCCTCTTTAGGCTTCTGGTATTTAAGCTCCAATTCCTCTATGTTGAAGATGCTCTATGTGGGTCAGAGTTTATTTATTTATTTATTTTTTTTCAATAGGTTTAACTTAGTATCAATGTATATATATTTATGTTTTGTTTAAATCATTTTCACATATTTGTTATACCCACTGACTTTCTGCCCTGTTTCAACTCTTGTCATCATTTCTTATCTCTTATCATTTCTCCTATTTTATTTCATTTTATTTTATTTTATTATATTTTATTTTATCTCCTCGTCTTTATTTGTATATTTAGTGCTTCATTTCCTAATTGTTATTTATTTTTTATTTTTTCTCGTGTTCTTTAACTTATCTTAAAACTCCAAAAAAAAACTAAAAAATACCCTAAAAAATATAAATGAAAACTCAATATCTTAGTGACCAATTTTAAATACATTGTGTGTTACACATCTACTACTTTTTATACTGTGTTTTTCAGCCCCTAGTGTTATTTCTTTCTTTAATTCATAAACTTGTAAATTCATCTAAATTGCCAGAGTGATTGTGATAATAATAAATGAAAAATGTTTCATTATTATTGTTATTGTATAAAGAAACTCTGAATTCTAAAACTCTAACTGTGTCCACTCATATAAAACCTCTTGAATAAACTGATTAAACTATCTCCCTGTACAAGGAATTTATCTCCTGTAAAAAGTGCTCGAAAAAAAATATATATATAAAATATAAAATTACTATTAATCTTATCTAATCAAATATAAGAATAAAAACTACCATCCATGAAACAATGTTAAATGTTGATATTTTTTGATTCTACTGAGGAAATGGTACCATATCATTTAAATAGTATATACCTGGAATACAATATTACACAATAGTAAATTAATTTTTAATTTTTAATTTTTGGTAACTACAGGATGTCAGATGTTTGAAGCTTTAAGATTGTAAACTTTCTATACCTCTACTGCATCAACTCCAATCCATAAATGATGCAGTGAGGTACTGGTGTTATTCATTAGATTATTAAGTCTACTTATGGTCTAAACTGTACTATATACATCCCTATTTGATTTACCTTTGTCTACAAAATACCTAAGGTCAGTAATTTTATTAATTCCTAAAGGGACCCCTGTAGATAAATGAAAAATCCAGAAAGCCTCTTTCCTATTTAATACAGCTAATCTGTCTCCTCCTTTGGTACTTTTAATGGCTGTGTCAATGCCTTGAAACCCTAGTACTGTGCCTATATTGTTATCATTTATAGGCATTCCCATGGTATTAAAATGTGCAGCAAAGTGTTTCGCTATTGGTGTTTTAGGGGGGTCTTGTTTGATGGATATCAAATGTTCACGAATTCGATCTTTTAGTAATCTTGTAGTCCTGCCTACATATTGTTTGTGGCATAAATTACATGTAATTAAATAAACCACAAAATTAGAATGACAAGTCATCCTATGTCTGATATCAAAAGTTTTACCTGTGACTGTGGACTTAAATAAATCACCTGGAATGACAAAATCACAGCTTTTACATGGTATTCTTTTGCATTTGTAAAATCCATTTTGACTTTGTAACCATGTAGCTGTCTGCTTTCTAGAGAAATCCCTAGTTAGATGATTTCCAATTGTTTTAGCTCTCTTGCTAAGACATCTAATTCCCTGTTTCTTCATTACCTCTTGTAAAAGTGTATCCTTTTCCAAAACTGTGATATATTTTCTTATTATTTGATTTATGTGTTTGAACTGTGTGCTGTAACTAGTAGTGAATGTAATTGGACCCTCTGTATGTTGTCCAATGTTATGTTTATTTCTTTTATTGTGTTTCTTATTACTATCTTTCAGTAGTTCTTCTCTGCTCATCTTTTCTACTTCTTTGCTTGTCTGTAAAAGGGTGACTCTATCATATCCCCTGACGATAAATCGTTTGGAAAGTGAGTCAGCTTGTTCCTTATACACGTCTAGATGTGTACAATTTTGTCTAAGACGCATATATTGCCCTTTAGGAATAGCTCTTTTTAAGTGAGAAGGATGATGAGAGTCAGCCCGAAGTATGGTGTTTCCTGAGGTGGATTTCGTTTAATTTGATGTTATTATCTTATGTGAATCAAAATCCAGTTTTAATTCTATGTCTAGAAACGATATATTAGCAACAGACACTGTGTATGTGAATTTCAAATTTTGGTCATTACTGTTCAGATAACTAATGAATTCTTCTATTAGTTCCATTCCCCCTTTCCAAATAATTATCAGGTCATCGATGAACCTGCGATATAATCTGATATGTGGTTTAAAAGGGTTATTATCACAAAAGATTTTTGGTAGTTCAAAGTCTGTTAAGTATAAATTCGCATATGAGGGGGCGAACTTTGCTCCCATGGCTGTGCCTTGGTTTTGAACATAGTATTCCCCCTCAAACGAGAAGCAATTATGGGAAAGCAAAAATCCCACCCCCTCACATACAAATTCAATAAATCTCTCGTCAAAGTCAGTATACAATTGCAACATATGTTCCAAAGACTTTAAACCCTGTTGGTGTGGGATACATGAATATAGCGAGGCTACATCTATCGTTAATAAGATGTCTCCCTCGCTAATCTGTGTGTTATCCAATAATCGTAAAACATGTTTTGTATCCCTGACATATGCAGGAGTTATCTGGACTATTGGTTGGAGAATAGTATCTATGTAGGACCCCAGTTTCTCCCCTAATGACCCAATCACCGAAATAATGGGGCGTCCTGGGGGGGAAGTTAGGGACTTATGTATTTTCGGCAGATGTTTAAAACATGGACACTTTTGATTTTCCTGACCAATTTTATATACATTGTGTGTTACACATCTACTACTTTTTATACTGTGTTTTTCAGCCCCTAGTGTTATTTCTTTCTTTAATTCATAAACTTGTGAATTCATCTAAATTGCCAGAGTGATTGTGATAATAATAAATGAAAAATGTTTCATTATTATTGTTATTGTATAAAGAAACTCTGAATTCTAAAACTCTAACTGTGTCCACTCATATAAAACCTCTTGAATAAACTGATTAAACTCTCTCCCTGTACAATGAATTTATCTCCTTTAAAAAGTGCTTGAAAAAAAAAAATATATATAAAATATTAAATTACTATTAATCTTATCTAATCAAATATAAGAATAAAAACTACCATCCATGAAACAATGTTAAATGTTGTTATTTTTTGATTCTACTGAGGAAATGGTACCATAGCATTTAAATAGTATATACCTGGAATACAATATTACACAATAGTAAATTAATTTTTAATTTTTAATTTTTGGTAGTTATCGTAACTAGAGGATGTCAGATGTTTGAAGCTTTAAGATTGTAAACTTTCTATACCTCTACTGCATCAACTCCAATCCATAAATGATGCAGTGAGGTACTGGTGTTATTCATTAGATTATTAAGTCTACTTATGGTCTAAACTGTACTATATACATCCCTATTTGATTTACCTTAGTCTACAAAATACCTAAGGTCAGTAATTTTATTAATTCCTAAAGGGACCCGTGTAGATAAATGAAAAATCCAGAAAGCCTCTTTCCTATTTAATACAGCTAATCTGTCTCCTCCTTTGGTACTTTTAATGGCTGTGTCAATGCCTTGAAACCCTAGTACTGTGCCTATATTGTTATCATTTATAGGCATTCCCATGGTATTAAAATGTGCAGCAAAGTGTTTTGCTATTGGTGTTTTAGGGGGGTCTTGTTTGATGGATATCAAATGTTCACGAATTCGATCTTTTAGTAATCTTGTAGTCCTGCCTACATATTGTTTGTGGCATAAATTACATGTAATTAAATAAACCACAAAATTAGAATGACAAGTCATCCTATGTCTGATATCAAAAGTTTTACCTGTGACTGTGGACTTAAATAAATCACCTGGAATGACAAAATCACAGCTTTTACATGGTATTCTTTTGCATTTGTAAAATCCATTTTGACTTTGTAACCATGTAGCTGTCTGCTTTCTAGAGAAATCCCTAGTTAGATGATTTCCAATTGTTTTAGCTCTCTTGCTAACACATCTAATTCCCTGTTTCTTCATTACCTCTTGTAAAAGTGTATCCTTTTCCAAAACTGTGATATATTTTCTTATTATTTGATTTATGTGTTTGAACTGTGTGCTGTAACTAGTAGTGAATGTAATTGGACCCTCTGTATGTTGTCCAATGTTATGTTTATTTCTTTTATTGTGTTTCTTATTACTATCTTTCAGTAGTTCTTCTCTGATCATCTGTTCTACTTCTTTGCTTGTCTGTAAAAGGGTGACTCTATCATATCCCCTGACGATAAGTCGTTTGGAAAGTGAGTCAGCTTGTTCCTTATACACGTCTAGATGTGTACAATTTTGTCTAAGATGCATATATTGCCCTTTAGGAATAGCTCTTTTTAAGTGAGAAGGATGATGAGAGTCAGCCCGAAGTATGGTGTTTCCTGAGGTGGATTTTGTTTAATTTGATGTTATTATCTTATGTGAATCAAAATCCAGTTTTAATTCTATGTCTAGAAACGATATATTAGTAACAGACACTGTGTATGTGAATTTCAAATTTTGGTCATTACTGTTCAGATAACTAATGAATTCTTCTATTAGTTCCATTCCCCCTTTCCAAATAATTATCAGGTCATCGATGAACCTGCGATATAATCTGATATGTGGTTTAAAAGGGTTATTATCACAAAAGATTTTTGGTAGTTCAAAGTCTGTTAAGTATAAATTCGCATATGAGGGGGCGAACTTTGCTCCCATGGCTGTGCCTTGGTTTTGAACATAGTATTCCCCCTCAAACGAGAAGCAATTATGGGAAAGCAAAAATCCCACCCCCTCACATACAAATTCAATAAATCTCTCGTCAAAGTCAGTATACAATTGCAACATATGTTCCAAAGACTTTAAACCCTGTTGGTGTGGGATACATGAATATAGCGAGGCTACATCTATCGTTAATAAGATGTCTCCCTCACTAATCTGTGTGTTATCCAATAATCGTAAAACATGTTTTGTATCCCTGACATATGCAGGAGTTATCTGGACTATTGGTTGGAGAATAGTATCTATGTAGGACCCCAGTTTCTCCCCTAATGACCCAATCCCCGAAATAATGGGGCGTCCTGGGGGGGAAGTTAGGGACTTATGTATTTTCGGCAGATGTTTAAAACATGGACACTTTTGATTTTCCTGACCAATTTTATATACATTGTGTGTTACACATCTACTACTTTTTATACCGTGTTTTACAGCCCCTAGTGTTGTTTCTTTCTTTAATTCATAAACTTGTGAATTCATCTAAATTGCCAGAGTGATTGTGATAATAATAAATGAAAAATGTTTCATTATTATTGTTATTGTATAAAGAAACTCTGAATTCTAAAACTCTAACTGTGTCCACTCATATAAAACCTCTTGAATAAACTGATTAAACTCTCTCCCTGTACAATGAATTTATCTCCTATAAAAAGTGCTTGAAAAAAAAAAATATATATAAAATATTAAATTACTATTAATCTTATCTAATCAAATATAAGAATAAAAACTACCATCCATGAAACAATGTTAAATGTTGTTATTTTTTGATTCTACTGAGGAAATGGTACCATAGCATTTAAATAGTATATACCTGGAATACAATATTACACAATAGTAAATTAATTTTTAATTTTTAATTTTTGGTAGTTATCGTAACTAGAGGATGTCAGATGTTTGAAGCTTTAAGATTGTAAACTTTCTATACCTCTACTGCATCAACTCCAATCCATAAATGATGCAGTGAGGTACTGGTGTTATTCATTAGATTATTAAGTCTACTTATGGTCTAAACTGTACTATATACATCCCTATTTGATTTACCTTAGTCTACAAAATACCTAAGGTCAGTAATTTTATTAATTTCTAAAGGGACCCCTGTAGATAAATGAAAAATCCAGAAAGCCTCTTTCCTATTTAATACAGCTAATCTGTCTCCTCCTTTGGTACTTTTAATGGCTGTGTCAATGCCTTGAAACCCTAGTACTGTGCCTATATTGTTATCATTTATAGGCATTCCCATGGTATTAAAATGTGCAGCAAAGTGTTTCGCTATTGGTGTTTTAGGGGGGTCTTGTTTGATGGATATCAAATGTTCACGAATTCGATCTTTTAGTAATCTTGTAGTCCTGCCTACATATTGTTTGTGGCATAAATTACATGTAATTAAATAAACCACAAAATTAGAATGACAAGTCATCCTATGTCTGATATCAAAAGTTTTACCTGTGACTGTGGACTTAAATAAATCACCTGGAATGACAAAATCACAGCTTTTACATGGTATCCTTTTGCATTTGTAAAATCCATTTTGACTTTGTAACCATGTAGCTGTCTGCTTTCTAGAGAAATCCCTAGTTAGCTGATTTCCAATTGTTTTAGCTCTCTTGCTAACACATCTAATTCCCTGTTTCTTCATTACCTCTTGTAAAAGTGTATCCTTTTCCAAAACTGTGATATATTTTCTTATTATTTGATTTATGTGTTTGAACTGTGTGCTGTAACTAGTAGTGAATGTAATTGGACCCTCTGTATGTTGTCCAATGTTATGTTTATTTATTTTATTGTGTTTCTTATTACTATCTTTCAGTAGTTCTTCTCTGATCATCTGTTCTACTTCTTTGCTTGTCTGTAAAAGGGTGACTCTATCATATCCCCTGACGATAAGTCGTTTGGAAAGTGAGTCAGCTTGTTCCTTATACACGTCTAGATGTGTACAATTTTGTCTAAGACGCATGTATTGCCCTTTAGGAATAGCTCTTTTTAAGTGAGAAGGATGATGAGAGTCAGCCCGAAGTATGGTGTTTCCTGAGGTGGATTTCATGTAATTTGATGTTATTATCTTATGTGAATCAAAATCCAGTTTTAATTCTATGTCTAGAAACAATATATTAGTAACAGCCACTGTGTATGTGAATTTCAAATTTTGGTCATTACTGTTCAGATAACTAATGAATTCTTCTATTAGTTCCATTCCCCCTTTCCAAATAATTATCAGGTCATCGATGAACCTGCGATATAATCTGATATGTGGTTTAAAAGGGTTATTATCACAAAAGATTTTTCGTAGTTCAAAGTCTGTTAAGTATAAATTCGCATATGAGTTGGTGAACTTTGCTCCCATGGCTGTGCCTTGGTTTTGAACATAGTATTCCCCCTCAAACGAGAAGCAATTATGGGAAAGCAAAAATCCCACCCCCTCACATACGAATTCAATAAATCTCTCATCAAAGTCAGTATACAACTGCAACATATGTTCCAAAGCCTTTAAACCCTGTTGGTGTGGGATACATGAATATAGCAAGGCTACATCTATCGTTAATAAGATGTCTCCCTCGCTAATCTGTGTGTTATCCAATAATCGTAAAACATGTTTTGTATCCCTGACATATGCAGGAGTTATCTGGACTATTGGTTGGAGAATAGTATCTATGTAGGACCCTAGTTTCTCCCCTAATGACCCAATCCCCGAAATAATGGGGCGTCCTGGGGGGGGAGTTAGGGACTTATGTATTTTCGGCAGTCACTGGAAAATCTACTTTTAGACTCTCAGCAGTCTGTGTTGTGATGATGCCTTTCTCCACATAAAATTTGAGGAATCTATTTAGTTCTTGAATAAACGTTTTAATTGGATTAAATGTGAGTTTGTAATATGTTTCTGCATCACCTAACTGTCTCACTGCTTCTCGAGTATATTGGGTTCTATCCTGCACAACTATACTCCCTCCCTTGTCTGAATTTAATATGACCAAGTTGTTGTTTCTTTGTAACTTATTTAAGACCCTCTGTTCTTTGGTAGTTAAATTACTATTTGGGGACCACCATTTCTTATTGGATTTAATATCTATGTCTTTAGATAACAAATATAAATCCTGTTCTACTAGACCCTGAAACACATCTATCAAATCCCCTCTCATTTGTATTGGATAGAAATTTTTGTTTGTACTTCTATAATTAATTTTGGGGATTCTGAGATCATTTGCATTGAATCGTGTGCTCTAACTTTCTAGTTTTAATAGGTCAATAGATTGACATTGGTCAGGAAAATCAAAAGTGTCCATGTTAATGTCCCCAATACATGCTTCAGCTGGTCCCCCAGCCACGCCAATTCCATTGATGTTTTCTTCATCTCCAATTGTATCTCCTCCATCTTGGGTGATGGCTGAGGAAAAATGTCTTTTAAGAGTGAGCTTGCGAGTGGATCTATTAAAATCGATCAGAGTCTGAAATAGATCAAAGTTCCTGCTTGGGGCAAAACCCAATCCTTTAGAAAGCACCGCTTCTTCTGCCTCACTCAAAGTTACAGATGACAAATTCACCACGTTTAAATCTTCAATTTTCCCATTCTTATTGGTTTTCCCATCCAGATGAATTGGAATAGTCCGACTCCTTGTTTCCCCATTCACACCAATCGTTACTTTTTTATATTGTTGTAACTCACATTCCTGTTTTTTGTCTGGTTTCTGCTGGGATATCTGGCAGGAGTAGTTGTTGCCTCTTCCACGGATCCTTCATTTTTTGGGGGTTGTAATTTTTCCCCCTTGGTGTTCCTATTTCCTGTAGACAATAATGTAGTTAGGGACTTATGACTTGAGCCCTTCTTGGGTTTGACAGACTGGTCCTCTAGTCGTGAATCCTCCTTGTCTTGTATAGGAGTCGATGCTCTTGGGCTCTCATCACCCGTGTCATCCTCAAAGCTGGAAAAGGTGACTTTCTTATCCTCATTCTTCCATTTGTTTTTATTCCTGGAGTTTCGTCTAGTCAGGTTCCAACTATAGAAAACATTTAGCTCATAATCCTTGCTATCACGATTGTATTTTTTCATCTTGGTCTCTGTTAGTTCGTCATCCAGTGTACTGATAGTTGTTTTCAGCTGAATCTCATAGTCCTTATACTTTTTGTCACTTTCAAATTGTTTACAGTTTTCCTTCAATTCTGTTAGTTCTGTACATGTTTTTTTATGCTCCTCTTCTTTATCTTTTAGGAGCTGTCTCATCAAAGTAAGTGAACATTGACTCAGTGTATTGTTCCACTCGGACATAAATTCCGGACGCTGTGATGCATAGGCCGGGTATTTCTTCATCCTGAGGCCTCTCGGGATTTTTTTCTCTTGTATATATAGTTTAAGGAACTCCATATCCCACCATAGTTTTAACTCTTTAATTTCTTTTTTCTCTCTCAAAACAAATAAAGAGCTTAGATTGTCAGGATACTCTCCTCCCGAGCCAGCACCTTGCATTAATAAATTGAATTTAGCTTTGCGGTCTGAATAATTAGCTTCAGCCATGTTGTTATTTGTGAATTGAGTGCTAGGAGTAAAAAATGAGCCTAAGAGCCCGATAAATTGCTGGATGATTATGAGACGCACTCAAACACTCTGTGATTGTTTTGCACTTAAATATATTTAGTGTGCACTCCTGTGTTGAATCAAGCTTCAAGCTGTGTAACAATATAAGTGCTTCTTTTCTTCAGTGTAAATATAAAGTCTCTAGTTCACCTCACCGCAGTATACATAAGAACACAGATTAAAAGTGTGTGATGTAAATATAAGTATATGTTACATCCATCGGTATCTCTATAAATCAAAAAAGAGATTACCTTGTATCCACTGTGAAGTCTATATGTTTCTGCGTAGGTGATAACGAGGCTCCTTGCAACCTGAAATTGAGACACTCCTTAGTCTCACGGAAAAAGGATTCCTGGATACTGTGTAGTTAGTCTGCTGCAAGGAAAACACTTCAGCCGCCTTATTTGCAAGTAAAAACCAATATTATTCAAAGTCAAAATTAAGCTTGGTACAAGTGAGCTCGGGAGGGAGCACTAAGAATGAAACGTCCGATGCGTTTCCTGCCCGGAGGCACTTTGTCAGGGACTAATGCACAGTAAATCACTTGGTTCTTTTAAAATAATAATAAAAATACAATCGTGATAGCAAGGATTATGAGCTAAATGTTGTATATAGTTGGAACATGACTAGACGAAACTCCAGGAATAAAAACAAACGGAAGAATGAGGATAAGAAAGTCACCTTTTCCAGCTTTGAGGATGACACGGGTAATGAGAGCCCAAGAGCATTGACTCCTATACAAGACAAGGAGGATTCACGACAAGAGGACCAGTCTGTCAAACCCAAGAAGGGCTCAAGTCATAAGTCCCTAACTACATTATTGTCTACAGGAAATAGGAACACCAAGGGGGAAAAATTACAACCCCCCCAAAAATGGAGGATCCGTGGAAGAGGCAACAACTACTCCTGCCAGATATCCCAGCAGAAACCAGACAAAAAACAGGAATGTGAGTTACAACAATATAAAAAAGTAACGATTGGTGTGAATGGGGAAACAAGGAGTCGGACTATTCCAATTCATCTGGATGGGAAAACCAATAAGAATGGGAAAATTGAAGATTTAAACGTGGTGAATTTGTCATCTGTAACTTTGAGTGAGGCAGAAGAAGCGGTGCTTTCTAAAGGATTGGGTTTTGCCCCAAGCAGGAACTTTGATCTATTTCAGACTCTGATCGATTTTAATAGATTCACTCGCAAGCTCACTCTTAAAAGACATTTTTCCTCAGCCATCACCCAAGATGGAGGAGATACAATTGGAGATGAAGAAAACATCAATGGAATTGGCGTGGCTGGGGGACCAGCTGAAGCATGTATTGGGGACATTAACATGGACACTTTTGATTTTCCTGACCAATGTCAATCTATTGACCTATTAAAACTAGAAAGTGAGAGCACAAGATTCAATGCAAATGATCTCAGAATCCCCAAAATTAATTATAGAAGTACAAACAAAAATTTCTATCCAATACAAATGAGAGGGGATTTGATAGATGTGTTTCAGGGTCTAGTAGAACAGGATTTATATTTGTTATCTAAAGACATAGATATTAAATCCAATAAGAAATGGTGGTCCCCAAATAGTAATTTAACTACCAAAGAACAGAGGGTCTTAAATAAGTTACAAAGAAACAACAACTTGGTCATATTAAATTCAGACAAGGGAGGGAGTATAGTTGTGCAGGATAGAACCCAATATACTCGAGAAGCAGTGAGACAGTTAGGTGATGCAGAAACATATTACAAACTCACATTTAATCCAATTAAAAAGTTTATTCAAGAACTAAATAGATTCCTCAAATTTTATGTGGAGAAAGGCATCATCACAAAACAGACTGCTGAGAGTCTAAAAGTAGATTTTCCAGTGACACTGGTTTTTAAACATCTGCCGAAAATACATAAGTCCCTAACTTCCCCCCCAGGACGCCCCATTATTTCGGGGATTGGGTCATTAGGGGAGAAACTGGGGTCCTACATAGATACTATTCTCCAACCAATAGTCCAGATAACTCCTGCATATGTCAGGGATACAAAACATGTTTTACGATTATTGGATAACACACAGATTAGCGAGGGAGACATCTTATTAACGATAGATGTAGCCTCGCTATATTCATGTATCCCACACCAACAGGGTTTAAAGGCTTTGGAACATATGTTGCAGTTGTATACTGACTTTGACGAGAGATTTATTGAATTCATATGTGAGGGGGTGGGATTTTTGCTTTCCCATAATTGCTTCTCGTTTGAGGGGGAATACTATGTTCAAAACCAAGGCACAGCCATGGGAGCAAAGTTCGCCCCCTCATATGCAAATTTATATTTAACAGACTTTGAACTACGAAAAATCTTTTATGATAATAACCCTTTTAAACCACATATCAGATTATATTGCAGGTTCATCGATGACCTGATAATTATTTGGAAAGGGGGAATGGAACTAATAGAAGAATTCATTACAGTAATGACCAAAATTTGAAATTCACATACACAGTGTCTGTTACTAATATATAGTTTCTAGACATAGAATTAAAACTGGATTTTGATTCACATAAGATAATAACATCAAATTACACGAAATCCACCTCAGGAAACACCATACTTCGGGCTGACTCTCATCATCCTTCTCACTTAAAAAGAGCTATTCCTAAAGGGCAATATATGCGTCTTAGACGAAATTATACACATCTAGACGTGTATAAGGAACAAGCTGACTCACTTTCCAAACGACTTATCATCAGGGGATATGATAGAGTCACCCTTTTACAGACAAGCAAAGAAGTAGAAAAGATGAGCAGAGAAGAACTACTGAAAGATAGTAATAAGAAACACAATAAAAGAAATAAACATAACATTGGACAACATACAGAGGGTCCAATTACATTCACTACTAGTTACAGCACACAGTTCAAACACATAAATCAAATAATAAGAAAATATATCACAGTTTTGGAAAAGGATACACTTTTACAAGAGGTAATGAAGAAACAGGGAATTAGATGTGTTAGCAAGAGAGCTAAAACAATTGGAAATCAGCTAACTAGGGATTTCTCTAGAAAGCAGACAGCTACATGGTTACAAAGTCAAAATGGATTTTACAAATTCAAAAGAATACCATGTAAAAGCTGTGATTTTGTCATTCCAGGTGATTTATTTAAGTCCACAGTCACAGGTAAAACTTTTGATATCAGACATAGGATGACTTGTAATTCTAATTTTGTGGTTTATTTAATTACATGTAATTTATGCCACAAACAATATGTAGGCAGGACTACAAGATTACTAAAAGATCGAATTCGTGAACATTTGATATCCATCAAACAAGACCCCCCTAAAACACCAATAGCGAAACACTTTGCTGCACATTTTAATACCATGGGAATGCCTATAAATGATAACAATATAGGCACAGTACTAGGGTTTCAAGGCATTGACACAGCCATTAAAAGTACCAAAGGAGGAGACAGATTAGCTGTATTAAATAGGAAAGAGGCTTTCTGGATTTTTCATTTATCTACACGGGTCCCTTTAGGAATTAATAAAATTACTGACCTTAGGTATTTTGTAGACTAAGGTAAATCAAATAGGGATGTATATAGTACAGTTTAGACCAATAGTAGACTTAATAATCTAATGAATAACACCAGTACCTCACTGCATCATTTATGGATTGGAGTTGATGCAGTAGAGGTATAGAAAGTTTACAATCTTAAAGCTTCAAACATCTGACATCCTCTAGTTACGATAACTACCAAAAATTAAAAATTAAAAATTAATTTACTTATTGTGTAATATTGTATTCCAGGTATATACTACCATTTCCTCAGTAGAATCAAAAAATAACAACATTTAACATTGTTTCATGGATGGTAGTTTTTATTCTTATATTTGATTAGATAAGATTAATAGTAATTTTATATTTTATATATTTATTTTTTTTCGAGCACTTTTTATAGGAGATAAATTCCTTGTACAGGGAGATAGTTTAATCAGTTTATTCAAGAGGTTTTATATGAGTGGACACAGTTAGAGTTTTAGAATTCAGAGTTTCTTTATACAATAACAATAATAATGAAACATTTTTCATTTATTATTATCACAATCACTCTGGCAATTTAGATGAATTCACAAGTTTATGAATTAAAGAAAGAAATAACACTAGGGGCTGAAAAACACAGTATAAAAAGTAGTAGATGTGTAACACACAATGTATATAAAATTGGTCACTAAGATATTGAGTTTTCATTTATATTTTTTAGGGTATTTTTTAGTTTTTTTTTGGAGTTTTAAGATAAGTTAAAGAACACGAGAAAAAAGAAAAAAGAAATAACAATTAGGAAATGAAGCACTAAATATACAAATAAAGACGAGGAGATAAAATAAAATATAATAAAATAAAATAAAATGAAATAAAATAGGAGAAATGATAAGAGATAAGAAATGATGACAAGAGTTGAAACAGGGCAGAAAGTCAGTGGGTATAACAAATATGTGAAAATGATTTAAACAAAACATAAATATATATACATTGATACTAAGTTAAACCTATTGAAAATAAATAAATAAATAAATAAACTCTGACCCACATAGAGCATCTTCAACATAGAGGAATTGGAGCTTAAATACCAGAAGCCTAAAGAGGGAGTGCAATGTTACACAATATATGTAATATAACATATAACATGTGTATAAAAATTGAGATGAACTTGTTTTTGGTAGATCTGTATATATAAGGGGATGTTTTGTGAATTTTCTTTTCTTTTCTTCTCTCAGTATAATATTGAACAAATTTCAATAGGTAATATGTAATCAGACAAAGATCGCAGATAAGAATAGCATTTTTTGATACCATTTTTGTTTTTGTTTTCATTAACATTTTTTATTTATTTTTTATATAAACATATTAGCTTGAAATGATTTTTAAGATACTGTTACGTAATTGCTTTATCAGTGTTACTTTTAATATAAAGCAACAGACAGAAGCGTTTTGGTTTACTCGCATACAGCTATTAGACAGACAGAGATACTAGTTGATACAAGATATATATACTGAGAAACTAAGATGTAGCTGTGTGTGGTCCGTAGCGCATGCGCGGACATGCTGTGTGAGATGAGACCAACAGCGCGAATTACCCGTCTTAATTAATACCAACAGGTGTGCTGTACCACAGGTAAGCAAACGTAACAGGAAATGCTATGTGTTTAAAAGAACCAAGTGATTTACTGTGCATTAGTCCCTGACGAAGTGCCTCCGGGCAGGAAACGCGTCGGACGTTTCATTCTTAGTGCTCCCTCCCGAGCTCACTTGTACCAAGCTTAATTTTGACTTTGAATAAAGTCGTTTTTTACTTGCAAATAAGGAGGCTGAAGTGTTTTCCTTGCAGCAGACTAACTACACAGTATCCAGGAATCCCTTTTTCGTGAGACTAAGGAGTGTCTCAATTTCAGGTTGCAAGGAGCCTCGTTATCACCTACGCAGAAACATATAGACTTCACAGTGGATACAAGGTAATCTCTTTTTTGATTTATAGAGATACCCATCGATGTAACATATACTTATATTTACATCACACACTTTTAATCTGTGTTCTTATGTATACTGCGGTGAGGTGAACTAGAGACTTTATATTTACACTGAAGAAAAAAAGCACTTATATTGTTACACAGCTTGAAGCTTGATTCAACACAGGAGTACACACTAAATATATTTAAGTGCAAAACAATCACAGAGTGTTTGAGTGCGTCTCATAATCATCCTACATATATGTATGTATGTATCTCTATGTCAAAGCCTTTTGCAGCCTGAGATTTTATATCTTTGAGTCCTTATAACTTTTTATTGCAATATTTTTTTTTTATAATTTTTATTAGATAGTGTTATTATGAGTGTAACTGTACTGTGTAATGTATATTTATTAGATAGTGTTATTATGTGCGTAACTGTAATGTATATTTATTAGACAGTGTTATTATGTGTGTAACTGTACTGTGTAATGTATATTTATTAGACAGTGTTATTATGTGTGTAACTGTACTGTGTAATGTATATTTATTAGATAGTGTTATTATGTGCGTAACTGTAATGTATATTTATTAAACAGTGTTATTATGTGTGTAACTGTACTGTGTAATGTATATTTATTAGACAGTGTTATTATGCGTGTAACTGTACTGTGTAATGTATATTTATTAGATAGTGTTATTATGAGTGTAACTGTACTGTGTAATGTATATTTATTAGATAGTGTTATTATGTGCGTAACTGTAATGTATATTTATTAGACAGTGTTATTATGTGTGTAACTGTACTGTGTAATGTATATTTATTAGACAGTGTTATTATGTGTGTAACTGTACTGTGTAATGTATATTTATTAGATAGTGTTATTATGAGTGTAACTGTACTGTGTAATGTATATTTATTAGATAGTGTTATTATGTGCGTAACTGTAATGTATATTTATTAGATAGTGTTATTATGAGTGTAACTGTACTGTGTAATGTATATTTATTAGATAGTGTTAATATGAGTGTAACTGTACTGTGTAATGTATATTTATTAGACAGTGTTAATATGAGTGTAACTGTACTGTGTAATGTATATTTATTAGATAGTGTTAATATGAATGTAACTGTACTGTGTAATGTATATTTATTAGATAGTGTTAATATGAGTGTAACTGTACTGTGTAATGTATATTTATTAGATAGTGTTAATATGAGTGTAACTGTACTGTGTAATATATATTTATTAGATAGTGTTATTATGAGTGTAACTGTACTGTGTAATGTATATTTATTAGATAGTGTTATTATGAGTGTAACTGTACTGTGTAATGTATATTTATTAGACAGTGTTATGTGTGTAACTGTACTGTGTAATGTATATTTATTAGACGGTGTTATTATGAGTGTAACTGTACTGTGTAATGTATATTTATTAGACAGTGTTATTATGTGTGTAACTGTACTGTGAAATGTATATTTATTAAATAGTGTTATTATGAGTGTAACTGTACTGTGTAATGTATATTTATTAGACTGTGTTATTATGAGTGTAACTGTACTGTGTAATGTATATTTATTAAATAGTGTTATTATGAGTGTAACTGTACTGTGTAATGTATATTTATTAGACAGTGTTATTATGAGTGTAACTGTACTGTGTACTGTATATTTATTAGATAGTGTTAATATGAGTGTAACTGTACTGTGTAATGTATATTTATTAGATAGTGTTAATATGAGTGTAACTGTACTGTGTAATGTATATTTATTAGATAGTGTTAATATGAGTGTAACTGTACTGTGTAATGTATATTTATTAGATAGTGTTAATATGAGTGTAACTGTACTGTGTAATGTATATTTATTAGACAGTGTTAATATGAGTGTAACTGTACTGTGTAATGTATATTTATTAGATAGTATTAATATGAATGTAACTGTACTGTGTAATGTATATTTATTAGATAGTGTTAATATGAGTGTAACTGTACTGTGTAATGTATATTTATTAGATAGTGTTAATATGAATGTAACTGTACTGTGTAATGTATATTTATTAGATAGTATTATTATAAGTGTAACTGTACTGTGTAATGTATATTTATTAGATAGTGTTATTATGAGTGTAACTGTACTGTGTAATGTATATTTATTAGATAGTGTTAATATGAGTGTAACTGTACTGTGTAATGTATATTTATTAGATAGTGTTATTATGAGTGTAACTGTACTGTGTAATGTATATATATTAGATGGTGTTATTATGAGTGTAACTGTACTGTGTAATGTATATATATTAGATGGTGTTATTATGAGTGTAACTGTACTGTGTAATGTATATTTATTAGATGGTGTTATTATGAGTGTAACTGTACTGTGTAATGTATATTTATTAGATGGTGTTATTATCAGTGTAACTGTACTGTGTAATGTATATTTATTAGATAGTGTTATTATGAGTGTAACTGTATTTTGTAATCTATTTTATATGTTTTGCGACACTTTTTTGTTTCATGTAACAGTTAACCAGAGCTCTAAGGATGCGCTAACCTGACATGCGCACGTCTGGTTGCTTGTATTACAAGTTGAAAGTAAACACGATCACTTGAGTGCAACTGAAGTTAAAGGGACACTGAACCCAAATTTTTTTCTTTTGTGATTCAGATAGAGCAGCAATTTTAAGCAACTTTCTAATTTACTCCAATTATCAATTTTGTTTTGGTTTAGGACACTGGACAGCACTTGTTTATTGGTGGGTGAATTTGTCCACCAATCAGCAAGAGCAACCCAGGTTGTTCACCTAAAATGGTCCGGCATCTAAACTTGCATTCTTGCTTTTCAAATAAAGATACTAAGAGAATGAAGAACATTTGATAATAGGAGTAAATTAGAAAGTTGCTTAAAATTGCTGCTCTATCTGAATCACAAAAGATAAAATTGGGTTCAGTGTCCCTTTAACTTCAGTTGCACTCAAGTGATCGTGTTTACTTTCAACTTGTAATACAAGCAACCAGACGTGCGCAATCAACTGACGTAAACCCCTTTTTGCTTGTGCGTAACTGTTAGCGCTCTACTCATTATCTGGCCCTTTATAAATAATAGATAAGAATAGCAATAATATTTTACTAGTGGAGCTTCTTAAAGGGATGACTCTTCTAATAATGTGTACTTGCTCACAATAGAGGCAAGTTGCCCCTTTAAGAAGTAACATGCCTAAAAAATTATACTTCAGACACACAGATATAGGCCCCTAGTTATGAAACTCTGGCGGACCTGATCCACCAGTGCTGATCAGGTCCGCCAGACCTCGCTGAATATTTCATCATTGTACCAGCAGCTCACAAGAGCTGCTGGTGCAAAGCCGCCCCCTGCAGACTCGCGGCCAATAGGCCGCCAGCAGGAGGGTGTCAATCAGCCCGATCGTACACGGTCAGGTTGTATTGTGGCGCTGTGTGTCCGCCTGCTCAGAGCATGTGGACAGGTTATGGAGCAGCGGTCTTTGTGACCGCTGCTTCATAACTGCTGTTTCTGGCGAGTCTGATGACTCGCCAGAAACACGGGGCATCAAGCTCCATACGGAGCTTGATACATATGCCCCAATGTCACATGTTCTAGGCATGTTGTGGTTAAAGGTACAGCAAGGCAGTCTGAGGTCTTATGTTATGGGTATGTTTCTTAAAGGGGCTTCATCTAAGATCTTACTTTCTGCTTATGTTGCTTTTTTAAAGGAGCAGGGGGGATAATATAATGAGATCTGATAAGATCAAGTTGAAGTGGATAGCTGCTCCTTTAACAATCAATATGCCTTAAAAGTGTGTCCCTAGACCAGGGGATTGAGGTCATATATTCTAACATAGTACTAATTAAATGAGCAGGTGGACCTGAGTCTGAGGTTTCATGTTGCTTTTTGTAGCTGGCACATAGACTATTATTTCAGGTTCTAGATACTTTGTATATTTCATATTCAGAAGATGTAGCTGTGTATATGGGCAATTGGGCACTTGCTCTTGGTTAGGTGCTAGTGACAAGATGCCCATTTAAGACGCATGTGAAGAACATGTGAAGTATGTTTGGCCTCACATGGGTGGACTAAGGTCATGCTTTGGCATGTTGCTTCTTTAAGGGTAGCTGGGTGCTTGCACCTGGACTTATGTTACATGGGCACTTGCATTTGGACTCACATTCTTGGCATGTTGCTTCTTAAAGGGGTGGCTGGCCCTATTCAACTGGTTTGACGTCTTATATTTAGGACATGTGGTCTCTTATTCTTTCATCTTGTTTCTTACATGGGTTTCTGGCCAGTGGCAAGTGGTCTGAGATTTCCTTTTAAGTCTGAACTTGTGTCAGGGAGAAGTTCATAGGAGTCAGGGCGTGAAGCACGTGGCAGTTGACGTTATGTGTAATTGTTGGATGGTGAGGAGGGAGACAGCACTAATAGATAACTATTTAGTTCAGACCTCTAATACTTGTATAGCAGGAAAGGAAATGATGAATCTCAAATAAAGATCCAGCCACTTGACTATGCAGAATTACATTAAATATAATTGAGTCATTAATGTAATTATGTCCTGCACATGATTGAAATGTATGTGACAGTGAAGCGTAGATAATGAATGTACAATCCTTACTATGCAGAAGGGACCATCCCAACGACAGTATACAATTACTGTCATTTTCTGCACATTAAGACAAATTGTATGCAACTTACAGTATCTAAAAGAAGCAATTTAGCAAAGCAATACAGTCAGTGAGAATAATGTGCATTATAAATGACCTTAAACCCATTAAAATAAAACAACTGTCTTTCAGAAATAGATGATACAGTTATATAAATCTAAACAAATCTGGGATTACGACTGCATGAAAAATCTGACAAACTGTAGAGGAAATACGTTATCCACATATTCATATAGTTTAATTTACCCATTTCATTTAATGGCAATATACTGGCTCTATCTACGAATGCTACACTATTTTATTGTCAGCTCTGATCATTTTCCTAATACATTTCCAGACTTTATTCTTTGTTTGACACATAAAAGTCAATTTGTATAGTAATGGTTTTAGTTTTTTGAATTATATAGCTTATATACTGTATATGTATTGTTTATCACAAAACAAAACAAAAATTGTTTGCCCAAGAGGTAATTTGAAATATGTTGTTAATGAAATCCAGTTAAAATAGTAGCTAGTGCTATTGCTGCAAGCCATCAGCAGCACAAAAAAGATTTTTCTTTATTTTTTTATTTTTTATGGGATCACAATTGTCAAGAACAAAAGTTAAATGATTGGAAAAGTCAACATAAAAAAAATCATTTTCTAACATACACAACATTCATATATGATAAAGTAATAAATGAAAAGCGAAGTCTCTAAGACCGTTTAAAACAATATTTCTTATATGGTTGTGACGTCTGAATGCCCAGCCCACCAGAAAACGCTGTCTGACTAAAACGCCCATCCATTTGCAATAAATTATCATAGATTTACTCCCACCAACCCATGCACAACTATTTCTCCTACGTTGGTGTATCCGGTCCACGGCTTCATCCTTACTTGTGGGATATTCTCAATCCCTACAGGAAGTGGCAAAGAGAGCACACAGCAAAGCTGTCCATATAGCTCCCCTCAGGCTCCGCCCCCCCAGTCATTCTCTTTGCCGCTCTAACTAGTAGCATCTCCCCGGGGGTGGTAAAGAGTATGTGGTGTTAGTTGTAGTTTTTTATTTCTTCTATCAAGAGTTTGTTATTTTAAAATAGTGCCGGCTTGTACTATTTACTCTGCAGCAGAAAGTGAAGAAGATTTCTGCTAAGAGGACTATGATTTTAGCACCAGTAACTAAAATCCATTGCTGTTCCCACGCAGGACTGTTGAAACCAGATAACATCAGTTGGGGGGAACAGTTTGCAGGCTTTGCTGCTTCAGGTATGATCAGTCATTTTTCTAACAAGACCCAGTAATGCTAGAAGACTGTCAGAAATTCCCTCTGGGATAGGTAAGCCATTGTTATTAGATTCAGCAATAAAAGGATGGCTTATTTTAAGGGCTTATGCTGGTTGACACTATTGTGTGCTAATCGATTGCTTTTTAGCAAGTTTTCAACTTAAATAGGTGTTTTTTTTATCAACTTAAAACACTTTTGGGGATTAATTTGCACCTGGCACTTAGTTGGACACCTAATCTAGTCAGAAAGGCCCCTCCACTCTGGTATGCAGAGGAAGGAAGCCTCATTTTCGCGCCTCAATTGTGCACTTGTTTTGACTAGCCAGTTCATGCAGCTTCACGTGGGGAGTCCGGAGGCATCAGGAAGGGCTCCAGGGAGGCTTATATTCTTACCAAAATAACCCTAAGGAAGGTAAAAGCCACAGGGCAAGCTGTGGCAGAGTACTGTAGTGTGTTAACCGGTTAACTGCTGTTATTAGCTCCGGTTTGGGCATTAAGGGGTTAATTGGTCTGAAAATTTGTGTGCAACCTTTTCAAAGCATTATGACACTGTGGTGAAAATTTCATAAAAATCGGATGTGTTTTTGATGGTTTTTTGATGTTTCAGTAATAAAGTGTGCACTTTTATTATTTAAAGAGACAGTAACGTTTTTGTCAAAAATACATTTTATTGCATTGAAGTTACTTTTAAGTCTGTTAAACATGTCTGAACCTTCAGATAGCCTATGTTCTCTATGTTCAAAGGCCAAGGTGGTTCCCCCATTAAATTTATGTGTGAAATGTGCTATAGCGTCCAAACAGCTTAAGGACCGTACAATTACACTTAAAGATATAACCCAAGATGATCTTTAGCTGAAGGGTGTGAAGATAGCTCGCTATCCTCCCGTTCTGTGTCAACACCAGCTATGCCCGCGCAAGCGATGCCCAGTACATCTAACGCACCAATTGCGATTACTATGCAACAGTTAGCGGCAGTAATGGATAATTCTCTCTCAGCATTTTTATCCAAACTGCCAGCTTTTCCTAGGAAGCGTGATTGCTCAGTTTTAAACACAGAAAATGAGCAAGCTGATGCAGAGGATAATTTATCTGTAGTGCCCTCACATCAATCTGACTTGGCGGTGAGGGAGGGCCTGTCTGAGGGAGAAATTTCTGACACAGGGAAAGTTTCTCAGCAGGCAGAGCCTGATGCCATAGCATTTAAATTTAAGCTAGAACACCTCTGCGCCCTACTTAAGGAGGTCCTAGCTACACTTGATGATTGTGATCCTTTGGTGATCCCTGAAAAATTGTGTAAAATGGACAAATTCTTAGAGGTCCCAGTACACACTGATGCATTTCCAATACCTAAGAGGGTGGCGGATATCGTGACTAAGGAGTGGGAGAAGCCAGGTGTACCCTATGTTCCCCCTCCTATATTTAAGAAAATGTTCCCAATTGTTGACCCTAGAAGGGACGCATGGCAGACGGTCCCTAAGGTAGAGGGGGCAGTTTCAACGCTAGCTAAGCGCACGACTATACCAATAGAAGACAGTTGCGCTTTCAAAGATCCTATGGATAAAAAATTAGAAGGTTTACTTAAGAAAATCTTTGTTCAACAGGGTTTTCTTCTTCAACCAATTTCTTGCATTATTCCTGTAACCACTGCAGCGGCTTTTTGGTTTGAGGAACTAGAAAACTCGCTCCAAAAGGAGACTTCTTATGATGAAGTCATGGACAGAATTCACGCCCTGAAGTTGGCTAATTCTTTCATTACAGACGCCGCTTTTCAGTTAGCTAAATTAGCGGCGAAAAATTCTGGTTTCGCAATTGTGGCGCGCAGAGCGCTTTGGTTAAAGTCTTGGTCGGCGGATGTGTCGTCTTACTTAATATTCCTTTCAAGGGTAAGACCCTATTTGGGCCAGAGTTGAAGGAAATTATTTCAGATATCACTGGGGGAAAGGGCCATGCCCTTCCACAGGATAGACCTTTCAAGGCTAAAAATAAGTCTAATTTTCGTTCCTTTCGCAATTTCAGGAACGGACTGACTTCCACCTCTACAGCCACTAGGCAAGAGGGTAACGCATCCCAGCCCAAACCAGCATGGAAGCCATTGCAAGGCTGGAACAAGGGCAAACAGGCCAAGAAGCCTGCTGCTGCTACCAAGACAGCATGAAGGGGTAGCCCCCGATCCGGGACCGGATCTAGTAGGGGGCAGACTTTCTCTCTTTGCTCAGGCTTGGGCAAGAGATGTTCCGGACCCCTGGGCACTAGAAATTGTTTCTCAGGGGTATCTTCTAGAGTTCAAGGACCTTCCTCCAAGGGGAAGGTTCCACATGTCTCGCTTATCTTTAGACCAGATAAAGAGACAGGCATTCTTACGTTGCGTAGAAGACCTATTAAAGATGGGAGTGATACACCCAGTTCCAACAGCAGAACAAGGACTGGGTTTTTACTCAAACCTGTTTGTAGTTCCCAAAAAAGAAGGAACTTTCAGGCCAATTCTGGACTTAAAAATTCTAAACAAATTCCTCAGAGTTCCATCATTCAAAATGGAAACCATTCGGACAATTTTACCAACGATCCAGGAGGGTCAATACATGACTACCGTGGACTTAAAGGATGCGTACCTGCATATTCCTATCCACAAAGATCACCATCAGTTCCTGAGGTTCTGGACAAACATTACCAGTTTGTGGCTCTTCCGTTCGGTTTAGCCACTGCTCCCAGAATTTTCACAAAGGTGCTAGTGTCCCTTCTAGCGGTGCTAAGGCTGAGGGGCATTGCAGTAGCACCTTACCTAGACGACATTCTAATACAAGCGTCGTCCCTTCCCATACAGACATTGTTTTAGCCTTTCTCAGATCTCACGGGTGGAAGGTGAACATAGAAAAAAGTTCCCTGTCCCCATCCACAAGGGTTCCCTTTCTGGGAACAATAATAGACTCCGTAGAAATGAAGATCTCTCTGACAGAGGTCAGGAAGTTAAAGCTTCTGAACGCTTGTCGAGTTCTTCAATCCATTCCTCAGCCCTCCATAGCTCAGTGCATGGAGGTAATAGGACTAATGGTTGCGGCAATGGACGTGGTTCCTTTTGCTCGAATTCATTTAAGACCATTGCAACTGTGCATGCTCAAACAGTGGAATGGGGATTATGCAGACTTGTCTCCCCAGATTCAAATGGACCAGAAAACCAGAGACTCACTCCTCTGGTGGCTGTCTCTAGATCACCTGTCTCAGGGAATGAGTTTCCGCAGACCGGAGTGGATCATCGTCACAAACCGACGCCAGTCTTTTGGGCTGGGGCGCTGTCTGGGAGTCCCTGAAGGCTCAGGGTCTATGGTCTCAGGAAGAATCTTTTCTCCCAATAAACATATTGGAATTGAGAGTGATATTCAATGCGCTCCAGGCATGGCCTCAACTAGCGGAGGCCAGATTCATCAGATTTCAGTCGGACAACATGACGACTGTAGCGTACATCAATCATCAGGGGGGAACGAAGAGTTCCCTGGCGATGAGAGAGGTATCCAAGATCATCAAATGGGCAGAGGATCGCTCCTGCCATCTATCAGCAATTCACATCCCAGGAGTGGACAACTGGGAAGCAGATTATCTGAGTCGTCAGACTTTCCATCCGGGGGAGTGGGAACTTCACCCGGAGGTTTTTGCCCAGTTAACTCAACTATGGGGCATTCCGGATCTGGATCTGATGGCGTCACGTCGGATCTCAAAAGTTCTATGTTACGGGTCCAGGTCCAGGGATCCCAAGGCGACACTGGTAGATGCCTTAGCAGTGCCTTGGTCGTTCAATCTAGTTTATGTCTTTCCACCGTTTCCACTTCTCCCACGGCTAGTAGCCAGGATCAAACAGAAGAAGGCGTCGGTAATTCTGATAGCTCCTGCGTGGCCACACAGGACCTGGTATGCAGACCTGGTGAATATGTCATCGGTTCCACCATGGATGCTACCTTTGAGGCAGGACCTTCTAATTCAAGGTCCATTCGTACATCCAAACCTAGTCTCTCTGCAACTGACTGCTTGGAGATTGAACGCTTGATTCTAGCTAAACGTGGGTTTTCGGATTCAGTTATAGATACCCTGATTCAGACTAGAAAGCCTGTCACTAGGAAAATTTACCATAAGATATGGCGGAAATATCTTTGTTGGTGCAAATCCAAGGGTTACTCATGGAGTAAGATTAGGATTCCAAGGATTTTAGCTTTTCTCCAAGAAGGATTGGAGAAAGGTTTGTCAGCTAGTTCCTTAAAAGTGAAGCTTGGTCCTGGGAATGACAAAAGAGGGAAGAGGCGCTCTGGTGCAGATAAACCCAATAATGAGTGAGATTTCCAATAAAAGAGAAATACTAATACTCACAAAGGTGATTGCACTTCCAGTGCAATAATCCACAAGCCGAAACTTCTGAGCCGTTCGGCTGACTCTTTCTCTCCCGGTATGCTCCCGGCAACAATCAGGCCCCGGTATGCTCCCGGCGACAGTCTGGCCCCTAAGAGAAATAAAGCATAGAACACCTTTGGTGCAGATAACCCTGACCAATATGGAACTACTATCAGAGGGTAGATGTGAATACTCACAAACGTGTGTGCACAATCAGTGCAATATCGAGCGGACCGAAACTTTATAAAGCCGTTCGGCTGACTTCCGAAAGAAATGTGGCTATTGCTCTCACAAGTCCAGTGGAAAAGAACAGTTCTTGCAAAAACTTTATAACTAACAAAGTTGTATCTCAGCTGTCGATAACATACTATTACAGATATCAATATATACATATTCGTGACAACATCGAACAACATATTGCGGGTAAACATAAAGACTCAACTTATATCTGATGCACGACGTGTGCGCAATGATCTAAATTTTATACATAATATGTACAAATAAATGTCCTATAAATTCTAGGTTTCAGGGGATTAACCCTTCCTTATATAAGTATATGATCTGTGTACATAATACCCTCGCTGTGTTATTGATATGACACTTACATACATGATGCCGTATATCATGCATCATACATGTATAGTTACTGCTTGTTAACATAATACATAAAGATAGTGATTAAATATTATGACATTCGTTGTAAATGCAATAAATCTCAATGTATTTCTAAGTATTTTGGATATTGTCCAATTTGGTTTAAGAGATAATAACATTCTATTATTTGAATCTAAACATTCTATATAATCCCAAATTACGGTTTCGAACCCTTAGTGTTTTTAAATAAATTTATAGTGGCATTAGTAACCTTGTAATAATATAGTTCCTATAATACCTATACCATATGTGTTTCCTCTACGTGATGATATATCGAGGAGGATATATCCCAGATGTAGTGCTAATGTGAATCATGGTTATAGGGATATTAGTGTATGTGCCCTTAATGTTATAGGGATATTAGTGTATGTGCCCTTAATGTGGTGAATCTATAAGTAGCATTTATCTAAGGGGAATACTGATTAATTCGAATATAAAGATGCTACTGGTGATAATTATAACTAGAAATGGGTAGTGTTGAGAAACTGTAAATTGTAATGCAACAATTAATTAGTGTAGCTGTGCTTGTAAATGTCTAAAATTTTAGAGTGAAGGGTGAAATGTCTGTGTGGTCTAACGTTGTGTTAAATAGAAAAAATTGGTAGAACAAGGTTTGTATAAACACCTATTATAGAGTGTGAAAAAGTGTGTGTACGAGGATTGTGAAATCTAAAGCGGACAAAAGGACAGATATCAGCTCTGTCTGTTTTGTTACACAAACGTCTGGCAGCAATGCCAGATGTTCAGGAGTTTGTGCAGGCTTTAGTCAGAATCAAGCCTGTCTACAGAC
Source organism: Bombina bombina (assembly GCF_027579735.1). Lineage (NCBI taxonomy): Eukaryota > Metazoa > Chordata > Amphibia > Anura > Bombinatoridae > Bombina > Bombina bombina. Next base: position 1,198,848,754 of record NC_069502.1, read on the forward strand.
CTGTGGCTCCTCCATGGAGTCTAAATCTAGTTCTTTCAGTTCTTCAGGGGGTTCCGTTTGAACCTCTACATTCCATAGATATTAAGTTACTATCTTGGAAAGTTTTGTTTTTGGTTGCTATCTCTTCCGCTAGAAGAGTTTCTGAATTGTCAGCTTTGCAGTGTAATTCACCCTATCTGGTGTTTCATACAGATAAGGTCATTTTACGTACCAAACCTGGTTTTCTTCCAAAAGTGGTTTCCAATAAGAATATTAACCAGGAAATAGTTGTTCCTTCTCTGTGTCCTAACCCAGCTTCTAACAAGGAACGTCTGTTACACAATCTCGATGTGGTTCGTGCTTTGAAGTTTTACCTAAAAGCAACTTAAGATTTCAGACAAACTTCGTCCTTGTTTGTCGTCTATTCTGGTAAGAGGAGAGGTCAAAAGGCGACTGCGACCTCTCTGTCTTTCTGGCTGAAAAGCATCATCCAGTTGGCTTATGAGACTGCTGGAAGGCAGCCTCCTGAACGAATTACAGCTCACTCTACTAGAGCTGTGGCTTCCACTTGGGCTTTCAAGAATGAGGCTTCTGTTGAACAGATCTGTAAGGCAGCGACTTGGTCTTCACTGCATACAGTTGCCAAATTTTACAAATTTGATACTTTTGCTTCTTAGGAGGCTATTTTTGGGAGAAAGGTTTTGCAAGCAGTGGTGCCTTCCGTTTAGGTTACCTGACTTGTTCCCTCCCTTCATCCGTGTCCTAAAGCTTTGGTATTGGTTCCCACAAGTAAGGATGAAGCCATGGACCGGATACACCAATGTAGGAGAAAACAGAATTTATGTTTACCTGATAAATTTCTTTCTCCTACGGTGTATCCGGTCCACGGCCCACCCTGGCATTTTAGTCAGGTTTAAATTTATTTTTATAAACTACAGTAACCACTGCACCCTATGGTTCTCCTTTTTCTCCTAACCGTCAGTCGAATTACTGGGGGGGCGGAGCCTGAGGGGAGCTATATGGACAGCTTTGCTGTGTGCTCTCTTTGCCACTTCCTGTAGGGATTGAGAATATCCCACAAGTAAGGATGAAGCCGTGGACCGGATACACCATAGGAGAAAGAAATTTATCAGGTAAACATAAATTCTGTTTTTTGAGATCTCACGCATGGGCACAGCAATACCTGAAGACTTTTTCTAGGTCTTTTGAAAACTGACAGGGAACTCCTGATCTGAATTTGTATGCGTTAGATTACAGCATGCTAGAGCGCATCTGTGGCATCTGCGGAACTGCAGAGAAAGTTAGAACTCAGGTTACCCACCGTGATTGGCTAATGCAAATTAGCCTCACAGTGGGTTTGGAAATCCACCCACTTTGGAGCCATAGAGGCCTACTTATCAACTTACTTGCATTTGACGGCACCAATACGCTCGCCTAACATCGCCTAACATCGCGGCAGCAGACCTGAATGCGCTCTCCATATTTATATAAAAAACTGTCAAAAAAACGCACCAAGCATGGGGCGATGAGCAGCGGACTGATGTTAACCATCAGTCATCGATCTCACTTCTCTTCGGCCTTTTCACAGCTTTATTTGTATACTGTCACTAAACACAGCCACTATACTAAACTGTTTAACCCCTATCCCGCCACTCTCGGACCCCGCCGCAACTAAATAAAGTTATTAACCCCTATCCCGCTGCTCCCCGACACCGCCGCAACTAAATAAAGTTATTAAACCCTATCCCGCTGCTCCCGGACCCCCGCCACAACTTACTAAAGGTATTAACCCCTAAACCTCTGGCCTCCCACATCACTACCACTTACTAAACCTATTAACCCCTAAACCGCCAGACCCCCACATCGCCATAAACTAAATTAAACTATTAACCCCTAAACCTAACAACCCGCTAACTTTATATTAAATATTAACTCATCCCTATCTTATAATAAATTTAAACTTACCTTTAGATTTAAATTAAACTATATTAAACTATTAATTATTCTACCCTAACTATTATACTAAAATTACATTAAACTATATTAAACTATTAATTAACCTACCCTAACTATTATACTAAAATTACATTAAACTATATTAAACTAATAATTAATCTATCCTAAGTATTATACTAAAACTACATTAAACTACAAATTAAATTACCTATATTATATATTTTAACACTTAACCCTACTCAAATAATTTAAATCTACAATAAAAAATTACAAAGTTACAAAAAACTAACAACTAAGTTACAAAAAATAACAAACAACTAAGTTTAAAAAAAAAACCCCACTAAGTTACACAAAATAAAAAATAAATTATAAAATATTTAAACTAATTACACCTAATCTAAGAGCCCTATGAAAATAAAAAAGCCCCCCCAAAATAAAAAAAAACCTAACCTACAATAAACTATTAATTTCCCTTAAAAGGGCTTTTGTGGGGCATTGCCACAAAGAAATCAGCTCTTTTTCCTGTAAAAAAATATATAAAAATACCCCCCCCCAACAGTAAAACCCACCACCCATACAACTAACCCCCCAAATAAAAACCTAACTAAAAAAACCTAAGCTCCCCATTGCCCTGAAAAGGGCATTTAGATGGGCATTGTCCTTAAAAGGGCATTTAGCTCTATTGCTGCCCAAACCCTAATCTAAAACTAAAACCCACCCAATAAACCCTTAAAAAAACACTAACCCCTGAAGATCCACTTACAGTTTTGAAGAGCCGACATCCATCCTCAACGAAGCCAGGAGAAGTCCTCATCGAAGCCGGCAGAAGTCTTCATCAAAGCGGCCGAAGTCTTCATCCAAGCCTGCAGAAGTCTTCACCCAGACGACATCTTCTATCTTCATCCATCCGGCGCGGAGTGGCTCCATCTTCAAGACATCCGACGGTGAGCATCCTGTTCTTACGACGTCTTCTTCGGAATGAAGGTTCTTTTAAATGACATCATCCAAGATGGCGTCCCTTAGATTCTGATTGGCTGATAGAATTCTATCAGCCAATCGGAATTAAGGTTGAAAAAATCCTATTGCCTGTTGCAATCAGCCAATAGGATTGAGCTTTCATCCTATTGGCTGATTGCAACAGGATTTGCTCAACAATAATTCCGATTGGCTGATAGAATTCTATCAGCCAATCGGAATATAAGGGACACCATCTTGGATGACGTCATTTAAAGGAACCTTCATTCCGAAGAAGACTTCGTAAGAAGAGGATGTCTTGAAGAAGGAGCCGCTGCGCCGGATGGATGAAGATAGAAGATGCCGTCTGGGTGAAGACTTCTGCGGGATTGGATGAAGACTTCGGCCGCTTGGATGAAGACTTCTGCCGGCTTTGATGAGGATTTCTCCCGGCTTCGTTGAGGATGGATGTACGGTCTTCAAAACTGTAAGTGGATCTTCAGGGGCTAGTGTTAGTTTTTTTAAAGGGTTTATTGGGTGGGTTTTAGTTTTAGATTAGGGTTTGGGCAGTAATAGAGCTAAATGCCCTTTAAGGGCAATGCTTATCCAAATGCCCTTTTCAGGGCAATAGGGAGCTTAGGTTTTTTTAGCTAGGTTTTTATTTGGGGGGGTTGGTTGTGTGGGTGGTGGATTTTACTGTTGGGAGGTATTTGTATTTATTTATTTTTACAGGTAAAAGAGCTGATTTCTTTGGGGAAATGCCCCGCAAAAGGCCCTTTTAAGGGCCATTGGTAGTTTATTGTAGGTTAGGGTTTTTTTATTTTGAGGGTGGCTTTTTTATTTTCATAGTGCTCTTAGATTAGGTGTAATTAGTTTAAATATTTGATAATTTATTTTTATTTTGTGTAACTTAGTGTTTATTTTTTTTTGTAACTTAGTGTTTGTTATTTTTTGTAACTTAGTTGTTAGTTTATTGTAACTTTGTAATTTTTTATTGTAGATTTAAATTATTTGGGTAGGGTTAGGTGTTTAAATATATAATATAGTTAATTTAATTTGTAGTTTAATGTAATTTTAGTATAATAGTTAGGATAGATTAATTATTAGTTTAATATAGTTTAATGTAATTTTAGTATAATAGTTGGGGTAGGTTAATTAATAGTTTAATATAGTTTAAAGTAATTTTAGTATAACAGTTAGGGTAGGTTAATTATTAGTTTAATATAGTTTAATGTAATTTTAGTATAACAGTTAGGGTAGGTTAATTAGTAGTTTAATATAGTTTAATTTAAATCTAAAGGTAAGTTTAAATTTTATTATAAGATAGGGATGAGTTAATATTTAATGTAAAGTTAGCGGGTTGTTTAGGGTTTAATAGGTTAATTTAGTTTATGGCGATGTGGGGGGCTGGTGGTTTAGGGGTTAATAGGTTTAGTAAGTGCTAGTGATGTGGGAGGCCAGGGGTTTAAGGGTTAATACATTTTTTTAGTTGCGGTGGGCTCCAGGAGCTGCAGGATAGGGGTTAATAACTTTATGTAGGTGAAGGCAGGGTTCGGGAGCGGCGGAATAGGGGTTAATAACTTTATGTAGGTGGCGTTGGTGTCGGGCGGCATATTAGCGGTTAATAAGTATAATGTAGGTGGCAGAGGTGGCGGGCAGTAGATTAGGGGTTAATAAGTATAATTTAAGTGGGGGCGGTGTCGCAAGGCAGATTAGGGGTTAATAACATTATGTAGGTGGCGGCGGTGTAGGGAGTGGCAGATTAGGGGTGTTTAGACTCGGGGTACATGTTAGGGTGTTAGGTGTAAGCATAACTTTTATTCTCCCATTGGAATCAATGGGATATCAGGCAGCAGCGAACATGAGCTTTCGCTGCTTTCAGACTCCCATTGATTCCTATTGCATCCGCCACTTCCAGGGCGGCGAATTGAAAAGCAGGTACGCTGGGCCAGAATAGTGGCGAGCCTACCTGGTAGATATTTGTTAACTAGTAAAAGTTGTCAGATACTGCCGAATTTGCATTCGGAACATCTGTAATGACGTAAGCATCGATCTGTGTCGGACTGAGACCGGCGAATTGTATGTTACGTCACAGATTTCAACTTTTGCCGGACTGTTGGGGGGGTTGTTTGTATTTTTTTTTTTTACAGGTAAAAGAGCTGATTACTTTGGGGCAATGCCCCGCAAAAGGCCCTTTTTAAGGGCTATTGGTAGTTTAGTTTAGGCTAGGGGGTTTTATTTTATTTTGGGGGGGCTTTTTTATTTTAATAGAGCTATTAGATTAGGTGTAATTAGTTTAAATTTCTGTAATTTGTTTATTATTTTCTGTAATTTAGTGTTGTTTTTTTGTATTTCAGCTAATTTAATTTAATTTAACTAATTGTATGTAATTTATTTTATTTTATTTTATTTAGTTAATTTATTTAATTATAGTGTACTGTTAGGTGTAATTGTAACTTAGGTAAGGTTTTATTTTACAGGTACTTTTGTATTTATTTTAGCTAGGTAGTTATTTAATAGTTAATAACTATTTAATAACTATTGTACCTAGTTAAAATAAATACAAACTTTCCTGTAAAATAGAAATAAAACCTAAGCTTGCTACAATGCAACTATTAGTTTATTTTATAGGTAAGTATTTAGTTTTAAATAGGAATTATTTAGGTAATGATAGGAATTTTTAGCTAGATTTCTTTTAATTATAATTAAGTTAGTGGGTGTTAGGTTTAGGGTTAGACTTAGGTTTAGGGGTTAATATGTTTATTATAGTGGCGGCGACGTTGGGGGCAGCAGATTAGGGGTTAATAAGTGTAGGTAGGTTGCAGCGACATTGGGGGCGGCAGATTAGAGGTTAATAAATATAATGTAGGTGGTGGCGATGTTGGGGGCAGCAGATTAGGGGTTCATAAGTATAATGTAGGTGGCAGCGGTGTCCAGAGCGGCAGATTAAGGGTTAATAATATAATGTAGGTGTCGGCGATGTTGGGGGCGGCAGATTAGGGGTTAATAAATGTAAGATTAGGGATGTTTAGACTCAGGGTTCATGTTAGGGTGTTAGGTGTAGACATACATTTTATTTCCCCATAGGAATCAATGGGACTGCGTAAGGAGTTTTATGCTGCTTTTTTGCAGGTGTTAGACTTTTTTTTCAGCCGGCTCTCCCCGTTGTTTCCTATGGGGAAATCGTGCACGAGCACGTTACCCCAGCTCACCACTGACTTAAGCAGCGCTGGTATTGTAGTGCGGTAATGAGCAAAATTTTGCTCAACACTCATTTCTTGCCTTTTAACGACGGGTTTCTGAAAACTCCTAATACCAACGCTGCATGTAAGTGAGCGGTGAGGGAAACTTCTCGCTAGCACGGCACAGCCTCTAACGCAAAACTCGTAATCTGGGCCATCCTTTTTTTTTTTATAAATCTATTTGCACCATGTTTAAGGCATGTAATACAAGTCTCACTCTCCATGTCGCACCAAATTGGACGCAACACTTTTCACACCAAATCTAATTTAAATATACATTTTCTACTATCACTAACAAATCAAATTGCTCAATACTTGTGTCATTGATCACTCATCAACACTTGTGCCATTTGTTACATTGTGTATTATACTTTAAAGTTAAACATAGATGATGACATTATGACACACAGTGTAATATTTTAGACAATGATTTAAAAATTCGAATGATGTTTGATTCAATATAATCTTAAACTGATACTTCAAAGGGATAACCCACCTAACTTTAAACTGTCATGATTCAGATACAGCAGAAATTAAAATCACCTCTTTACTGTCATGCTATTTTCAGTGTGTTTCTTGCTTCTCTGGAATTTAATTTTCATTAAGAAATGTTATTATATATCCTAGCCCATTTTATAACACCTGTGTAGGGGTGGTGTTTTAAACTACACTGCAATCAGGAGGAGGTTACACAGGTGCAGAGAGAAACTGGCCCAGCTCTTAAAACATTGATTTGCAAATAAATAATATGATACCCTGATTACATGTTATATTTGCAATTATTCATATACATTTACACTATATACATATAGTGGTTTAAATAAGCACAGAGATATGACAGATAACATTGTTTAAAACAAAAGACGGAATTTAGGGACATGTAAATATGTTTGCAAAAGATTTCTGACATAACACATATAAATATACAAGTATGTGCAAAGATATATGTACAAATTCTAGAATTAATAATTATTTAAAAAAAAAAAACAATGAGATAAACATATCATGATTTATAGAAATACAAATACACATTAAATAAATTTGAAAAAAACTGAATATCCGCGACATTGATGACTCTTATTTATCAACAGTCCAATGCTCATCCGTACTTGACGTACATGTTTTTGACAGAATTTTTAATAAATAAGGGCATCGTATGTAGATTCGCTGCAGCGATGTCTGGCAAGCGTATTGACTCCAGCGAATGCATCAAGATTGACGCATTGATAAATAGGCCCCTAAGCGTGTTGTACGCTCACAAGAAGAAATCCGGCTCTGAAAATTGCTGATTGCGGCTTGCGCCCGCCCTCTACACCATTCAGATTAGCAGAATACATATTTCCACTTGGTTGTACTTGTTTATTGCATATAATTCATAGGCAAGAATGTTGCCTTAAATGCAACATAGATTTTAACAAAGGGTATGACATTGTAGCAAGCTAACCCATACATTTTTTATATCAGTATGGAGTCAAGGATAGTTGAGTCAATAAAGTAGTGGCTAAATGATACATACAAAAATAATAGAAATTTGCCAGTGAAATGCCTCAGGGATGGATTCAGAGGCCTATTTTGTAAAATATGTTTAGCGAATTTAAAGTTAGATTTTTTTTCTGTATTGTTGGCATTGATAAGGGGATGGGAAATAAGTAGACTATCAAAGTAAACTGTAATATTTTATATTTTGGGCGCAAAAAACTATTTTGAAATTAAACTTATAGATGCCTTCAATATTGTGCAATTCAGTACAGTACAATATAGAATGAAACACATAAAAGGTAACACTATGCTTGAAATTATAAAATGAGCGTTAATGTTACATAATCTGCTAAATTACATCCAAAATATCATTTGCAAACTTTATCAAATAAAAGCAGCCATTTTTCCCAGAAAAAAAAGAGTTTCTGGAAAAAATACTTTGGTAATGAGAGCATAACAATCTTGTCTTTTGTTATTTGTTTTCTGTCTAAAAAGACAACACTGAGTCCTTCTCTAGAAGTGTCACTTTTCCTCATTCTCTTTTTCCTACTATGAATCAAAATGTAATGAAGAAATGTCCAATAAGGAAGTGCCCTTAATCACACACCAATTACAGAGACATGGCGATGAATGTTGTAAATATATTTATCACCAGGAGTGCCAGGCATCAGTGTGCTTTAGTAACGGGTTGGGCACTCTAACAGAGCACCTCACAATACTACCTACAAGTTCTCAATGAGTTTCATTATTTTAACTGAATTTAATATTATCATTGTGATTCTGAAAGGTGATTTGATTGAATAGCGTGGGCCACATGTATGACTGTGTATGTTGATTTTTAAGTTTTGAACCATTGAATAAATTTGATATGAAATTTTAGTAATTAGTTTTAGACTTTCATTTCTCACTATTACTACCCAGTTCACTATACGGTATTAGCTTGACTAACACAATTTTGGAAACCAATCGTTGGAGGCTGAATAAAATAGACTTAGACAATTAGTTTATTAACCCATTGCTTGGTATACTTGGTGTACTTCTAGCGCCACCTACACTCCAATAATAAAAAATACTACCTACAAGGAAAAGAGGCTCCACTTTTGAATGAAAGGGTCTTGGACTTCTAAAGAGTAGATCTTCACCACAGGAATGGGGCTTACCTGTCACACTGGATATTAGCAGGACTTTGTAGAAATAGGTCCTATACTAAAGTGACAGTCTACTCCAAAATTTGTATTGTTTAAAAAGATAGGTAATCCCTTTATTACCCATTCCCAAGTTTTGCATAACCAACACCAAATCACTTTTTACCTCTGTGGTTACTTGTAGCTAAGCCTCTGCAGACTACCCCCTTATTTCAGTTCTTTTGACAGACTTGCATTTTAGCAAATCAGTGCTGACTCATAGGTAACTCAACAGGAGTGCGCACAATGTTTTATATATATATATATATATATATATACCCCATGAACTAGCACCTTGTAGTTGTTAAAAACTGTCAAAATGCACTGAAATAAGAGGCAGCCTTCAAGGGCTTAGAAATTAGCATTTGAGCCTAACTAGGTTTAGCTTTAAAAAAAAAAAATCCAAAAGAGAACTACGTAAAATTTGAACTTTTTTTTAAATTGCATTCCCTATCTGAATCATGAAATTAAAGTTTGTCTAGACTATCCCTTTAAACCAAAACATTTCATTAGAATCCTGATATGAATAATGAGTAATACACATTGCCTTCTAAAATGAAGGTGATTACATGGAGGGATAGAGTATATGCCCTAAAGAGAATCACATATCACACACATACACAACGCCCCATGAGGCCTATTTATCAAAGATCTGTCAGACCTTATCCGACAGTGCGGATCAGGTCTGACTGACCTCGTTGAATGCGGAGAGCAATACGCTCTCCGTATTCAGCATTGCACCAGCAGCTCTTGTGAGCTGCTGGTGCAACGCCGCCCCCTGCATGCTCGCGGCCAATCGGACGCCAGCAGGGGGTGTCAATCAACCCGATCGTACTTGATCGGGTTGAATTGTGGTGATCTCTGTCCGCCTCATCAGAGCAGGCGGACAGGGTTATGGAGCAGGGAACTTTAGACCGCTGCTCCATAACTTGCGTTTCTGGTGAGTCTGAAGACTCGCCAGAAACACGGGCCCTCAAGCTCCTCTATATGTAAGAAGACATTTCCATATTGTACCTGTGAGGGATCTTAAAGGGATATGAAACCCAAAATGTTTCTTTTAATAAAGTTTCCAATTTACTTCTATTATCAAATTTGCTTTATTTCCATGTTATTCTGTGTTGTAGAGATAATTAGGTAAGCACCTCGAGCACTACATGGTAGAAAATGGTGCTACCGTTTAGTGCTCTTGCACATGGATAACATTCTTGTAAAACTGCTACCATATAATGCTCTAGACTTGTGCACGCTCCTGTGATTACCTCCCTGCTTTTCAACAAAAGTTACCAAGAGAATGAAGAAAATCTGATAATAGAAATACATTATAAAGATATTTAAAATGTCATGCTCTATCTGAATCAAGAACATGACAAAGGCTCTAAGCAGCTGAAACGCGTAGACGTTCTATTCTTTTTTTTAGCTCCTGAACTGAGACCCTGGATTGACTCCCATAACCGCAGCGTTGAAAATACTTCCAAGAACGGATCGGTAGGAGTTTCAAGACTTACAAGTTTATTCAAAGAGTGCGCACTCTAAGAAACCGTCAGCGATTGGTCACTATCAACACGCATCATCTAAGCACAGGAACGTGCAGACTGGCGGAGGACGCCAAAGAAATAGTGAGTACTACACAATCACTGAAGAACCTATATGTCTTTCGACTTGAAAGGTGCAACATTTACAAACAGGTGCTACATAGATACAACAACTCTCTGTGGTCTAAATACTGTAACAGCAACTCCTGAAATTGTTGCAGGACTTAACTATACACCGACAAGCCTCACACTTAAAGATTTGCTATTTACATAGGCTGCCTTCATATGAGAAACAAGTCCTTTTAAAATGAAGTATTAAGCTACAGAGGAACAAAAGGGCACTTAATTAATTACAAAAACTGATCCTGGTTTATGTTCAGAAACGGACATTTAGGATAGAAGAATTACTTTGAAATATATTACAAATTTGTCTTTTTTAGTTGCAACATCTGTTGCTAATTGAGATTGCCGCGTACTATGCTAACAAAGTGTTAAAATTTGACACCGGTGTCAGTAATATTGTTTTAAAACTGTTTTTAAAAATTGCTTTTTAAACTGTGCTATTAAAATATCTTATTGTTTTTTATAAACCCAAGATGTTCTGAATGGTTACTTATCAGTGACATGCTTGTATGACAACTAGAGCTCTCAGTGTTATTTGTATGTTAGAATAACATAGATTGAATTTATTTTCACTTCATTAAAGGGACATTAAACACTAAATACATGCTAGACAGAATGATGCATTCAAAGAAAAGATTAGTCCATGACTAACATGTAGATGTATTTTTTAAAGTTTCATTAGTTGTTTAAAAAGTTAAAAAATAAGTGTAAAGTTTTAGTGTCTATAAAACACTGGGAGCTGCCATGTTGTAACTTGTGTTACCTTCTCTGCTGTGGCCAATTAGGGACAGTTATGCATAGGTCATTAGAGTGTGCAGCCAATGGTTGTGCTGGATTTAACAGTGTTCTGCACTTCCATTTCTAACAGGAACTGAAAAGCTCACAATTTCAGAATGGAATTACAGGCAAAGAGGACAAAATAAATAATGAAAGTATATTGCAGAGTTGTTTTATTATATACAATTTATCATTTTATATTACCATCTCAAAGTGTGTAATGTCCATTTAAGGCCATCATTGAATAAGAGTGTATTACAGATCAGATTGATTAAAATCAGTTACTTTAATGTTTGGCTGATAGAGTGGGTTAAAATATTTTGCTCTTCAATATTTAAACACCATATCATATATTCTATCATATAGAAACATATAGTCAGTCGTTAGCGCTGCGGAATCTGTTGGCACTCTACAAATAACCGATAATAATAATAATAATAATACACAGAAAAAAATAGCATTCTTCTCATGGAAATGACTCTGTTAATTTTTTGCATTACATAAAGTATTCAAACACCATTATTTTCATTTTCCGATCAATACTATAATGTTGTTAAAGCAGAGCTGGCAAAAAAGTAACATTTAATGGTTCTGTCAAACTGTGTCACAGCATGGGCCACCGGCACTCACAAATAAATGACCACAGCTTGTAATATATGAAGGGTGAGATTAAAGCTTGTTTATTATTTGTGACAACTACGCGTTTCAGCCCCTGTTACCAATTAAAGCACGAGGTTAACATAACCTTTCTCATAATTTCCCCTGAAAATTGAATGAATGGAAATGACGGTTTGCTAACAGCAGCACTGTAATATCATACTCAGCCTGTGATGATTCCAAAGAGCTTTTACATTACACTCTCTTAAAACACATAATTGTATCTAAATGCTGCAAACCTTATGCTGTGATAAAGACCTAAAGTATGTAATTATATAACAGACAGTCTGTGTTGCTGCAGGTGTTATGTATCTACAGTATTCTCTGTCTGATTTAAAGAGACAGTACAAAGCAAGCTGAACTAGTTTGTCATTTAAAGAGCATTATGTGCTAAAGGGTTAAATACATAGGCACATGGACCCTCTGTGACAGCTGATGTGCACATCGGTAGGATACACAAATATGGTCTTATCAGGGCAGCACTGGAGCATGGTGGGTGTGCATCTTTGGAATGTCCCTTTAATTAATAAATAACATTAACAGTGATTCCAAGTGTTCAATATAATGAGGAATGCTCCTGAATTAAAACAGGAAGTCTGCCCCACCCCCAACACTTGGTGCTTTAATCTGTAAGCTTGGGTAGTGATTGCTTTTTTAGAGTATTTTGTTGTTTTGTGTTACATACCCAACTCAAAGTGTAAGAACTCCCTCTCCATATATACAAAACATCCATCCACAGACTGCTCAGAACTAGTCACACTGCAGAAGTCATGTGTACCTCTATCTCATTATCTATCTATAGACATACATTCGATTTGTGAATGGCTGATGGCTGTCACATGATGCAGGGAGTAAATATATTAGAAGTAACTTGAAATTTGTCCAAAAATAATCTACTACTAATTTCAAAGTGCAATAGTACTGTATTGCATAGTCCTTTAACCTAAAGCTATAATCTATCTATCTATCTATCTATCTATCTATCTATCTATATATCTCTGTCTGTCTGTCTGTCTGTCTGTCTGTTTGTCTTTCTGTCTTTCAGTCTGTCTGTCTATCTAGCTATCATCTATTTATCTATCTATCTAGCTATCATCTTTCTGTCTGTCTACCTGTCTGTCTATCTATCTATCATCTATCTATGTGTCTGTCTGTCTGTCTATCTATCCAGCTAGCTATCATCTATCTATCTATCAATCTATCTATGTATCTATCTATCTATCTATCTAGCTATCATCTATCATCTATCTATATTTTAAAGATTTTGTGAAACTTGATTATATCTTTGGCTATAGAAGAAGAGGAACCCATCATTTAACTTATAGAAATAGTAATGTCTAAACAGTTTCTGAATTAGCCTCTAGCCTTTGAGAACCCCCTTTTCAATTTGAGAATTTATAAATTAAGAACCCATCTACATCCAAATAAGTTGTCTGATTTTCAAGCCCTCTAAAAAGCAGAGGGTGGATTTTCTAAGAGTGACATTTTCATCTTTACATACAGGATCATTATCGTGAACAATGGGAACTATTTTCAACCTAAACCTGTGCAAAACTGAACTCACAGCATTGCAGTAGCTCTGCTACATAACCGTAACAAAAAGTAACTTGAACATTTAAATTACTCAAATCATATTACAATATAATTTTAAAATAAAAATGCATCAATCAGCTAATTATCTTACGGACGATAAAACAAACATAAGGCGCAAACACCTTTAAGTGTAATTCATTATAAACAACACGATTGTATTATAATGAATACACACACTTTCAAACATCAAACACTGTGAGGTATGTTAGAAGCACAAAATGACCTGTGAGGTCCCATGATGTTCACAACAAATGCAAGCGTCGTTGGAAATCTCCCACAATTACAGATGATCTTTCCTTATGAGATGGAGATCCATTCGGTTTGCAAAATAAGAGTCACAATAATCAAAGTTAAAATAGTGGTAAAAGAACCGCCACAATAACGCACCAGCTGCTCGATGTGAAGCCGGCTCAGATACAGCTGATTGGATGTGATGTTAAGACGGTGGGCATGGCCTTACGTGTCTCGTAAGGAACTTTCTAGTTTGTCAGAGGCTGCCCACTGTGTGTGTAAACTGTCTTAAAAAGGCAGAGCACATTGCCCACATGATCTTCACATGCTGATTGACAGACGAGCTATGTATGGATATCTTGACAGATGAGTAAAGGAGTTGTAATTGCTGAACATGGTTATATACACTTAGACAATCCTAGGTGCTATCTATATCGGACATCAATCTCAAAATTAGCAAACTTAATTAATTAATCAAATAAATTTAGGACTGCTGTTTCTGTTTATTAAAAAAACAATCCGGTATATTACTAACATTAAAATAATGTGTAAATAGCAAAATCTAGCTCAATTCGAGACATACTATAAAACTAACAATCACCTAGATTACGAGTTGTGTGCTATGAGTCCAATAGCAGCGTTGTGGCCCATAATGAATAATTTTCCCTCACGCAGCCAGTGCAAGTCTTGTTGGTATAGCTGTAAAGCAATCCTTTTAGCCTGCACCGCAACGTCAGTACCGCACTCCTAAAAATTACATTTTTTCATGGGATTCCCATAGCGCCAGTATTACGAGTTTTGTGGTGAGGCTAAAAAGCGAGTGTTACAACCTAAAATGACAAGATCAGTAGCGCCATCTAAAGTCAGTAGTTATGAGTTTTACGCTACAAAGCTGTAACATAAAACTCATAACTAAAGTGTTAAAAAGTACACTAACACCCATAAACTACCTATTAACCCCTAAACCGAGGCTCTCCTGCATCGCACACTATTTTAAAGTTTTTAACCCCTAATCTGCCGCTCCCGACATCGCCCCCACAAAAAATTATTAACCCCTATTCCGCCGCTTCCCAACATCGTCACCACTATAATAAACTTATTAACCCCTAAACTACTGCCCTCCCGCATCGCAAACACTATTTAAATATTATTAATACTTAATCTACAGTCCGCCCACATCGACCCCCACTATACTAAAGTTATTAAGCCCTATACTACCACCACTATAATAAACCTATTAACCCCTAAACCGATAGCCCCCCACAATGAAATATATTAATTAAACTATTAACTCCTAAACTGAAAGCCACCCACATTGCAATAAACTAATTTAAACAAGTAACCCCTTAACCTAACGCCCCCCTAACTTTATATTAAAATTACAATTTCCCTAGCTTAAATTAAATTAAAATTTACCGGTCAAATTAAAAAAACTAAGTTTAAACTAACAATTAAACTAATATAATTATTAAACTAAAATTAAACTAACTACTAATTAAATAAAACTAAACTACACATTAAAAAATCCTAACACTATCTATTTACAAAAAAAAAATACTAAGTTACAAAAAATAACATGTTGGGGAGCAACGGAATAGGGGTTCAGAACTTTAATATAGTTGTGGCGATGTTGGGGTGCAGCGGAATAGGGGGTAATAACTTTAGTATAGTGGCGGTGATATCGGGAGCGGCAGATTAGGGGTTAATAATTTTATTTAGGTGGTGGCAATATCGGAAGCAGCAGATTAGGGGTTAATAACTCTAGGCAGGCGTCGGCGATGTCAGGGGAAAAAGATTAGGGGTGTTTAGACTCGGGGTTTATGTTAGGGTGTTAGGTTTAAATTGTATTTTCTTTTTCCCCATAGACATCAATGGGGCTGCGTTATGGAGCTTTTGTTTCCGCGATCGCAGGTGTTAGACTTTTTTTTTGCCGGCTCTCCCAATTGATGTCTATGGGAAAAGCGTGCACGATCACGTCAAAACACCACTTGTTTTGGGTGCGGTATGGAGCTTAAAATCTTCATATTGCACACGCAAGCTGGGTTTTTCAAAACTTGTAATGGCAGCGCTATAGGGAATTAAATAGCGCCACTTAGAATAATGAGTATTTACTATAGTATATATATACATACTACTTTTTTAAATGTGCTCTGCCTTTTTAAGATGGTTCACACAAAATGATCAGCCTCTGACATCCCATCAGCTGTATCTGAGTCAGCTTCACATCGAGCAGTTGGTGCTGTATAGTGGAGGTTCTTTTACCACTATTTTAACTTTGATTATTGTGACTCTTATTTTGCAAACCGAATGGGACTCCATCTCATATGCAACGATCATCTGTGATTGTGGGAGATTTCCAAAATTGCTTGCATTTGTTGTGAACATCATGGGACCTCACAGGTCATTTTGTGCTTCTAACATACCTCACAGTGTTTGAGGTTTGAAAGTTTGAGTGTGTATTTATTATAATAAAATCGTGTTGTTTATAATGAATTACACTTAGAGGTGTTTACGCCCTTCTGTTTGTTTTATCGTCCATACAGCCCTTCTGTTTATTTTAGCGTCCATACAGCTGTATCCAGAATCCAGTACTGTGTTCCTTTGAAGTGGCAGCAACCAACACAAGCCTTTGGGCTAATGTATTAGCCATATATCCTTTTATTTATACCATCTATGGGGCGCTCTTGATTTTTGTATATATCTAATTATTATCTTAACTTATTTAAAGGGATATTCATTTTGATATTTGCTTAGTATACATAATGGTAATTCCATATAAATAAATGTTTATGTTGTGGATCTAAGGTTCCTTTTATCTTAAAGTTTTGGAAAAATAAACATTTTTTTTCTGTTGTGTGTCTTTGAAGTTGTTGTTGAAGGTTGTTTACTGAACTGATTTTCATCCAAAATGTCAAATTTTCCCTCTTTAGACTGGATGACTTTATTAAATAATGTTTTTCAGGTTTAATTAGCTTATTAAGAGCTGGAATGAGCCAATTTAAAATCCCACTTTGAGTTTTCTTGAGTGTTACTAAATGTTAATAGGTTGATCAACATTGTAATTTTTGGTGCTATATATTGTAATTTAGTATTTGTCTAACTAATGATTATAAGGGTTCTTAAATGTTTTTGTCACAAAGTGTCAATGAAGATTAAATTATTTATTAATTATATTGCAATATTAGTTCATGAACATTAAGATACACCACAGCACAATGAATTATACTATAATTAATAAAGCCAGCTACAATACATTAGGTAAATGTGAATATTTAAATGATGATGTACTACATACAACATTAAAATGACAATATACTATGTACATAACAATTACACCACTAATAGAGCCATTAGGTGCAAAACTGTTTTACAATACATGTTCTGTGTAGGTTTCAAGCGTTTATGTTATGAACAATGAAAAATGAATAAATTACGGGTATAAAGTGCAATTTCATCATTTTTTTATTACTGTACACAATAGTTCAGGTATTTCCTGGGATTTTTTTGTGTTTAACAACTTAAAGGGACACTGAACGAAAAAAAAAAATATTTTGTGATTCAGATAGAGCATGCAATTTTAAGCAACTTTATGATTTACTAATTTTATCATTTTTTCTTCATTCTCTTGCTATCTTTATTTGAAAAAGAAAGCATCTAAGCTATTTTTTTGTTTCAGTACTCTGGATAGCCCTTGTTTATTGGTGGGTGAATTTATCCACCAATCAGCAAGAACAACCCAGGCTGTTCACCAAAAATGGGCCGGCATCTAATCTTACATTCTTTCTTTTCAAATAAAGATACCAAGAGAATGAAGAAAATTTGATAATAGGAGTAAATTAGAAAGTTGATTAAAATTCCATGCTCTATCTGAAGCACAAAAGAAAAAATTTGGGTTCAGTGTCCCTTTAAGCGTTAAAGTGAAAGTAAATCCTAGCGTTTTACAAACACTAGGATTTACTATTGAAACAAATAAAGGGCACTTTCATTCATGAAGTATAAGATACTTCATGTAGAAAGCTCCTTTATTTGTTTCAACTGATCGCCATTTTTAGCTGCTACAGCAGCACACGGCTAAAAAAAGTTTTGGCTAAGAGGTGACGTTTTCACCTCTTAGCCAATAGCCGTGAGGTAAATCCAGCTTGGCGCCCATGGGAGCCGGATTTACTACACAGCTATTGGATAAAAGTTGAAAATGTCACCTCTTAGCCAAATTTTTTTAGCCGTGCTCTGCTGTAGGAGCTAAGAGTGGCGATCGATTGAATCAAATAAAGGAGCTTTCTACATGAAGTATCTTATACTTCATGAATGAAAGTGCCCTTTATTTGTTTCAACTGATCGCCATTTTTAGCTGCTACAGCAGCACACGGCTAAAAAAATTTTTGGCTAAGAGGTGACGTTTTCACCTTTTAGCCAATAGCCGTGCGGTAAATCCGGCTTGGCGCCCATGGGAGCCGGATTTACTACACAGCTATTGGCTAAAAGGTGAAAATGTCACCTCTTAGCCAAAGTTTTTTAGCCGTGCTCTGCTGTAGGAGCTAAGAGCGGCGATCGATTGAAACAAATAAAGGAGCTTTCTATATAAAGTATCTTATACTTCATGAATGAAAGTGCCCTTTATTTGTTTCAATAGTAAATCCTAGCATTTGTAAAACGCTAGGATTTACTTTCACTTTAACTGTTAAAAAACATTTATCTAACTTAAGATATATCTATTCAGATAAAACAACCTTACATTGATTCTACTGTTTAAATAAACACTAGACATAACTTAAAAGTGTATGAGAAGATTTCAGTTTTGAATAGAGCTCATTTTGCAATATACTTTTGTTAGTAGTAATGGCTGGTTGTTTATTGTGCGCCATGCATCTTTAGTTAGACACAAAACCAGCTCAGAGAGATAGTGCTGCTGTGTCGCTGTTGATGATGACTTAATTGGCATCATACAAGCCAACTCGCTGAGTAGACATGGCATTTGAATGAGGGTGAATTGCCAATATGTCAATATTATTGCGAGATGTTAATCCCAATTTTATTTGAACTATGTAAGTATATTTAGCGGA
Source organism: Bombina bombina (assembly GCF_027579735.1). Classification (NCBI taxonomy): domain Eukaryota; kingdom Metazoa; phylum Chordata; class Amphibia; order Anura; family Bombinatoridae; genus Bombina; species Bombina bombina. Next base: position 1,198,867,521 of record NC_069502.1, read on the forward strand.
TAGAAGTATAATTGTTTTTGCAGCTCATATATAAGCCAATATTATTGTGAGATGTTTATCCCAATCTTATTAGAAGCTATGGCCTAGATTTGGAGTTTGGCGTTAGCCGTGAAAACCAGCGTTAGAGGCTCCTAACGCTGGTTTTAGGCTTACTCCGGTATTTGGAGTCACTCAAAAAAGGGTCTAACGCTCACTTTTCAGCCGCGACTTTTCCATACCGCAGATTCCCTTACGTCAATTGGGTATCCTATCTTTTCAATGGGATTTTTCTAACTCCGGTATTTAGAGTCGTGGCTGAAGTGAGCGTTAGAAATCTAACGACAAAACTCCAGCCGCAGAAAAAAGTCAGTAGTTAAGAGCTTTTTGGGCTAACGCCGGTTCATAAAGCTCTTAACTACTGTACTCTAAAGTACACTAACACCCATAAACTACCTATGTACCCCTAAACCAAGGCCCCCCCACATCGCCGCCACTCGATTAAAATTTTTTAACCCCTAATCTGCCGACCGCCACCTATATTATAGCTATGTACCCCTAATCTGCTGCCCCTAACACCGCCGACCCCTGTATTATATTTATTAACCCCTAATCTGCCCCCCACAACGTCGCCGCCAGCTACCTACAATAATTAACCCCTAATCTGCCGACCGCAAAGCGCCGCCACCTACATTATAGCTATGTACCCCTAATCTGCTGCCCCTAACACTGCCGACCCCTATATTATATTTATTAACCCCTAATCTGCCCCCCTCAATGTCGCCTCCACCTGCCTACACTTATTGACCCCTAATCTGCCGAGCGGACCGCACTGCTACTATAATAAAGTTATTAACCCCTAATCCACCTCACTAACCCTATAATAAATAGTATTAACCCCTAATCTGCCCTCCCTAACATCGCCGACACCTAACTTCAATTATTAACCCCTAATCTACCGACCGGAGCTCACCGATATTCTAATAAATGTATTAACCCCTAAAGCTAAGTCTAACCCTAACACTAACACCCCCCTAAGTTAAATATAATTTTAATCTAACGAAATAAATTAACTCTTATTAAATAAATTATTCCTATTTAAAGCTAAATACTTACCTGTAAAATAAATCCTAATATAGCTACAATATAAATTATAATTACATTGTAGCTATTTTAGGATTAATATTTATTTTACAGGCAACTTTGTAATTATTTTAACCAGGTACAATAGCTATTAAATAGTTAAGAACTATTTAATAGCTACCTAGTTAAAATAATTACAAAATTACCTGTAAAATAAATCCTAACCTAAGTTACAATTAAACCTAACACTATACTATCATTAAATTAATTAAATAAAATACCTATAATTACCTACAATTAAACCTAACACTACACTATCAATACATTAATTAAATACAATATCTACAAATAACTACAATGAAATAAACTAACTAAAGTACAAAAAATAAAAAAGAACTAAGTTACAAAAAATAAAAAAATATTTACAAGCATAAGAAAAATATTACAACAATTTTAAACTAATTACACCTACTCTAAGCCCCCTAATAAAATAACAAAGACCCCCAAAATAAAAAATGCCCTACCCTATTCTAAATTACTAAAGTTCAAAGCTCGTTTACCTTACCAGCCCTGAACAGGGCCCTTTGCGGGGCATGCCCCAAGAAGTTCAGCTCTTTTGCCTGTAAAAAAAAACATGCAATACCCCCCCCAACATTACAACCGACCACCCACATACCCCTAATCTAACCCAAACCCCCCTTAAATAAACCTAACACTAAGCCCCTGAAGATCATCCTACCTTGTCTTCACCTCACCAGGTATCACCGATCCGTCCTGGCTCCAAAATCTTCATCCAACCCAAGGGGGGCTGGCGATCCATCATCCGGTGGCTGAAGAGGTCCAGAAGAGTCTTCATCCTATCCGGGAAGAAGAGGCGATCCGGACCGGCAACCATCTTGATCCAAGCGGCATCTTCTATCTTCATCCGATGACGACCGGCTCCATCCTGAAGACCTCCACCGCGGACCCATCTTCTTCCGGCGACGTCCAACTGAAGAATGACGGTTCCTTTAAGGGAACTCAATCTGATTGGCTGATTGGATCAGCCAATCGGATTGAACTTGATTCTGATTTGCTGATTCCATCAGCCAATCAGAATATTCCTACCTTAATTCCGATTGGCTGATAGAATCCTATCAGCCAATTGGAATTCGAGAGACGCCATCTTGGATGACATCCCTTAAAGGAACCCTCATTCTTCAGTTGGACGTCGCCGGAAGAAGATGGGTCCGCGGTGGAGGTCTTCAGGATGGAGCCGGTCGTCATCGGATGAAGATAGAAGATGCCGCTTGGATCAAGATGGTTGCCGGTCCGGATCGCCTCTTCTTCCCGGATAGGATGAAGACTTTGGAGCCTCTTCTGGACCTCTTCAGCCACCGGATGATGGATCGCCAGCCCCCGCTTGGGTTGGATGAAGATTTTGGAGCCAGGACGGATCGGTGATACCTGGTGAGGTGAAGACAAGGTAGGATGATCTTCAGGCTGGTAAGGTAAGGTAAGGTTTTATTTTGGGGGTCTTTGTTATTTTATTAGGGGGCTTAGAGTAGGTGTAATTGTTTAAAATTGTTGTAATATTTTTCTTATGTTTGTAAATATTTTTTTATTTTTTGTAACTTAGTTCTTTTTTATTTGTTGTACTTTAGTTAGTTTATTTCATTGTAGTTATTTGTAGGAATTGTATTTAATTTATTTATTGATAGTGTAGTGTTAGGTTTAATTGTAGGTAATTGTAGGTATTTTATTTAATTAATTTAATGATAGTATAGTGTTAGGTTTAATTCTAACTTAGGTTAGGATTTATTTTACAGGTAATTTTGTAATTATTTTAACTAGGTAACTATTAAATAGTTCTTAACTATTTAATAGCTATTGTACATGGTTAAAATAATTACAAAGTTGCCTGTAAAATAAATATTAATCCTAAAATAGCTACAATGTAATTATAATTTATATTGTAGCTATATTAGGATTTATTTTACAGGTAAGTATTTAGCTTTAAATAGGAATAATTTATTTAATAAGAGATAATTAATTTCGTTAGATGTAAATTATATTTAACTTAGGGGGGTGTTAGTGTTAGGGTTAGACTTATCTTTAGGGGTTAATACATTTATTAGAATAGCGGTGAGCTCCAGTCGGCAGATTAGGGGTTAATAATTGAAGTTAGGTGTCGGCGATGTTAGGGAGGGCAGATTAGGGGTTAATACTATTTATTATAGGGTTAGTGAGGCGGATTAGGGGTTAATAACTTTATTATAGTAGCGCTCAGGTCCGCTCGGCAGATTAGGGGCTAATAAGTGTAGGCAGGTTGAGACGACGTTGTGGGGGGCAGATTAGGGGTTAATAAATATAATATAGGGGTCGGCGATGTTAGGGCAGCAGATTAGGGGTACATAGGGATAATGTAAGTAGCGGCGGTTTACGGAGCGGCAGATTAGGGGTTAATAATAATATGCAGGGGGCAGCGATAGCGGGGGCGGCAGATTAGGGGTTAATAAGTGTAAGGTTAGGGGTGTTCAGACTCGGGGTACATGTTAGAGTGTTAGGTGCAGACGTAGGAAGTGTTTCCGCATAGCAAACAATGGGGCTGCGTTAGGAGCTGAACGCGGCTTTTTTGCAGGTGTTAGGTTTTTTTTCAGCTCAAACAGCCCTATTGTTTCCTATGGGGGAATCGTGCACGAGCACGTTTTTGAGGCTGGCCGCTTGTGTAAGCAACTCTGGTATCGAGAGTTGAAGCTGCGTTAAATATGCTCTACGCTCCTTTTTTGGAGCCTAACGCAGCCTTTATGTGGACTCTCAATACCAGAGTTATTTTTATGGTGCGGCCAGAAAAAAGCCGGCGTTAGCTTTTCGGGTCGTTACCGACAAAACTTCAAATCTAGCCGTATGTAAGTATATTTGGCAGACAGAAGCATATACAAATATGCCATGAAAGAGTGGACTTAAGTGGTTGGATGTGCACCAATACTTTTTGCTGTTTTGTAATTGTATTGGTCACTTTGGTAGCACTCCCACAATATGTGTGTTAAGATTAAACAGTCCTTTTGTGGTGTGTTTAACCAAAAAAACCCTTTGTTGTATCTCTTAAATAGGGAGCTGACCAAATCCCTCCCCTTTGGTTAATGCACGCCACCCAGCCCAGGTGTGTTCCAGATAATATACTTAATAAACTAGAAAGCGTCACACTGTGTAGACATGACTTGCTGCAGTGTGGAAACTGGTTAGTGTTAGGACCAGTCTAATATGGGACACCTTGTAAGTGGTGACTGGCTTAGCAGAATATGATCATATTGTGTGACTAAGATCCCATATCATTTAAAGGCATTTTTACAGCAAAAAAATGTTTGCAGCATAAATATAAGTCAATATTATTGCGAGATATTAATCCCAATTTTATTTGAACTATGTAAGTATATTTAGCAGATAGAAGTATATTTGTTTTTGCAGCTCAAATATAAGCCAATATTATTGCAAGATGTTTATCCCAATCTTATTAGAAGCTATGTAAGTATATTTGACAGACAGATGCATATACAAATATGCCATGAAAAAGTGGACTTAAGTGGTTGGATGTGCACCAATACTTTTTGTTGTTTTGTAATTGTTTTGGTCACTTTGGTAGCACCCCCACAATATGTGTGTTAAGATTAAACAGTCCTTTTGTGGTGTGTTTAACCAAAAAAAACCTTTGTTGTATCTCTTATATAGGGAGCTGACCAAATCCCTCCCCTTTGGTTATTGCACGCCACCCAGCCCAGGTGTGTTCCAGATAAATATACTTAATAAACTAGAAAGCTTCACACTGTGTAGACATGACTTGCTGCAGTGTGGAAACTGGTTAGTGTTAGGACCAGTCTAATATGGGACACCTTGTAAGTGGTGACTGGCTTAGCAGAATATGATCATATTGTGTGACTAAGATCCCATATCATTTAAAGGCATTTTTACAGCAAAAAAATGTTTGCAGCATAAATATAAGTCAATATTATTGCGAGATATTAATCCCAATTTTATTTGAACTATGTAAGTATATTTAGCAGATAGAAGTATATTTGTTTTTGCAGCTCAAATATAAGCCAATATTATTGCAAGATGTTTATCCCAATCTTATTAGAAGCTATGTAAGTATATTTGACAGACAGATGCATATACAAATATGCCATGAAAAAGTGGACTTAAGTGGTTGGATGTGCACCAATACTTTTTGTTGTTTTGTAATTGTTTTGGTCACTTTGGTAGCACCCCCACAATATGTGTGTTAAGATTAAACAGTCCTTTTGTGGTGTGTTTAACCACAAAAACCCTTTGTTGTATGAATTGCACATGTGCCGCATATGTACATATGATTCTTGAATGGTGATATCTTTTACTAGAAGCATTTTTGCTAACACAATGATTATAAAAATTAAAATGCACTCATGTTCTAATTTTGACTGACTATTACGTACGTCCATTTAAGTTTTTAGAACAATGAATAAAAGTAGAAAAATATATTGTATGAAAGTTCTTATTTTAAAAAAGGAACTTTAGTCATTGAGTTTCCTTTTGTTTTAAAAACATATATATGATTTAGCATTTCCATAACCCCATGGCTGCAAAGCCATTCAGTGAAGGGGCAGCTTTGGAGACAGCACTTAAAAGTAGTGAATAAAGAAAATGTGGTCACATGTATTTCAGATACTGTTTGGTTATGAAGCTTATCTAATGTGCAGACGGATTATACTGTCACGCTGTTGAATTCTCTTCTGACTCTGCCTTCCCTTGTATTGCTTTGTGATGCCACCTCTTGTATCACAAAATTGCGTTCTTTGGCTCCATTTTGAGTAGTTTTTTGCATTGTTTTCCAGCCACAGTGCTATAAATTTATGCAGACCACAGTTATCTTTGCCTATTGGTTGGAATGCAGGGGATGCCATCTTTGTGCCTACTATTGAATTCTTGTTGATGATATCTGCTTCTCCTGACTACCCCTTTGCCTGACAATTTGCTTGACTTTGTCTGCTTGTGACCATCTGCCAACTTTTTAACAGTTCTCCTGGATTACTGTTGGCTCTGCTGCTTCTATATCTGTTGCCAACTCTGCCTGTCTATCAATGAATGGTCCCTTCATCTGTTCTCTGATATCTCCAGTGGATTATATCCTTTGCCTCATATAACCTTTTGAGTTATTGTGCTACTCTATCCCTAGGCTCACTTGGACTGACATTTACACCTTTACATTACAGATGCAAATTAATATTTCCAAATATTTTCTAATCTCCCCCAGAACTTAACTAAACTACAAATACATGCTTTTTTTATTTCTAAATACTAAGTAACATGTTAATTAAATAATTGTCCATGTATATAGGACTGTATTCTATCTGATCTGTGAAGTTGGTTTAATCATCCCTATATAAAGATTATGCAGCTAACTGATAATCCAGACTGTAATATATCATATGTGTACACAGGGAAGGAAGAATATATGAATATAGCACCATAAGATATATAGGGACTAGATAACTCTGTACATGTATTTGAGAAGAGACCATTCAAGTTGAGAAAGGAATTCCTGAAGTCCAATTTATCAGGTTTCTGAAATAGAAGTAAGGATTGGCTTGTGAAGCCTGGCAATATATTACTGGATTTGAAAGACTAAATGACTGAAGACACTCAGTAAGACTACAAGTATACACCATTATGGAGTAACATACCCCAGCAATTTACTCAAGTGTAACTTTTTTCATAGTCTCTGCTCTTCAAACCTATGTTGCCTCGTCTTCAGTGTGTGGTCCCTTAAAAGCAGAAAATCAGATGATAGCCCTGGGGTTCTACAACATAATGTAATACAGTGAATAACATCGCATATTCAGATATTTTTTAGTTTATAAACAGCTTTAATTTAGGGAAGGGTGGCAAACATTTCATTTTCTAAAACATTCTCTCCAGTGCCCATACTATCCTTTTTAAGTTTTAAAGGGAAACATATTACATAATTGTATCTTTAAAATCCATAGTAAAAATCTTTATTTGTGATATATAGCAAAATTAATATATAAGGTACTACAAATGCAGCAAATGCAACACCACAAGCACTATGATAGTTGTCCAGGAGCATATGGTTAAGCAAATGTGTTTTGATTACCACCTTGTACATTTGTGTCATAGGTTTGCCACCTGTAGGGCACTAAACTCGTTAGAAACTTTCATTAATTGTTGGTGTCTTATTTTTTGGTGAAAGACATATTGAGAGGGAATTTGACATTAAACAAAGCTATGAGATTTTGTAATATGTTAACCAATAGAAACAATTATTCACATACATTTTCTTAGACTGTTTTAAACAATGCCCAATAACTCATCTCTACTTAAGTGGTTATCGATTTGTTTATATAGTGACGTCAAAATCTGCCCTCCTAATGTGTCCTGTTATCAGGGGAGTCACTGCACTAAATTGACTTTGTCTTAATCAAACTGTTCACCCTACTCTCCCTATTTGATTGAGGTTTAGGTTCTTTGAGAGACACAGTTCAATGTTACATCCTCATCTCTATAGAGAAATTACAGATTAGAGGTAATAAATACTAACTCATCTTTCTGAAGCAGAACGAAAATAAACCTTGTGACCAAAAGGTATTTGATTAAACTGTCCCTGTAATTAAACATCCATTATGATTTTCTCTCTTTTTACAGCTAAGCTACCAGTTATTAATAAGATTTAATTATTAGCCAATAACTCTCAATAAAAATACAAATACAAGTACTTTTCTTTATAATTAAATCTGGATTTTTTAAAAGTAATGTCTTTCATTAAGCTTTGTCGATATCCCCCTACATACATAATAGTAAATCAAATACAAATAAATACAAAATAAGACACTAGAAAAACAAAAGCAATTTAGATGGAGGTATAAAATCAATATATAAAAAAAAAGACATAAAAATTAGCCATCCGTAACCGAAGAAGCTATCACCTTTTGTGATACTACTTGCAACGTTATTAATGTGTATGAGAACAACATTCTATTCGCTTCAAAGCACAGAATTCAATGTTTTCACAATGAGTAAAATGAGCACGTTGCTTATGAGAGTTTGCTGGTCAGTGGTAACCAAGATGGCTGCTTATACGTAACTTTTTATAACTGTTTCTGCAATAAGTCAGGTGAATGTTTCAATGTCTGGCTCATAGGTTTCATCTAAATAAACTTATATGAGGCATAAGTTTATAACTAAATCATTTTAATAAATTTGCTTAGCTAAGCATAACATGATCACTTACCCTGCAAGATGTTAATAAATCTGCATCTAACTCTAATGCTGTTCCTAGGACACTGACTCGCTGAAGTGCAGGTGGGAGGGCACTTCCTGTTTTCCTGCTCTAAATAGTGGAAAACTCCACCTGACCAGACTACCTGCAGTAAAAAAAATAATGTAAAATAAAAATGCCCATTTTCAAGAAAAAGAAAGTACAGCCATTTCCTTAGTATGCACACTTTCAAAAAGCATATAGAGGAAATGTGAGCGTATGCGTGCGCACACCTTACAAGTAACTATGGCTCCCTCCCCCCAAGAGGCCGCTCTGAGAGCAGCCTCAATTTAGGGCTTATTGGTGCGCTTTGCTTCAAATGCCCACTAGGTGGCACTGGCGCAATAACTCATAAGATCCTTCTGGCTGCTGCAGAGATATTGCACAATGGAGAGGCAGACCTGATCACTGCGGCCTCTCTCCTTAGATTAAAGTGCAAAAAGTATATTTATTTTTTTTAACAAATGATTACTGATTTTACCCCTTATGATGACAGGTGAGGATCTGCCTCCACTGACTGCACGTCCTTTTATATATATATATATATATATATATATATATATATATATATATATATATATATATATATATATATATATATATATATATATATATATATATATATTCAATCATTTACAGAATTTGCCTTGCCAGTAGGAAATATAAACTAAACTAAAAAAGTCAAACCCTTATCGTTTCTTCATAGTCATGTGTTGCAGAGCCTAACCCTATATATGCTTTAATCATTTTATGTAGTTTTATGTAGCCAATCTTTTTGCCAGATTTCAACATGGTTTTTATTATTTTTGTGTGTAGATGTGAGCTAAGACCACCTGTTTTTGTGTACTATTTGGTCTCACTGACATTTAAACTCTATGGCCTCTAGTTATCAACGCGACTACTTTACCTGCCTTCGCCGGTTCAATACGCCCACCTAAGCTCGCCTACCATTGCCGCAGCGGACCTGAAAAATTTCGCCAAAGTTATCAATAAATCTGTCAAAAAGCTGCGCACCAAGTACGGGGCGATGAGCAGCGGACTGTGATAGTTATCACTCATCCGATCTCGCTGCTCTTCGGCTTTTTGACAGCTTTATTGACAATCTGTCACTAAGCACCCACACTAACTACACTGTTCTACCCCCTATACCGGCGCCCCCGGAGCCCCCCGCAACTAAATAAAGTTAGTAATCCCTAAACCGCCACTCCTAGACCCCGCCGCAACTCTTATAAATGTATTAACCCCTAAACCGCCGCTCCCGGACACCGCTGCCACCTACATTATACCTAGTAACCCCTATCTTGCCCCCCTTATACAGCCGCCACCTATAATAAAGTTATTAACCCCTATCCTGCGGATCTGGCCGCAACTAAATAAATAGTTTAAACCCTAAACCGCAACTCCCGGACCCCGCCGCAACCTATATTAAACTTATTAACCCCTAATCTGCCCCCCCTACACCGTCGCCACCTATAATAAATTTATTAACCCCTATCCTGCCCCCCCTATACCGCCGCAACCTATAATAAATTTATTAACCCCTATCCTGCCCCCCTACACCGCCGCCACTATAATAAAATTATTAACCCCTAAACCTAAGTCTAACACTAACCCTAACACCCCCCTAACCTAAATATTAATTAAATAAATCTAAATAATATTTCTCTTATTAACTAAATTAATCCTGTTTAAAACTAAATACTTACCTTTAAAATAAACCCTAATATAGCTACAATATAAATAATAATTATATTGTAGCTATCATAGGATTTATTTTTATTTTATAGGCAACTTTCAATTTATTTTAACTAGGTACAATAGCTATTAAATCGTTATTAACTATTTAATAGCTAGCTAGTTAAAATAATTACATTGTAGCTATTTTAGGATTTATATTTATTTTACAGGTAACTTTGTATTTATTTTAGCTAGTTAGAATAGTTATTAAATAGTTATTAACTATTTAATAACTACCTAGCTAAAAGAAATACAAAATTACCTGTAAAATAAATCCTAACCTAAGTTACAATTAAACCTAACACTACACTATCATTAAATTAATTAAATAAATTACCTACAAATAACTACAATTAAATACAATTAAATAAACTAACTAAAGTACAAAAAATAAAAAAAGCTAAGTTACAAAAAATAAAAAAAGCTAAATTACACAAATATAAAAAATAAGTTACAAACATTTCAAAAATATTACATCAATTTTAAGCTACTTACACCTAATCTAAGCCCCCTAATAAAATAACAAAGCCCCCCAAAATAAAAAAAAATCCCTACCATATTCTACATTAAAAAGTTACCAGCGGCGTCTTCAATCTTCATCCATCCGGAGCGGAGCCATCTTCAGACAAGCCGACGCGGAGCCATCCTCTTCTTCCCGATGACTAACGACGAATGAAGGTTCCTTTAAGGGACGTCATCCAACATGGCGTCCCTTCAATTCCGATTGGCTGATAGGATTCTATCAGCCAATCGGAATTAAGGTAGGAAAATCTGATTGGCTGATTGAATCAGCCAATCAGATTGAAGTTCAATCCGATTGGCTGATCCAATCAGCGAATCAGATTGAGCTCGCATTCTATTGGCTGTTCCGATCAGCTAATAGAATGTGAGCTCAATCTGATTGGCTGATTGGATCAGCAAATCAGATTGAACTTCATTCTGATTGGCTGATTCAATCAGCCAATCAGATTTTTCCTACCTTAATTCCGATTGGCTGATAGAATCCTATCAGCCAATCAGAATTTAAGGGACGCCATCTTGGATGACATCACTTAAAGGTACCCTCATTCGTCGTTAGTCATCGGGAAGAAGAGGATGGCTCCGCGTCGGCTCGTCTGAAGATGGATCCGCTCCGCTCCGGATGGATGAAGATTGAAGACGCCACTTGGATGAATACTTCAATCGAATGGAAGACCTCTTCAGCGCCCCTTGGATGATGACTTCAATAGGATGGAAGACTTCTTCAGCGCCCCTTGGATGATGACTTCTGCCGCTCCGGATCCCTTCTTCAGTTCCATCGGTGGGTCGGCTGGCTGAAGACGGCTAAAGGTAGGATGATCTTCAGGGGGGTAGTGTTAGGTTTATTTAAGGGGGGTTTGGGTTAGAGTAGGGGTATGTGGGTGGTGGGTTTTAATGTTGGGGAGGTTGTATTTTTATTTTACAGGCAAAAGAGCTGTTTTCTTTGGGGCATGCCCCGCAAAAGGCCCTTTTAAGGACTGGTAAGGTAATAGAGCTGGTAACTTTTTAATGTAGAATAGGGTAGGGAATTTTTTTATTTTGGGGGGCTTTGTTATTTTATTAGGGGGCTTAGATTAGGTGTAAGTAGCTTAAAATTGTTGTAATATTTTTGAAATGTTTGTAACTTATTTTTTTATTTTTTGTACTTTAGTTAGTTTATTTAATTGAATTTAATTGTAGTTATTTGTAGCTAATTTATTTAATTAATTTAATGATAGTGTAGTGTTAGGTTTAATTGTAACTTAGGTTAGGATTTATTTTACAGGTAATTTTGTATTTCTTTTAGCTAGGTAGTTATTAAATAGTTAATAACTATTTAATAACTATTCTAACTAGCTAAAATAAATACAAAGTTACCTGTAAAATAAATATAAATCCTAAAATAGCTACAATGTAATTATTAATTACATTGTAGCTATCTTAGGGTTTATTTTACAGGTAAGTATTTAGTTTTAAATAGGAATAATTTATTAAAGTATAGTGTAGTGTTAGGTGTAATTGTAACTTAGGTTAGTTTTTATTTTACAGGTAAATTTATCTTTATTTTAACTAGGTAGCTATTAAATAGTTAATAACTATTTAATAGCTATTGTACCTAGTTGGCAGCGGGGTCCGGGAGCGGCGGTTTAGGGGTTAAACAATTTATTTAGTTGCGGCGGGGTCCGGGATCGGCAGGATAGGGGTTAATAACTTTATTATAGGTGGTGACGGTGTAGGGGGGGCAGGATAGGGGTTAATAAATTTATTATAGTGGCGGCGGTGTAGGGGGGGCAGGATTGGGTTACTAGGTATAATGTAGGTGACGGCGGGGTCCGGGAGTGGCGGTTTAGGGGTTAATACATATATTATAGTTGCGGCGGGGACCGGGAGCTGCGGTTTAGGGGTTAACATATTTATTATAGCTTGCGGTGGGCTCCGGGAGCGGCGGTTTAGGGGGTAATACATATGTTATAGTTGCGGCGGGGAGCGGCGGTTTAGGGGTTAACATATTTATTATAGTGGCGGTGGGCTCCAGGAGCGGCGGTTTAGGGGGTAATACATTTATTTAGTTGCGGCGGTGTAGGGGGGGACAGATTAGAGGTGTTTAGACTCGGGGTACATGTTAGGGTGTTAGGTGAAGACATCTCCCATAGGAATCAATGGGATGTCTGGCAGCAGCGAACATGAACTTTCGCTATGGTCAGACTCCCATTGATTCCTATGGGATCAGCCGCCTCCAGGGTGGCGGTTTGAAAACCAGGTACGCTGGGCCGGAAAAGTGCAGAGCTTACCTGCTAGTTTTTTGATAACTAGCAAAAGTAGTCAGATTGTGCCGAACTTGTGTGCGGAACATCTGGAGTGACGTAAGAATCGATCTGTGTTGGACTGAGTCCCGCTGATCGAAGCTTACGTCACTATATTCTACTTTTGCCGGTGTCTAGGGCATGATAACTAAGGCGAATCAGCCTCGCCACAAATACGCTGCGGAATTCCAGCATATTTGAGGTTGACGGCTTGATTACTAGGGGCCTATGTGTTATTAGGAGTGTAAAATGAAACTGTGGATTTATTTTTTAAAAAAGAGAAGACTAACCATTTTCCATTAGTTTAAGAACCCCGTCCAAGCTCAGGCACTTACGATAGCATGCTGGGAGTTGTGCGTAAATCTAGAGAGTCCGATTGCGTTGTATAGAGGAAAGAAATAATGGTTCCATGAAAGATTTTTTTTTTGTGGTTGGGGCCAGTGTACCTTGTTGCTGGTGACTGACTAAGCAGAGATTGGTCATACTGTATGACTGATATCTTATTATTATTATAAAACCATATGGGATTTTATGTATGCAGTTTTTTTTAGAATTGTAATATGTTTTTCTTTATATTTGTTTATGTATGTGCACTGATACCCCTTGTTTGCCTAATATCAAATATTAGATAGATATGAAAATAAATAAACGAGCAACTGATTGAGAGCTTTGCCTTGCGAGAGATTAGCTAGGTACGCGCAGGGTGCGGAACTGAAAAAGTAACGGCTTGTGCAACGTTTAATGCATACTTCTGAACAAATCATACTTCAGCATTAATAGCTAGTAGCTAATGGGGACAATTCCTACAACTGTACCAGCGCACAGGAACACATCTCTACAACCCAGAAAAGAGAAAATAAAATAGTATTTTTTTTTTTTTTTTCCTTTTAAATCTTTTTATTGAGGGTTATGCATCACAACATACATTACGGCATAAATGCCCAGTAATTACACATGTATACATACGGTATTTTGTTGCAACAGCATAGTGAATATATACATTATTGATGATACAAAGCATCTGGAATGAGCATATCAGAATAAAATAGAATATCAACTACATAAACCTCATTTTCAGTTATTATGAACAAACCTAAATATAGGGACCAGGGTAATACTCCAGTCCCATATATAGACTCAACTTTCTAGACACTACAGAAAGTCAGTTCAGAAATGCCTGTCAACACACTTCTACTAGTGATCATAATGCGCATTCCCCGGCGGGGGAGATCTTTCTTGATATAAAATAGTATTTTATCCAATAGACCTTCATTTTTTATTTTGGACTTTTTTTTGTTTAATTTAAGTCTGAAAATAGTGCAAACTTCACCAGCCTAACCCTTCTAAATATATCTCCATAACTGACCTCAACAGAGGTGATAAAATAAGATATGGTAAAATAATGCAAGTTTTCCTAACAAAATGCCAGTGACAAGCTCTTTCGAATAAGGGGAATGCTGAGAGGGGGGTAATTCAGCCAATGAAAACATAATTTTGCAGCAAACAATGTATCAATATATTCTAACAACTTCACACTTGACTGGTATGGTAATTTATTGCAAGAGAACAGAAATATCAAGGTGTTTTATCTCTTTAAAGACACCTTCAATTAGGCTGAAATAGTATGACTCATACTATGAGTATTGTTTTCTATTGCAGGCATTTATGCTTGGAACTCAGTGTGAAAACAAAACTTTATTGCTTATAATTTAGCCTCAATGTCACTTTAACGAGCACTGAATTCTAGTGATTTAAGATGGAAGATTATGAAAAGAATAGCTTTCCTCTTTCTTCACTTAAAGGTACAGTCTAGTCAAAATTAAACTTTCATGATTCAGATAGGGCATGTCATTTTAAACAACTTTTCAATTTACTTTTATCATCAAATTTACTTTTTTCTTTTGGTATTCTTTGTTGAAAGCTAGACATAGGCAGGCTCAAATGCTAATTTCTAAGCCCTTGAAGGCCACCTCTTATCTCGGTGCATTTGAATAGTTTTTCACAGCTAGACAGTGCTAGTTCATGTGTGCTATATAGCTAACATTGGGCTCACTCCCATTGAATTTTTTTATGAGTCAGTACTGATTGGCTAAAATTCAAGTCTATCAAAAGAGCTAGAGATAAGGGGCAGTCTGCAGAGACTTAGAAACAAGGTAATCAAATACGTAAAAAGTATATTGATATAACAGTGTTAGTTATGCAAAACTGGGGAATGGGTAATAAAGGCATTATTTATCTTTTTAAACAATACAAATTCTGCAGTAGACTGTCCCTTTAAGTTCTTTATAAATGATGTTGTTCAGTTAATAGAGCGCACATTTATTTATTGATTGATTGTATTCAGGATTTGTTATTCTATAGTATTTTTGTTTGTCTATAATTTATTGTTTTATTTATCGCTAACAGGTTAATATAGTTTGAATGTTTTTTGTTTTATTTTTGTATCAGTTTCAAAGCTATTGTACTTACTTAATTGGCTAGAAATATACAGCTAGATATTGAGTTTTGCGTTATGAGTGAAAAAGCATTGTTATGCTTCATAACGATGCTTTTTCCCTAACGCCGCTATTACAAGTCTTGTAGGCATAGCTGTACCGCACACCTTTTTGGCCATCACGCAACGTCAGTAACGCACTTTAAAAAAAGTCCTTGTTCAATGGGACTCCCATAGCGCCGGTATTACGAGTTTTGCTGTGAGGCCAAAAAGTGAGCGGTACAGCCTAAAATGACAAGATCTGTATCGCCATCTAAAGTCAGCAGTTATGAGTTATACGCTACAAAGCTGTAGCATAAAACTCATAACTTAACTGTTAAAAAGTACACTAACACCCCTAAACTACCTATTAACCCCTAAACTGCTGCCCTTCCGCATCGCAAACACTGTTTAAAGATTATTAACCCTTAATCTGCCGTCCGCCCACACAGCCGCAATTATAAACCTATTAACCAATAATCTGCAAGCCCCCACAACGAAATATACTAAAATAAACTATTAACCACTAAACCTCGGGCCTCCCACATCACTACATGTGATTGCTGTTGCAATCAGCCAATAGGATTGAGCTCGCATTATATTGGCTGATTGGAATAGCCAATAGAATGCAGGCTCAATCCTATTGGCTGATTGGATCAACCAATAGGATGAAAGCTCAATCCTATTGGCTGATTGCAACAGCCAAAATGATTTTTTCACCTTTAATTCCTATTGGCTGATAGAATTCTATCAGCCAATCGGAATGTAAGGGATGCCATCTTGAATGACATCACTTAAAGGGAAACTTCATTCTTCAGCGACCATCAGAAGAAGAGGATACTACGCACCGGATGTCTTGAAGATGGACCCGCTCTGCCTGCTTGGATGAAGACTTCTGCCGGCTTTGATGAGGACTTCTGCCTGCTTGGATGAAGACTTCTGCCGCCTGGATAATGATGGATGTCCGGTCTTTGAAAATTGTAAGTGGATCGTTGGGGTTTAGTGTTAGGTTTTTTAAGGGTTTATTTATTTAAGGGGTTGTTTGTATTTTTTTACAAGTAAAAGAGCTGATTTCTTTGGGGCAATGCCCCGCAAAAAGCCCTTTTAAGGGCCATTGGCAGTTTAGTGTAGGCTAGGGTTTTTTTTTATTTTGGGTGGGCTTTTTAATTTTGATAGGGCTATTAGATTAGGAGTAATTCGTTTTTATTTTTAATAATTTCTTTTTTTATTTTGTGTAATTTAGTGTTTATTTTTTGTAATTTAGATAATTGTATTTTCTTAATTTAATGTATTTTATTTTATTGTAATGTTAGGTTTTAGTGTAAGGCAGGTTAGGTTTTATTTTACAGGTAAATTTTATTTATTTTAGCTAGGTAGCTAGTAAATAAATAATAACTATTTACTAACTAGTCTACCTAGTTAAAATAAATACAAACTTACCTGTGAAATCAAAATAAAGCATAAGCTAGCTACTATATAACTATATTAGTTATATATTAGTTATATTGTAGCTAGCTTAGGTTTTTTTTTTTACAGTTGTTTAATTTTAAATAGGAATTATTTAGGTAATAATTGTAAGTTTAATTTAGATTTATTTTAATTATATTTAAGTTAGGGGGGTTAGGGTTAGATTTAGGTTTAGGGTTACGTTAGGGTTATGCTTAGAGTTAGGGTTACGTTAGAGTTAGGTTTAGGGGTAAATATATTTATTTAGTGTTAGTGATGTGGGAGGCCAGAAGTTTAGGGGTTAATAACTTTAGTATAGTGGCGGCAACATTGGGGGTGGCAGATTAGGGGTTACTAACTGTAATGTAGGTGGCGGCGATGTTAGGGGCAGCAGATTAGGGATTAATAAGTGTATTTAGGTGGCGGCGATATCGGGAGCGGCAGATTAGGGGTTAATAAGTGTATTTAGGTGGCGGTGATGTTAGGTGCAGCAGATTAGGGGTTAATAAGTGTATTTAGGTGGCGGCGATATCGGGAGCGGCAGATTAGGGGTTAATAACATTATTTAGGTGGCGGCGATGTTAGAGGCAGAAGATTAGGGGTTAATAACATTATGTAGGTTGTGGCGATGTCTGGGGCGGCAGATTTGGGGTGTTTAAACGTGGTTTTTATGTTAGGGTGTTAGGGGTTTAAACATAACTTTTTCTTTCCACAGAGACATCAATGGGGCTGCGTTAGGGAGCTTTTTTTTTCTGCGATCGCAGGTGTTAGACTTTTTTTTGCCGGCTCTACCCATTGATGTCTATGGGGAAATCATGCACGAGCACGTCAAAACACTGCTTGAGGGGGCGTGGCTTGGAGACGGCCATGATCAGAAGCAATCTTATGGAGCTCCTCAAACTCATATAAATATCTATCGAATTTATTCTCTCAAATTGGACTTCTTACATTGGAACCCAAAGAGCACACACTGGAGAAGACAAGGAACTGAAAGATGCTTTAATATGCAGGATATCTTATACTAGGTCTTCACGGTAAGGACCTGGTAGGTAGGCCGCACTTTCATCATACGCAAACATCACCCCCCTCCTCGAGTACACACTTTACTCGAGTAGTGCAGTATTCATCTGCTACTTTTTGCTAAACTAACCATAACAACGCATAAAGCTGTCACTATGGAGGACTCCTGTGCTGCGATTCTATCTACGCTAGAAGCATTGGAACGCTTAATTGATTGCAGGTTTATGAATCTGAGGGCTGAATGCCAAGTCACACGACCGGAGAGTCTGCTTTCTAAGACGCAGAGATATGGTGTGGTGGGTGAAGTGGAGGAATGGACTGATAATCTGACAAGCCCATACACGAGCACGGCATTGCACAGACCTGACCTAACGCCTCATCTTCAAGCTTTCAAGGGCCAAATGTATAAGAACCTATACACAGACTGCTCCTTGGTGTCCTCGGCCCCCCTGGGAGGGGATGCGGCCGGTCCCTGCAGGGGTAATGAGGACGACACTGACATCCAGAAAAGGAGCCTTTCGGCAATATATGCACAGCCAGCAGCGCAGACCTTATCGGCCAGCAATGTGAAGAGGAATGAAGGTGAGGAGTTTTTGCCGAGAAAGCAGATGCGCTTTGAGTCAGCTATGCGATTTGCAAGTGCGTGTGCCTCTGGAGGTACAGCGGTCTGGTCACTACTCTATTCACCCCTTAGACGTCATCTCAGAGTTAGTGCTGGACTAGGGGTCTATGTTCCAGGTTGGAGAGCAATTCAAATAGAATATCATTTATCCCCTAAATTCCGCATAAAAGTAGGAGTGGGCTAATTCTGGATGACATACAGATGAGGCCCTGCTTCCTTATCCCGGTACCAGGTTGTTGGATGACTGGGACTTTTGGACACTATACTGAGACTTATGCTCATAGATATAAAGGTTCTTTTTTCAGTTACACCCATAGTTATATTACTTTTAAATGTTTCTATACAACTTTATGTTTGGGGTTCACTGTATGCAAATGCTATGATATTATTGATATTGTTTTTTTTTTTTTGTTTTTTTTTTTAACTATGTAAATGTCTAAGTCACCTATTATCTTTTACTTAATCACACCTTTAGGGTATATGGTCTGTAGGTAAGGAGCAACTATGTTTATGTGATTGGGTCTGCTTGTAATAATGTTTGCAGATTTTCCTTAGCTTTTGGAATATATACATATATATAAATACATTATATATATTTAAATATAAGGGTAGGGGCTGAGTTAGATGGCGTCTATTGGCATCTGGAAATGGGTACTCTACCTATTAGATCTAAGATTTACATAGCTTATATTTAGTGTCAGTCTGTCTGCAATAAGCTGCAGGGACAATATTTTATCCTTTGCTATAATACCTTAGTCCTGCCTAATATGCAAGGCATATTAATTATAGGCCTCCCAAAATAATTTTCTGTATATACCTATTCAGTAATAAGCTGTAGGGACAATATTTCATCCTTTGCTATAGTACCTTAGACCTGCCTAATGTATGAGGCATATTAGTTATGGACCTCCCAAAATAATTTTCTGTATATATCTATTAGTTCCCTGATAAGCTTCCACATGGTGACGTTTTACAATTAGTTACTGTTAACGTGGCGCAAGGGATGAGATATAGTATCAGTGAGATTAGGACTGTATTTGGCTTGGCATGATGACCTTTTTTGTTTTACTGAAGGGGTATCTTTAGAGAGCCCTGAGTGCCCAGAGATTGGCTGCAGTTACAAGTCTCTGGTGCACAATGATAGTCTAATTCCCTTCTTATATATTATTCTGATATGAGTATGCCAGCATCGCTTATCTTTATCTCACCTTGGTTGGAGCCAACCTGTCCCCAATTATTTTTATGCAAGGTAACCTTTATGTTCATTTTAAACTCTCCAGATGTTAGGATACCATCTAGATAGATGGATGGTGTGTAAGAGTCCTTATGTCATCTGTGTAATTGGGTAGCCCCTCCTCACATCCTATGCAAAGAACAGATTTCATATAGTATGCCATGCTAACTTTCCTTTTTTATACCATATATTTTCTTAGGTACAAGAGCTACCTTTTATGCCATATGAGGAAACTTGTTACGCAAGTTGTTAAAGGTTAGAACTTCTTAGTTAAGATAGTTTTCTGATGTTGTAAGCACTGTACTTTCCATATAGTATGTCATTACTCTAAATATTCCAGTTTAAAGTATCTTCCTAATAGGAAGCTTATTTTTTTTTTTTTTAAAGAAGTACATCAGTAATTTGGAAAACACAAAAACTTTAAGGTATCAAATTGGTTTATCACTCTTGCATTAGTAGTGACTATTGTAGTACTTATTCATGTCATGATATGCCATATGAGTTCATTTCATTTCTGAAATGTTGTCTTGGAATTCAGGTGAAATATTTTTGAGGCGTATTGTATATTGAAGATTGTTGTCTATTATTTTCCCTTTTTTTCTGTTATTTAGATGATGCACCTATTATACTGACATATATCATGTACTTCTAAATACCTTAAATAAAAAACTTTGATTTATAAAAAAAAAAAAAAACACTGCTTGAATTTGGGTGAGGTATGGAGCTCAACGCCACCATATCGCTCATGCAAGCTGGGTTTTTAAAAACTTGTAATAGCAGCGTTATAGGGAGGTGAATTAACAACGCTTTTGTGGTGCTCATTAATTTCCCTATAGCACTGAAAACTCGTAATCTAGCTGATAGACACTTAAAGTGAGTATACTTTCTGTACTGAACAGTATGTACAATTATTCTTCAAAACAGGGGCACTTTCAGTGATTACATTTTTTAAGATGCTTTATTTGTAAAATATTTACCATTTAGTGATGGTAAACATCACACTGTTCCTCTGCCCGAATCTCATTCTTCATTTAGCTGTGAGATGACGAATCCAACTTCATCCAATAATTGTGTGCCCCACAAGCTGGATGCCATGTGGAGCAGGTAATGATTGGATGAAGTTGGATTCGTCATCTCACAGCTAAATGAAGAATGAGAGGAACAGCGTGATGTTTACCATCACTAAATGGTAAATATTTTACAAATAAAGCGTCTTAAAAAATGTAATCACAGAAAGTCCCCCTTTTTGAAGAATAATTGTAAATATTGTTCAGTACAGTCAGAAAGTTTGCAATCACTTTAAGTGTCGTCAATGAAAATTCCGGATTTGAAATTCATATACTTATAGCTGGAAAATCTTTACAGAATACACCAGAAATGGAGGAGATATTATAGCTAAACCCATGGAACTCCCCTGTTCAGCCTACAAAGAGGCAGGGAAACATTACAATTAGTAAAATATTAAAGTTATGGTAAACTGAGATGGAGTACTCATTAAAATCAGATGTAAAATAAATAATAGTATTAGTTTCATTCATGAAAAACTTATTTTTGAAGTATAACTTTGGTATTTAATTTATAACCGCTACTGTTCTATTGATAGCTACGGCAGCCATGAAACACTTAGAGATATACTTTTAGACTCACAAAGAAACGCACGTGAAAAAAGAGGTCTAAGTGTTTCACGTGCGTGTCTTTGTGAGACAAACTCTTCTCAAGATAAAAACTGCAAAGTACTGGTGAGATTTCTTATAGAATCTCACAACCCCAGAGAGTTTTATAGAATCTCACAAGCCCAGAAAGCTTTATAGAACCTCATAAACCCAGAGAGCTTTATAGAATCTCACAAGCCCAGAGTGCTATATAGAATCTCGCAATCCAAGAGAGCTTTAAATGATCTCACAAGCCCAAAGAGTTTTAAATGATCTCACAAGCCCAGAGAGCTTTATAGAATATTAAAAGCCAAGCGAGCTTTAAAGAATATCACAAGCCCAGAGAGCTTTATAGAATCTCACAAGCCCAGATAGCTTTATATAATCTCACAAGCCCAGAGAGCTTTATAGAATCTCATAAGCCCAGAGAGTTTTATAGAATCTCACAAGCCTAGAGAGTTTTATAGAATCTCACAAGCCTAGAGAGTTTTATAGAATCTTACAAGCCCAGCAAGCTTTATAGAATCTCACAAGCCCAGAGAGCTTTATAGAAACTTACAAACCCAGAGAGCTTTAAATAATCTCACAAGCCCAGATAGCTTTATAAAATCTCACAAGCCCAGATAGCTTTATAGAATCTCACAAGCCCAGAGAGCTTTATAGAATCTTACAATCCCAGAGAGCTTTATAGAATCTCACAAGCCCAGAGAGCTTTATAGAATCTAACAAGCCCAGAGCTTTATAGAACCTCATAAGCCCAGAGAGCTTTCTAGAATATTTAGGATAAGAGTGAGTGGGGGTAAGGCTGAGTATAATATAAGCAGGAGGTCAGTAGTTATAGGCTAATAGCCAAATTTGAGTATTATAATCTCCTAACTACTTAGACTTCCTGCCACAGGTTTTGAAATAGAGAACAGAATACAAATAACAAGTAATTGTAAATAGACTTACAAATATAGGCCTAGATTTAGAGTTGGGCGGTAGCCGTGAAAACCAGCAATAGAGGCTCCTAACGCTGGTTTTTACCGCCCTCTGGTATTTGGAGTCAGTCATTAAAGGGTCTAACGCTCACTTTTCAGCCGCGACTTTTCCATACCGCAGATCCCCTTACGTCAATTGCGTATCCTATCTTTTCAATGGGATCTTTCTAACTCTGGTATTTAGAGTCGTGGCTGAAGTGAGCGTTAGAAATCTAACGACAAAACTCCAGCCGCAGAAAAAAGTTAGTAGTTAAGAGCTTTCTGGGCTAACGCCGGTTCATAAAGCTCTTAACTACTGTGCTCTAAAGTACACTAACACCCATAAACTACCTATGTACCCCTAAACCGAGGTCCCTCCACATCGCCGCCACTCAATTAAATTTTTTTAACCCCTAATCTGCCAACCGCCACCTGTGTTATACTTATGTACCCCTAATCTGCTGCCCCTAACACCGCCGACCCCTATATTATATTTATTAACACCTAACCTGCCCCCCACAACATCGCCGCCAGCTACCTACAATAATTAACCCCTAATCTGCCGACTGCAAAGCGCCGCCACCTACATTATAGCTATGTACCCCTAATCTGCTGCCCCTAACACCGCCAACCCCTATATTATATTTATTAACCCCTAATTTGCCCCCTCAACATCGCCTCCACCTGCCTACACTTATTAACCCCTAATCTGCTGACCGAATCTCGCCGCTACTGTAAAAAATGGATTAACCCCTAAAGCTAAGTCTTACCCTAACCCTAACACCCCCCTAAGTTAAATATAATTTAAATCTAACGAAATAAATTAACTCTTATTAAATAAATTATTCCTATTTAAAGCTAAATACTTACCTGTAAAATAAACCCTAATATAGCTACAATATAAATTATAATTATATTATAGCTATTTTAGGATTTATATTTATTTTACAGGCAACTTTGTATTTATTTTAACCAGGTACAATAGCTATTAAATAGTTAAGAACTATTTAATAGCTAAAATAGTTAAAATAATTACAAAATTACCTGTAAAATAAATCCTAACCTAAGTTACAATTAAACCTAACACTACACTATCAATAAATAAATTAAATAAAATACCTACAATTATCTACAATTAAACCTAACACTACACTATCAATAAATAAATTAAATACAATTCCTACAAATAAATACAATTAAATAAACTAACTAAAGTACAAAAAATAAAAAAGAACTAAGTTACAAAAAATAAAAAAATATTTACAAACATTAGAAAATAATTACAACAATTTTAAACTAATTACACCTACTCTAAGCCCCTAATAAAATAACAAAGACCCCCAAAATTAAAAAATGCCCTACCCTATTCTAAATTACAAAAGTTCAAAGCTCTTTTACCTTACCAGCCCTGAACAGGGCCCTTTGCGGGGCATGCCCCAAAGAATTCAGCTCTTTTGCCTGTAAAAAAAAACATACAATACCCCCCCAACATTTACAACCCACCACCCACATACCCCTAATCTAACCCAAACCCCCCTTAAATAAACCTAACACTAAGCCCCTGAAGATCTTCCTACCTTGTCTTCACCATGCCAGGTTCACCGATCGATCCAGAAGAGCCTCCGATGTCTTCATCCAAGCCCAAGCGGGGGGCTGAAGAGTGACGTCCATCCTCTGGCTGAAGTCTTGATCCAAGCGGGCAGAAGAGGACATCCGGACCGGCAAACATCTTCATCCAAGCCGCATCTTCTATGTTCTTCAATCCGATGACGACCGGCTGATCTTCAAGACCTCCATCGCGGATCAATCATTCTTCTCCGACGACTTCCCGATGAATGACGGTTCCTTTAAGGGACGTCATCCAAGATGGCGTCCCTCGAATTCCGATTGGCTGATAGGATTCTATCAGCCAATCGGAATTAAGGTAAGAAAATTCTATTGGCTGTTCCGATCAGCCAATAGAATGCGAACTCAATCTGATTGGCTGATCGGATCAGCCAATCGGATTGAACTTGATTCTGATTGGCTGATGGAATCAGCCAATCAGAATTTTCCTACCTTAATTCCAATTGGCTGATAGAATCCTATCAGCCAATCGGAATTCGAGGGACGCCATCTTGGATGACGTCCCTTAAAGGAACCGTCATTCGTCGGGAAGTTGTCGGAGAAGAAGGATGGATCCGCGATGGAGGTCTTGAAGATCAGCCAGTCGTCATCGGATTGAAGAACATAGAAGATGCGGCTTGGATGAAGATGTTTGCCGGTCCGGATGTCCTCTTCTGCCCGCTTGGATCAAGACTTCAGCCGGAGGATGGACATCACTCTTCAGCCCCCTGCTTGGGCTTGGATGAAGACATCGGAGGCTCTTCTGAATCGATCGGTGAACCTGGCATGGTGAAGACAAGGTAGGAAGATCTTCAGGGGCTTAGTGTTAGGTTTATTTAAGGGGGGTTTGGGTTAGATTAGGGGTATGTGGGTGGTGGGTTGTAATGTTGAGGGGGGGGGTATTGTATGTTTTTTTTTACAGGTAAAAGAGCTGAATTATTTGGGGCATGCCCCGCAAAGGGCCCTGTTCAGGGCTGGTAAGGTAAAAGAGCTTTGAACTTTTGTAATTTAGAATAGGGTAGGGCATTTTTTTTATTTTGGGGGTCTTTGTTATTTTATTAGGGGGCTTAGAGTAGGTGTAATTAGTTTAAAATTGTTGTAATTATTTTCTAATGTTTGTAAATATTTTTTTATTTTTTGTAACTTAGTTCTTTTTTATTTTTTGTACTTTAGTTAGTTTATTTAATTGTATTTATTTGTAGGAATTGTATTTAATTTATTTATTGATAGTGTAGTGTTAGGTTTAATTGTAGATTATTGTAGGTATTTTATTTAATTAATTTATTGATAGTGTAATGTTAGGTTTAATTGTAACTTAGGTTAGGATTTTTTTTACAGGTAATTTTGTAATTATTTTAACTATTTTAGCTATTAAATAGTTCTTAACTATTTAATAGCTATTGTACCTGGTTAAAATAAATACAAAGTTACCTGTAAAATAAATATAAATCCTAAAATAGCTATAATATAATTATAATTTATATTGTAGCTATATTAGGGTTTATTTTACAGGTAAGTATTTAGCTTTAAATAGGAATAATTTATTTAATAAGAGTTAATTTATTTTGTTAGATTTAAATTATATTTAATTTAGGGGGGTGTTAGGGTTAAAGTTAGACTTAGCTTTAGGGGTTAATAAATTTATTAGAGTAGCGGTGAGCTCCTGTCGGCAGATTAGGGGTTAATTCTTGAAGTTAGGTGTCGGCAATGTTAGGGAGGGCAGATTAAGGGTTAATACTATTTATTATAGGGTTATTGAGGCGGGAATGAGGCGGATTAGGGGTTAATACATTTATTATAGTAGCGCTCAGGTCCGGTCGGTAGATTAGGGGTTAATAGGTGTAGTTAGGTGGAGGCGACGTTGGGGGCGGCAGATTAGGGGTTAATAAATATAATATAGGGGTCGGCGGTGTTAGGGGCAGCAGATTAGGGGTACATGGGGATAATGTTGGTTGCGGCGGTGTACGGAGCGGCAGATTAGGGGTTAATAATAAAATGCAGGGATCAGCGATAGCGGGGGCAGCAGATTAGGGGTTGATAAGTGTAAGGATAGGGGTGTTTAGACTCGGGGTACATGTTAGAGTGTTAGGTGCAGACGTAGGAAGTGTTTCAACATAGCAAACAATGGGGCTGCGTTAGGAGCTGAACGCGGCTTTTTTGCAGGTTTTAGTTTTTTTTTTCAGCTCAAACAGCCCCATTGTTTTCTATGGGGGAATCGTGCACGAGCACGTTTTTGAAGCTGGCCGCGTCCGTAAGCACCGCTGGTATCGAGAGTTGAAGTTGCGTTAAATATGCTCTACGCTCCTTTTTTGGAGCCTAACGCAGCCATTCTGTGAACTCTCAATACCAGCGGTATTTAAAAGGTGCGGCCAGAAAAAAGCACGCGTAGCTAACGCACCCCTTTGGCCACAGAACTCTAAATCTAGGCATTAGATAGATAACTCAAATCTGTGAAGAAGTTAAACAACTAAGCCCATCCTTGATCAGGAAATTATTGTTTTTTATAATTATTGTTTTTTATTGTCAACATTCATACACTAAAGTTTTATTAAGTAAATAATATATTAACCACACATACATCAGCATGCGCTTCTTTCACATAACTCACATTTCACTTATTTATTTATTTATTTATATTTAAGATTTATTCACATCTTTTGCACATATTTATCACCCATCCAATAAGTGACAATAGCTGAAGCCACAGTTCTAGGTCTATTTTTTAGACCACACATTTACCCCCTCTCACTCTTTTTTTACTTGATTTTTGAATTAAATCATGATGATAGATTTTCACACAAATTTTATTCTTCTTCAATAATATGGTTATCCCCACCAAGTTCACCGATTATAATTTCTTTTCACATTATTATTCCTTTCATATATGATTTCATGAATAGCATTCTTTATAAATGCTACTTACTTTATATATAATAATATTTAGAAATATAGTCCATTGATTTCACTTAAAGGGACATTCAACACTCGACATAACATAAATCTACATTAAAAAATTAAAACTCAAGATCCGCCTGCAACCTTCCCCCTTTCTATTACTTACTTCCTTCACTGCTGAATCGTTTAGTCTATCTTCTATATTTGGGTGTTAATATGGCTCCCTAACTCCCCCCACCGTGACGTATGGAGCTTCTTTTTCAAACGAGCAGCCAATGATGTTCTATTCCTCGGACTGAAATTGAAAGCTCGTTCACGGACCTTTGCGCATGCGTGTTAACCTAGGAACCATAAAGTTAGAAAATGAAGACATGAACAGATCTTGTAGTGATTACGATTGCGCTCTGTTTGTAAGAAATGCGCATGCGCGATGACGTTTTAAGAGCGTCATCAGAAAATAACATGAACGTGTATGAAGGGATGAGTGCTGGGGAAGAAGCGTGAAGGGGAGGAGTTAGGCGGCCATATTTACAGAATACTTCAAGGTATAACGATCAGGATTACTTGGACATGGGATATGTAAACAAGGCTGGGATGCGGTGCAGGCGGATTTTGGATTTGGTTTAAAATACATGAGATAAGGTTATAGCGGGTGTTGAATGTCCCTTTAATTCACAATGTCCTGCTTCTGTAATTTTACAGATCCATCCCTAATCACATGTTTATTAATACATCGAGATATGAATTATTTTCCTCTAGTACATTAGATCATAGTACCAATACACAATGCACACAATTGAGTTGTACAGCATTGATTTAATCAATTTGGGACTCTGACTAGTTATATTCAAACATCAAAGATATACAATGGGTATTTACTAGTAACAAATCAAAATATGATGAATATTTAATACCCATATTACCTAGCATATCTTGCAATAAAATAATAGCAAGTAGAACAACATCACACTAATGTTAAGAGTAAGCCAAAATAGCTATTTTCGATATAACCAATTTTTCCTTTATACCTTGATCACATATATTTCACTATACTTATGTGACCGGTATTTGCCTAAAGAGAGAATACACCTATCGTACATATATTAAGCCTTCAATGTTAAGATAACAAGTTCTTGTTTTCATAATAAACACATCACCATTTCGTAACATGCAATTTATGTAATGTCTGTTAATATCTCATCAGCCTGATGGAGGAATAACATATTACTATGCTTATCCAATTAATTATTACTGTAATAACTTATATGATGTGTAGCTAAGTGATATATTCCTTAAACTTTCATTGGTAAACCTCAGCATCATATGTTCAATACGATCAACCAATGATATACGACTATCATGACACACTAACCAATGATACGCCCCTATTTTCCAATGTAAACACGGTCTATTTACATTCCGTTGTTACACAATGATTGATTACAGTTAATTTCTGATTGTCAATAGCAACCAATGTACCATACAGTATCGTAATGACTGATATATTATTATATGTACTGCATCGTTACAACACTTATATGTGAAAAACTGTATTAGTCTCAATATCGCAGTACCAGTGAAATATCTTTTTACATGGTGAACTTATATGTTAATGTGTATCATAATACTTACAGTGGGCACTTTTTTTAATATCTGTGAGCGCAACTAATGAAGGCGTAACCTATAACGATCTGGCACGCCTCTTTGATGATCTAGTAATAACATATGAGAGAATGATTATCCAATCAAATGGACTGGTGCTTTGTGACATGTTCTGACACGCCTTTAAATGAAAATGTTAAACACGCTTTTGCTTATATACAGCATATAAACGTCTCGTTCTCACAGAGGAACAGTGCAGAATAATTCTTTATATATTCACTACTGGATATTACTTACTGAGCATTAATAACAAGGAAGCACTTATGTCTATTTGTTAAACGTTACTCCCAGTATCTCCCATTGTATATATTATAGCAATTGGAGCCTAACTGAGCATCCAAATAGTCCACTGATTACAGTGACTATTTAATCAATCAGCTGACGAGTTTACAATGGCAGTAACGATCTGGGCAATATCACTATAATACTACATATGATCAGTGTGATCATCCAATGAGGGTTTAACTAATGACGTGAATGTATACAAACATGCACCCTGCATGACAATGGAGCTCACGCCAGGAACCAACACCGCAGGCTGATGTATGTGGGGTTAATATATTATTTACTTAATAAAACTTTAGTGTATGAATGTTGGCACTTAAAACAATTTTTTTCTTTTTTATAAAAAACAATAATTTCTTGATCAAGGATGGGCTTAGTTGGTTAACTTCTTCACAGATTTGAGTTATCTATCTATATTTGTAAGTCTATTTACAATTACTTGTTAGCTTTCTAGAATATCCCAAGCCCAGAGAGCTTTATAGAATCTCACAAGCCCAGAGAGCTTTATAGAACCTCACAAGCCCAGAGAGCTTTATAAAACCTCACAAGCCCAGAGAGCTTTATAGAATCTCACAAGCCCAGAGAGCTTTATATAATCTCACAAACCCAGAGAGCTTTATAGAATCTCACAAGCCCAGAGAGCTTTATAAATACTCACAAGCCCAGAGAGCTTTATATAATCTCACAAGCCCAGAGAGCTTTATATAATCTCACAAACCCAGAGAGCTTTATAGAATCTCACAGGTCCAGAGAGCTTTATATAATCTCACAAGCCAGAGAGCTTTATAGAACCTCACAAACCCTGAGAGCTTTATAGAATCTCACAATCCCAGAGAGCTTTAAATGATCTCACAAGTCCAGAGAGCTTTATATAATCTCACAAGCCCAGAGTGCTTTAAAGAATCTCACAAGCCCAGAGAGCATTAGAGAATCTCACAAGCCCAGAGAGCTTTAAATAATCTCACAAACCCAGAAAGTTTTATAGAATTTTACAAGCCCAGAGAGCTTTATAGAACCTCACAAGCCCAGAGAGCTGTATAGAATCTCACAAGCTCAGAGAGCTTTATAGAATCTAAAAAGCTTTATAGAATCTCACGTGAACTTTCTAGAATCTCACAACCCAAAGAGCATTCTAGAATCTCACAACCCAGAGAGCTTTTTAGAATCTCACAAGCCCAGAGAGCTTTATAGAATTCTTATAACTCAGAGGCTTTTACAGAATCTCACAACCCAGCAAGCTTTGTAGAATCTTACAAGCCCAGAGAGCTTTAAAGAATCTCACAAACCCAGAGAGCTTTATAGAATCTCACAAGCCCAGAGCGCTATATAGAATCTCACAAGCCCAGAGAGCTTTATAGAATCTCACAAACCCAGAGAGCTTTATAGAATCTCACAAACCAAGAGAGATTTATAGAGACTCACAAGTCCAGAGAACTTTAAATGATCTCACAAGCCCAGAGAGCTTTATAGATTCTCACAAACCCAGAGAGCTTTATAGAATTTCACAAGCCCAGGTAGCTTTATAGAATCTTTCAAGCCAGAGAGCTTTATAGAATCTCAAAAACCCTGAGAGCTTTATAGAATCTCCCAAGCCCAGAGAGCTTTACATGATCTCACAAGCCCAGAGAGCTTTATAGATTCTCACAAGCCCAGAGTGTTTTAAAGAATCTCACAAGCCCAGAGAGATTTATAGAATCTCACAAGCCCAGAGAGCTTTAAATAATCTCACTAGCCCAGAAAGGTTTATAGAATCTCACAAGCCCAGAGAGCTTTATAGAACCTCACAAGCCCAGAGAGCTTTTTAGAATCTCACAAGCTCAGAGAGCTTTCTAGAATCTAACAAGCCTAGAAAACTTTATAGAATCTCACGAGAACTTTCTAGAATCTCACAACCCAAAGAGCTTTTTAGAATCTCACAACCCAGAGAGCTTTTTAGAATATCACAAGCCCAGAGAGCTTTACAGAATCTCACAACCCAGAGATCTTTATAGAATCTCACAAGCCGAGAGAGCTTTATAGAATCTTACGAGCCCAGAGAGCTTTATAGAATGTCAGAAGCCCAGAGAGCTTTCTAGAATCTCACAAGCCCAGATAACTTTATAGAATCTCACAAGCCCAGATAACTTTATAGAATCTCACAAGTCCAGAAAGCTTTCTAGAATCTCACAAGCCCAGAGAGCTTTATAGAATCTCACAAGCCCAGAGAGCTTTCTAGAATCTCACAAGCCCAGAGAGCTTTCTAGAATCTCACAAGCCCAGAGAGCTTTCTAGAATCTCACAAGCCCAGAGAGCTTTCTAGAATCTCACAAGCCCAGAGAGCTTTATAGGACCACACAAGCCAAGAGAGCTTTATAGATTCTCACAAGCCCAGAGAGCGGTATAGAATCTCACAAGCCAAGAGAGCTTTATAGAATCTCACAAGCCCAGATAGCTTTATAGAATCTCACAAGCCCAGTTAACTTTATAGAATCTCACAAGTCCAGAAAGCTTTCTAGAATCTCACAAGCCCAGAGAGCTTTATAGAATCTCACAAGCCCAGAGAGCTTTCTAGAATCTCACAAGCCCAGAGAGCTTTCTAGAATCTCACAAGCCCAAAGAGCTTTATAGGACTGCACAAGCCAAGAGAGCTTTATAGATTCTCACAAGCCCAGAGAGTGGTATAGAATCTCACAAGCCAAGAGAGCTTTATAGAATCTAACAAGCCAAGAGAACTTTATAGAATCTCAGAATCCCAGAGAGCTTTATAGAATCTCACAAGCCAGAGAGCTTTATAGAAACCCTCAAGCCCAGAAAGCTTTATAGAACCTCACAAGCCCAGAGAGCTTTATAGAATCTCACAAGCCCAGAGTGCTATATAGAATCTCACAAGCCCAGAGAGCTTTATAGAATCTCACAAACCCAGAGAGCTTTATAGAATCTCACAAGCCCAGAGAACTTTATAGAAACTCACAAGCCAAGAGAGCTTTATAGAATCTCACAAACCCAGAGAGCTTTAAAGAATCTCACAAGCCCAGGTAGCTTTATAGAATCTCCCAAGCCAGAGAGCTTTATAGAATCTCACAAGCCCAGAGAGCATTAAATGATCTCACAAGCCAAGAGAGCTTTATAGATTCTCACAAGCCCAGAGTGCTTTAAAGAATCTCACAAGCCCATAGAGATGTATAGAATCTCACAAGCCCAGGGAGCTTTATAGAATCTCACAAGCCCAGAGAGCTTTTTTAGAATCTCACAAGCTGAGAGCTTTATAGAATCTCATAAGAATAGAAAGCTTTCTAGAATCTCACGAGAACTTTCTAGAATCTCACAACCCAGAGAGCTTTCTAGAATCTCACAAGCCAGAGAGCTTTTTAGAATCTCACAAGCCCAGAGTGCTTTATAGAATCTCACAACCTAGAGAGTTTACAGAATCTCACAACCCAGAGAGCTTTGTAGAATCTCACAAGCCCAGAGAGCTTTATAGAATCTCACAAGCCCAGAGAGCTTTATAGAATCTCACAAGCCCAAAGAGTTTTCTAGAATCTCACAAGCCCAGACAGCTTTATAGAATCTCACGAGAGCTTTCTAGAATCTTACAACCCAGAGAGCTTTCTAGAATCTCACAAGCCCAGACAGCTTTATATAATCTCACAAGAGCTTTCTAGAATCTTACAACCCAGAGAACTTTACAGATTCTCACAAGCCCAGATATCTTTCTAGAATCTCACAAGCCTAGAGCTCTTTATATAATCTCATGAGAGCTTTCTGGAATCTCACAACCCAGAGAACTTTACAGAATCTCACAAGTCCAGAGAGCTTTATAGAATCTCACAAGCCCAGAGAGCTTTATAGAATCTCACAAGCCCAGAAAGCATTATAGAGTCTCACAAGCTCAAAGAACTTTATAGAACCTTACAACCCAAGAAGCTTTATAGAATATCACAAGCCAAGAAAACTTTATAGAATCTACCAAGCCCAGAGAGCTATACAGAATCTAACAAGCCCAGAAAGCTTTCTAGAATCTCAAAGGCACATAGAGCTTTCTAGAATCTCATGAGAGCTTACTAGAATCTCACAGCCCAGAGAGCTTTACAGAATCTCACAAGCCCAGAGAGCTTTATAGAATCTCACAAGCCCATAGAGCTTTATAGAATCTCACAAGCCCAGAGAGCTTTATAGAATCTCACAACGCAGAGAGCTTTTTAGAATCTCACAAGCCCAGAGAGCTTTATAGAATCTCACCAGCCCAGAGAGCTTTATAGATTCTCACAAACCCAGAGAGCTTTATAGAATCTCACAGGCACAAAGAGCTTTATAGAATTTCACAAGCCCAGAGAGCTTTATATAATCTCAAAAGCTCAGAGAGCTTTATAGAACCTCACAAGCCCAGATAGCTTTATAGAATCTCACAAGCCCAGCGAGCTTTTCAGAATCTCACAAGCTCAGAGAGCTTTATAGAATCTCACAAGCCTAGAAAGCTTTACAGAATCTCATGAGAATTTTCTAGAATCTCACAACCCAGAGAGCTTTTTAGAATCTCACAAGCCCAGAGAGCTTTATAGAATCTCACAACCCAGAGAGCGTTACAGAATCTCACAACCCAGAGAGCTTTATAGAATCTCACAAGCCCAAAGAGCTTTATAGAATATCACGAGTGCTTTATAGAATCTCACAACCCAGAGAGCTTTACAGAATCTCACAAGCCCAGAGAGCTTTATAGAATCTCACCAGCCCAGAGAGCTTTATAGAATCTCACAAACCCAGAGAGCTTTCTAGACTCTCACGAGAGCTTTATAGAATCTCACAACCCAGAGAGCTTTCTAGAATCCCACTAGCCTAGAGAGCTTTATAGAATCTCACAAGCCCATAGAGCTTTATAGAATCTCACAAGCCCAGAGAGCTTTATAGAATCTCACAAGCCCAGAGAGCTTTAGAGAATCTCACAAACCCAGAGAGCTTTATAGAATCTCACAAGCCCAGAAAACTTTATAGAATCTCATGAGAGCTTTCTAGAATCTCACAACCCAGAGAGCTTTTTAGAATCTCACAAGCCCAGAGAGCTTTATAGAATCTCACCAGCCCAGAGAGCTTTATAGAATTTCACCAGCCCAGTGAGCTTTATAGAATCTCACAAACCCAGAGAGCTTTATAGAATCTCACAGACACATAGAGCTTTATAGATTTTCACAAGCTCAGAGAGCTTTATAGAATCTCAGATTCCCAGCGAGCTTTATAGAAACTCACAAGCCCAGAGAGCTTTTTAGAATCTCACAAGTCTAGAGAGCTTTACAGAATCTCACAAGCTCAGACAGCTTTATGGAATCTCATAACCCCAGAGAGCCTTATAGAATCTCACAAGCCCAGAGAACTTTATAGAATCTCACAAGCCCAGAGCACTCCATAGATTGTCACAACCCCAGAGAGCTTTGTAGAATCTCAAAAGCCCAGGGAGCTTTATAGAATCTCACAAGCTCAGACAGCTTTATAGTATCTTACAAACCCAGAGAGCTTTATAGAATCTTACAAGCCCAGAGAGCTTTGTAGAATCTCATAACCCCATAGAACTTTATAGAAACTCTCAGGCACAGAGAGCCTTATAGAATCTCATAACCCCAGAGAGCTTTATAGAAACTCACAGGCACAGAGAGCCTTATAGAATGTCTCAAAC
Organism: Bombina bombina; assembly: GCF_027579735.1. Classification (NCBI taxonomy): domain Eukaryota; kingdom Metazoa; phylum Chordata; class Amphibia; order Anura; family Bombinatoridae; genus Bombina; species Bombina bombina. The sequence continues at coordinate 1,198,901,903 of NC_069502.1, forward strand.
CCAGAGAGCTTTATAGAATCTCTCAAGCCCAGAGAGCTTTATAGAATCTCACAAGCACAGAGAGCTTTATATAATCTCACAAAAAACAAGAGAGGTTTACGTGATCTCACAAGCCCAGAGACTTTTATAGAATCTCACAAGCCCATAGAGATTTATAGAATCTCACAAGCCCAGAGAGCGTTATCACCTTAACATGCACCTACATGTGCCGGAAATAGCACAGGTCGAAGGCTTGCAGCTGTCATTGAAGCTGCTCTAGAAAAACCCTCAAAGACTGTGGACCTAGTGGCACACTAATGATAGCGTGGGTCATGATACCCAATATTGTTGTTCTGCACTAACATTAAATGGTTAGCGCTAGCTGACATCGCTCTAGCGCAACCTATACTTATAATTGCTCAAGTTTGCGCTCAAGGAAAAGCCTAAATTGTGCTAGAATATTTAGCAGGACTTGAGACCTGCAGTAAAGTGTAAGGGTTAGAAAGTTGCACAAAACACATAAAAGCATATTAAAATAAAGCTTTATACTCATATACTGTATACACTTTTATAAGAGTGCATTATAATTTTAATAAAATTATATAACTTATGACAAAGAGTTTGAGTAGAAAGGGCTCCAATGTATATATATATAAATATATATGTGTGTACATGTGTATGTGTCTTTATATGTATATATCTGTATTTTTGTGTAAATATGTAAACTTTGCTTAAACAAGAAATATAATGGTGGCCTAAGACTTTTGCACGTGTACACATATATACACTTTTGAGCCCTTCAGTGTCAAATAGCTTGAAACATACAATATAATTTGTATTCATTGTTAATGTGGATAGATAGATAGATAGATAGATAGATAGATAGATAGATAGATAGATAGATAGATAGATAGATCGATAGATAGATAGATAGATAGATAGATAGGTATAGCTATGCAGGGGTCAAGTCCTACCAGAAAAGTGTGGGAACTCACCAAGACTTCCACCCCCTCACAATTAATATTGTTTTATATACACATACACACACTGTTTTTATATTTATATAATCTACACACTCTGGTTAATGAAAGCAAATGAGAACAAATGAAGGGCTAAATGGCTGCCTTTGGGCTTGAGGATGGACACCCATGTTTACATTTTTACATGGCAGAGGTGACATTTTTATTTGTCAATTAGGATTCAACTGATACAGAATACTGAGAAGCCAGACAGGCACTGTTTAGAACACATGAAGGGGCATTTTTATATAGATGATGTTGAATAAAAAGTTAAGTGCCTAAGTAAAATTTTAGGAGATGTTACTCCCTGACTCTAAAATTGTGTAAGGCTCTATAATGTAAAAATCTGAAAGCATGATCTTGATAAGGTTTCTGTGTACACTCACTATGCTGTAAGAAACTATCGGCTAGATTACGAGTTTTGCGTTATGAGTGAAAAAGCCTGATAACGCTGCTTTTTCACTACTGCTGGTATTACGAGTCTTGTAGGTAAATCTGTACCGCACACTTTTCTGGCCGTAAAGCAACGTAACTACCGCAGCTTTCAGTCCTTTTTCAATGGGATTTCCATAGCGTCGGTATTACGTGTTTGCCTGTCCGGCCAAAAAGTGAGCGGTACAGCCTATACCATCAAGATCCGTACCATAAACTGAAAGTCAGTAGTTATGGCTTTTATGTTGCAAAGCCGTAACATAAAACTCATAACTAAAGTGCTAAAAAGTAAACTAACACCAAAAAACTACCTATTAACCCCTAAACCGAGGCCCTCCTGCATCGCAAACACTAAAATAAAATTATTAACCCCTAATCTACCGCTCTGGACATCGCCGCCACAATAATAAACATATTAACCCCAAACTGCCGTACTCCCGCATCACAAACACTAGTTAAATAGTTCATCTGCTGTCCCTAACATCGCCGCAACCTACATACACTTATTAACCCCTAATCTGCTGCCCCCAAAATCGCTGCCACTATACTAAAGTTATTAACCCCTAAACCTAACGCTAAGTCTAACCCTAACCCTAACACCCCCTAACTAACATGATTAAAATAGACCTAAATCAAACTTACAATTATTAACTAAATAATACCTATTTCAAACTAAATACCTGTGAAATAATACCTAAATTAGCTACAATATAACTAATAGTTACATTGTATCTATCTTAGGTTTTATTTTTACTTCACAGGCAAGTTTGTATTTATTTTAACTAGGTAGAATAGTTAGTAAATAGTTATTAACTATTTACTAGCTACCTAGTTAAAATAAATACAAATTTACCTGTAAAATAAAACGTAGGCTGTCTTACACTAACACCTAACATTACACTACAATTAAATAAATTACATTAATTAAATACAATTAACTAAATTACAAAAAAATAAACACTAAATTACACAAAATAAAAAAGAAATTATCAAATATTTAAACTAATTACACCTAATCTAATAGCCCTATCAAAATAAAAAAGCCCCCCAAAATTAAAAAATCCCTAGCCTAAACTAAACTGCCAATAGCCCTTAAAAGGGCCTTTTGCGGGACTTTGCCCCAAAGAAATCAGCTCTTTTTCCTGTAAAAAAAATACAAACAACCCCCAACAGTAAAACCTACCACCCACACAACCGAACCCCCCAAATAAAATCCTATCTAAAAAAACTTAAGCTCCCCATTGCCCTGAAAAGGGAATTTGGATGGGCATTGCCCTTAAAATGGCATTTAGCTCTTTTTCAGCCCAAACCCTAAGCTAAAAATAAAACCCACCCAATAAACCCTTAAAAAACCTAATACTAACCCCCGAAGATCCACTTACAGTTTTTGAAGACCGGACATCCATCCTCAACGAAGCCGGGAGAAGTCTTCATCCAAGCTGCAAGAAGTGCAGGGTTTGTGCTGAAAAAGAGCTAAATACCCTTTTAAGGGCAATGCCCAACCAAATTCCCTTTTCAGGGCAATGGGGAGCTTAGTTTTTTTAGATAGGATTTTATTTGGGGGGTTTGAATGTGTGGGTGGTGGGTTTTACTGTTGGCGGTTGTTTGTAAAAAATTTTTACAGGTAAAAGAGCTGATTTCTTTGGGGCAATGCCCCGCAAAGGCCCTTTTATGTTGAAATATTTTTTATTTGGTTATTTGGTTACAACAGCAATAAAACGATACAATAATCTTCCCTTTACCCCCTTTGTACATAAGGGTTCTTATAAAGGTCGTTACAATATAAGACTCATTCATATTACAGGTTACATAGATCTCATAACATTGTGACTTCATGAATCCAACAACCCACGTAAGTCTCTCTCCCCCATGTACTTATAGCTTAACTATCTTCACTACCCCGCCCCCCCCCCCACACACAAACCCGCCCTCTCCCTACCAGGAGGTGCCATCATTATTCTATTAAACCTAGTAAACTTCTCGTGGTGACTATGACCAATTGCCTCCTCTGCTCCCTCATGTACAGGTAAATCACTTAGTCAAGACACAGGTTTCTTCACTTTAATCAGATAAATTATTTTCTCCTTACCCTCTTAGTTAACCTCCAGACCTCAGTACCCAATAGAACCAAGTCTTGTGGAACTGTTCTGGCTGCCCTTGTGACCATGCAGCTAACTCTGACAGTGTGTATGTCTCTATAATTTTCCCTATCACTTCTTGCCATGAGGGCGCTCCCACTTTCCAGTGCCTGGCTATGCATATTCTTAAACACGTGCATAGTATTCTAATAAATTTGTTAATTGCCGTGTTAAATGGCTTCACCTTTTCGTGTAATAGAGCTTGTGTCATGGTGAGATTCACCCTCTCGTCTAACAATTTGCTTATTAGCTCGGATAGTTTCCCCCACAGTGGCTGGACTTCCCGACATTCCCACCACATGTGTTTATATGTGCCCCTCTCTTGACAACCTCTATAACAGAATCCGTCAAATCCCCTGCAAAAGTGAGCTATCCTCTCTGGAGTCAAATACCATCTAAACATCACCTTTAAACAGTTTTCCTTCATGTCTGCACTAATCAGGCCTTTACAAGAGTTCAACACCAGCTCATTCCACTCATCTGCTCCCCACTCCTCCCTTGTGTCTCTTTCCCATTTTTCTGTCATTGTTAACTCATGATCGCGTTTAGCTTTCTGAATTAAGATATATATTTTGGAAATAATTTTTTTCCCTCTATTAGGGCTCATTATCATTCTCTCCAACTCTGTGAGCTGATGATTTTGATTGTGCGACAAATATGTTGTTATGGCTGAACTAATTTGAAAATACATAAACCAGTGTAATTGCACTGGGTTTATTTGATCCCTAATGGAGTTAAATGTGAGCATTTTGGCACCTGAAAGAAAGTCAGCCACCCTATACAGGCCCTTGTTTGCCCATTTATCCACTGCTTTTCTCAGGTCCATAGGTAGTAAGAACTAACCGGTCTCAGTAGAGATTCAGATCTACTCAATTGCATCTTTTTCGCAATTCCATCCCATAGCTTTACTGCCTCCAACTTTATTGGTGACCTATATTCCCTTGACTTCCTACCTCTTTCAGGTTCCCATAAGATATCTGCTGCTCTTGAACAACCCATTATATCCGCCTCTACCTGCGGCTACACCAACTCATTCTGTTGTTTACCTAATATAACCGTCTGCGCCAACCTGGAGGCTTGGTAGTATTCTATTAAATTTGGAACTCCTACTCCCCCTACTTGTCTATGCAATGTTAACACCTTAGAGGCTATTCTCGGTCTTCCGTCCCCTCTTAAAAATTTCAGCAATTCAGTCTGTAAGTCCCGCAGGTCCGGGAAATGAATGTTAATCGGTTTGGCCCTAAACAGATGCATTAATCTTGGAAGCACATTCATTTTTATGGACACAAGTTTTCCATACCATGAAAAATTACACTTTCTACACCTCCTCAGGCCATTTCTGATCGCATTATACACGGGTGTAATTATTTTTATACAGATCCGCCAGATTGTCTCCTATCTTGACCCCTAAATATGTAATATAATTATGCACCCAAGAGAATGCAAAATTCAATTCAATTGTTTTCTTAGTATGTGGGGGTAATTTTATCGCCAATGCCTCACATTTGTCAGAGTTTATTTTATAACCCAAGATCGCCGAGTATTCTCCCAGTATTTTGTATAAATACGGTAGCGAGCTTAGCGGTCTAGTGATTGTCAACAAGACATCATCCGCAAATAGCATTGTTTTGTACTCGGTAGCTCCTATTTGTACTCCCGTTATTTCTTTCACATTCCTAATACTTGCTGCTAGTGGCTCAATACATATTGCAAATATCAGCGGCGACAATGGGCAACCCTGCCGCGTTCCGTTCTTGATGTCTATGTGTCTTGATATATATCCCGCTGCCCCCACTACCACCGTCGGGTTTGAGTATATACTCTCTAACGCCTGTATAAATGCCCCCCTAAAGCCCATTGCTGCTAGAACCTTAAACATGAACTTCCAGTCTACCCTGTCGAACACTTTTTCTGCATCTAACGACAGGAGTAGAGCTGGAGTTTCCATTGCCTTCAAATAGTCTAATAAAGTAAGCGTTCGTCTAACATTATCTGGCGCTTCCCTATCTTGTATGAACCCCACTTGATCCTGATGGATCAGCGTGGGTAAAATATTTATCAATCTATTGGCTATAATCTATATAAAAATTGTAATATCGTGGTTGATCAGGGAGATAGGCCTATAATTTTGACATAACTTTACATTCTTCCCGCTTTTGGGTATCACAATAATCTTTGCTTGGAGCATTTCTTGGGGAACCTTCCTGCCTTCCATAATCCCTGCAAAAGCCCTTTTAAGGGCTATTGGCAGTTTAGTTTAGGCTAGGGTTTTTTTATTTTGGGGGGGATTTTTTATTTTGATAGGGCTATTAGACTAAGTGTAATTAGTTTAAATATTTGATCATTTCTTTTTTTGTGTGTAATTTAGTGTTTATTTTTTTTTATAATTTACTTAATTGTATTTAATGAATGTAATTTATTTTATTGTAGTGTAATGTTAGGTGTTAGTGTGACAGGTAAGGTTTTATTTTACAGGTAAGTTTGTATTTATTTTAACTAGGTAGCTAGTAAATAGTTAATAACTATTTACTTAGTAGTCTACCTAGTTAAAATAAACACAAACTTACCTGTGAAATAAAAATAAAACCTAAGCTAGCTACAAAGTAACTATTAGTTATATTGTAGCTAGTTTAGGGTTTATTATACAGGTAAGTATTTAGTTTTAAATAGGAATTATTTAGGTATTAATTGTAATTTGCATTTAGATTTATTTTAATTATGTTAAAGTTAGTGGGTGTTAGGGTTAGGGTTAGACTTAGGGTTAGGTTTAGGGGTTAATAACTTTAGTATAGTTGCGGCGACATTGTGGGCGGCAGATTAGGGGTTAATAGGTGTAGGTAGGTGGCGGCGACATTGAGGGCGGCATATTAGGGGTTAATAACTGTAATGTAAGTGTTGGCGATGTTGGGGGTGGCAGATTAGGGGTTAATAAGTGTAGGTAGGTGGCAGTGATGTTGGGGGCAGCAGATTAGGGGTAGATAAGTATAATTTAGGTGTCGGCGATGTCGGGGGTGGCAGATTAGGGGTGTTTAGACTCGGGGTTTATGTTAGGTGTAAACATAAATTTTCTTTCCCCATAGGAATCAATAGGGCTGCGTTACGGAGATTTACGCTACTTTATTGCAGGTGTTAGGCTTTTTTTTAGCCGGCTCTCCCCATTGATGTGTATGGCAAAATCGTGCACGAGCACGTAAAACCAGCTCAAAGCAGCGCTGGTGTTTGAGTGCGGTATAGAGCTCAATGCTGCCATATTGTCTGCTAACGCCGGGTTTTTGCAAACCTGTTATAGCAGCGCTATAGGGAGGTGAGCGGTGGAAATAACTTGCAAGTTAGTACCGAGCCGCTCAAAACTCGTAATCTAGCCGTATGATAATGTGATTTTAAGTATAATTATGGTCACAAGGTGTCTGAGTGTAATACTCTGTTATCATTAACACGTATACCAAGTAAATGTGTAGCAAGTAACACTGGCAGAGGAAGCAGGAGGCATTAAGGGCACAGCAACATTGAAAGCAAAAAAGGCCACCTTGCGCTTTGGGATAAAATTGGTAAGGTTGAATCTGCAGCAAATACATTATCTTGCACAGGTCAGCATCCTGCAGAGAACCTGTCCTGCTTACCATATATTGATTGACATATAGACACCAACATAGATAAACAGACTGCACATGCTATTGGTGTAAAAAATAAAGTAATTGAGCTTATCCTACAGCTAGATGTTTTACCTTTAATTGTGATGGACTATTTTCCTCTGTGTGTACACATGTATTTACCTTTCTGTTCTCCGTCCAGGGGTAACTTCCACCTGCAAAATTAGTGCAGGAACTCAGTTTCCATGTAGATATGTATTTTACAAAAATATATTCCTATATTTATATATATATATATATATATATATATATATATGTTTATTGAAAAATAAAAATAACTTTTTCTCCTACTGTGGGCTAGATTAAGAATAGATCGATATTTAGCACTGTTGCTAGAGCGATATCTTCGCTAGAAGTGAGATTTGCTCTAAAATAGCAAGCTTTCGTACATTCGTTAACTAAACGCGTGCAAAAAGACGAGCTTAGAATATCGCGACTACCTTAACGTATTCCCCCATAGCCTTCAATAGAGCGTGAAAAGTCTGGAGGGGAAACACCCTACTCACTCGCAAATCTGATATTGTTTAACCAAAGAGAGCTAACCCGACATGAAATATTAATGTTTCACATTCCATTGTTCTTCGCATAGAAAAATATGTTCTATTTATACTTAAATACAAATTTCTATATATTTCAGATGGATTTTTGGTAAAATATATAGCTACTATATGATTATGTATATATATATATATATGTATATATATATATATATATATATATATATATATAGAGAGAGAGAGAGAGAGAGAGAGAGAGAGAGAGAGAGAGAGAGAGAGAGAGAGAGAGAGAGAGAAATAGCGATTTAAAAATACTTAGAACATAATCCTCTTTATGAAGAACATTGGAGTATGAAATAAAATTTTACATTTTTTTTTATTTCACGATAATTCAAACTATAATCTGTGACAAATAAAGGACTACAGTTATCTTGTGCTTTCTAAGTCTTTTCCTTTTTAGAGAAATAGCTATCCCTATGCTTTTTTTATCAGAAAGCACAAGATAACTGTGGTCTTTTATTTGTCACAGGTTATAGTTTGGATTATTGTGATATCAAAAACATTTTATCTAAACACTGGCCAATTTTACGCAATGATCCAGTTTTAAAGGACACAATTGGTTTGAAACCTAAAGTTGTTTTTAGACTTTCACCCACATTGAAAATAAAGCTAGCTCCCAGCAAGAAAGTGATAGATAGGCATGCCTGAGAAACGCGTTGCATTAAGCTAAGGTGGGCAGCTAGCTTATTCCACCTTAGGGTTCCATTGTATTATTTTTATATTTATTTTATCTACTTTTTAATAAATTGGTTTTTATTACTAGTAATACCTTTGGAACCTTATTTGATTAGCCTATCACATACCAATCACTCCCCTAGGGAGTATTTTGCTGTAGAGATTGCTACCTTCATATAGTTGCAGTCTACTATTAGGGTCCTGTGTTCCAGAGCTTTGGCCTATCGAGGTGACCAGTAAGCTGGGTTGCTGCCAACTTACCCAGTCTGTTCCTAATTGCACTTTCTGAGTGTTCCTCCCAAATGTGAGTACCCTGATTAGGGTTTTTCTGAATATCATTTTATACTACTAGCACACACAGGCGCCCTTTCTTTTTGCTTATCCAGATATTGGGATCCTTTGTTCCTGATTACCAAGACTGAACAGTAATCTGGGCCACTGCTAAGCCCCCAGCCTGCCTCTAATAGCACTGTCTGAGTGCTCCTCATAAATGTGAGTACCCTGCTTAGGGCTATTTTTGGCTTATTTCCATTGTGTTACTGGTACACACATGCACCTCTCTTGTTCTTTATATTTGTACTTTTATTGGTTTAGTGGTTTTTATCATAGAATTAGATTTAGTACTAAATTAGAATTATATTTAGTATAAATTAAAAATCCATTGATTACATTTGGAGGTGCTTTTTCTTTGTGAGTTGCCTAAATATTTTTAATTTCCAATTGTCATTGCTGTACTAGGCTATTGGGCGCCTTTGTGTTTTTGTTTTAACTTTTTATTTTGTAAGAAGCAATCCCCCCCACCTTCTCTCCTCACTCAGTTAGTTCTTGGCCTCCGAGGAGGTTAAGAGAGGTGCTTTGCCAGCAAGATTTTATTATTTTATATCCTCATTTATTGGGAGCTCAGACCTGATTAGACCCAGTACCCTTTCCCAGCTTCACTAGGGGAAGATTTAAAGATGATTCCTTGAAGATTCTGAGTAAAGCAGGAGTAAATGAATACCTCTGTTATGGCAGGACAGTACCCTAACGGGATATTCGGCCTACCATAACTGCCCTCAGGCATCACAGGGACCCCATCCTTTAGCCTCCACCTGAGGGGTTGCAGGTATATCCGCATATATCCTCTGCAGTATATTTAATTTTACTCAATGGGATCTCTACTGGATCAGCAATTGTAAGGGAGGAAGGTCTCAGCATGTTGGTAAGATACTGTGGAGGTGGTCTTCAGTCCATGTAAGTGAATCAGGCACTAGACATCCCATGAGCTATCACTAGCACTTTCCCTTTACAGGTACCACATAGTTGGGGGTTCACAGCCCCATACAAGGCGCTTTATCTTTGTGTTTCACTTCAGAACTGGGACTCAGAAATCTATTTATTTGCTTGCCATAATATCCCTTGGCAGCTCACACTTAACATTTTTGCTCAGTATCACTTTATTTCAAGTTGGGAAAAATCCCTACTGCCCCTTTAAATAAACCGCTGACTGCCTTGTGCTTATTATGGATACGGCTGGGGAAGGGAGCAGAAGGGGGAACCAGGTGGAACATTTTAATCTGTTTTTTCTAGTTTAAATGTTTTTCCACTGTTTATAACAGACCTCTGCCTGTATATTGTTCAGGCAGTAAGCTCCGCCCCCTTTTCACACTTTTTTTTCTCTCACCCTCACCAGCAGCAGTGGCTGGCTGTCAGTTCACAGGGACAGTCCTGCAATGTTTTTTGTGATCTGGGCTTTCATTTTTCACACTTTCTTCACTCAGGAGTCAGGTAAGTATCAATGGGTGGTACACTAAGTGCCTGCCCCAAGAAGACCCTGGCTCTGGATATTGACTCCTAGTAGTCAATAAAAGAATTTAGAAAATCGGGTATAAAAACCAAAGCGCCTTGTAGGCTGGGTCTAAAAATAGTGTAAAATTGTATAGTTAAAAAGCTAAATATAGTATAAAAATTAACACTTTAATTTCTTACAGACATGGATCCATGTTTCAATCGGACAGACATAATAAAAACAATAGACAGTATAGGATTACAAATAGTATAAAACTCCAATTAGTAAAAAATCTCTTCGTAGCTGGTTTAAATTAATATAAATGGACTGATCCCCTTTCTAAGTGAGACCGTTAATACTCTGGCACCTTGCTGCAGGTGAATGGAACCTTGTTAGAGGTTATAACGAAACCAAATCTGGTGTGTGTTCTATTGATAATACAATACAAATCGGTGAACCAGTGTCGATGTTCCTAAAATCTTTTTAACAAGTGTAACGTATAGTAGTGATACACAGATGCAATATTGCTAAAACCTTGCTAAAGGTGATCTAAAATGAATCCTGGTGCGTGCCCCACACACAGAACTAATAATGTGACCTAATATATTCCTAAAGTGATAATACAGGGTGTATCTCAAGTGAACGATGTGACATAAAGTAGATAAACAAAAAATATTCAATCAAAATACATTATGTATTTTGATTGAATATTTTTTGTTTATCTACTTTATGTCACATCGTTCACTTGAGATACACCCTGTATTATCACTTTAGGAATATATTAGGTCACATTATTAGTTCTGTGTGTGGGGCACGCACCAGGATTCATTTTAGATCACCTTTAGCAAGGTTTTAGCAATATTGCATCTGTGTATCACTACTATACGTTACACTTGTTAAAAAGATTTTAGGAACATCGACACTGGTTCACCGATTTGTATTGTATTATCAAAAGAACACACACCAGATTTGGTTTCGTTATAACCTCTAACAAGGTTCCATTCACCTGCAGCAAGGTGCCAGAGTATTAACGGTCTCACTTAGAAAGGGGATCAGTCCATTTATATTAATTTAAACCAGCTACAAAGAGATTTTTTTACTAATTGGAGTTTTATACTATTTGTAATCCTATACTGTCTATTGTTTTTATTATGTCTGTCTGATTGTAACATGGATCCATGTCTGTAAGAAATTAAAGTGTTAATTTTTATACTATATTTAGCTTTTTAACTATACAATTTTACACTATTTTTAGACCCAGCCTACAAGGCGCTTTGGTTTTTATACCCGAGTCAGGTAAGTATCCTCATAAGAGCTGCTAAAGGGGTGGGTAATTGAAAAATTTTGATTTGGGTTTTCTGGCCTTTTACATTATCCATCTTGGGTTCGGAGGTGTACATCTAGGCTGTTTGAGTCATAGATACTTGCACTTTTGTTTAAGGTTTCTGGGACATACATTTATTCCAAGCTACTACCAGTTTTGTATACTATTTTGTAGTAATGTCTGCACCCCCATCAGATGTAACAGACCCAATGGAAGGGACCTCTAAGGACCATACTACAGTCCATTATCCCTGTCTCCTCTACAAAATTATTTCTGTGGACTAAATTAACCAGCTGTGCACTAATTGTGCCCCACACCTCCAGTTTGCAAACTAAAATCCTGTCATTATGGCTCCTAGCGGAAATTTAGTCTATGTGGCTCAAGAGGATTCAACTGATTTCTCACCAGAAATCAAATCAAACCTTCACAAAACTATGACAGAGTTTTAGCGGTCATCTCTAAGTAAGCATAAGCCCCGGAGTCAGTTGCCGTCAATCTTAAAAAGCTCTAACTCGGCTGTATCTTTTTCAGAGGGCTGAGGGTGAAATTTCATCTGACAAAACCTGAACCAATTTCAGAACCTGAGATTGATTCCACTTTTAGATTTAAAGTGGAAAATATCCATTTACTGCTTCAGGAGGTTTTGAATACCTTAGAGCTATCAGAACCAAAACCTGAGGATTCCAACCCTGTAAAAATGAATCAGGTCTTTAAAGCTCTCGCCAAAGTGCCTAAAGCCTTTGAAGTGTCAGATATGGAGAATAGTTTTTTGTTTAGGGATCCAATGGACCAAAAATCTTAGTCCTTACTTAGGAAACTATTCTCTTAGACAACCTTTCAGCTAAGACCTGCAGTAAAACTATTACCTGCCTGGCCACAGCTGTGTCATTCTGGTGTGATTCTCTTTCTCAGATGGTTTCTGACCAATCTTCTGAGGATGTTTTAAACTGCATTAAGGTCCTTAAAATGGATTACAATTTAATTTGTGATGTTTGACATTAAAATTGATGCCAAGAACATGTCCATTGCTGTTTTATTAAAGAGAGCCTTTTGGCTTAAAACTTAGTCAGCTGATAGGGTCTCTAAGATTAGGTTGCTGACGGTTCCTTTTGAAGGTAAAATGCTTTTTGGATCCTAAAAGTCTGAATCCAATCAAAAATCTGCATGATGGAACGACCCCCTTTCCAGAAGATCTTCTAAAAAGGGTCAAATTGATCAATTTCAGAAGGCCTGGTCTCGCTCAGTTCAGGATCCCTGGGTTATCAACATCATATCCCAGGGTTATTGCATAAGCTTTCATGCCAGACCTCCTTAGGAACAGTTTAATTTATCTCATGGTCCAAAAGATCCTGTAAAGGCAGCTGCCTTTGTTCAGTGTGTTCAAGATTTAGAAGATATGGGAGGGATTCAACCTGTGCCAATATCTCAACAATGACAGGTTTTCAACTCCAACCTCTTCATTGTCCCAAAGATGGAGGTCAGCTACAGACCTATTCTGGATTTAAAGACAACAAATTTGTTTGGGTACCTTCTTTTTAAAATGGAAACTAGCCCTACCATTTTGCATCTAGTTCAAGAAGGCCAGTTTATCACAACCATTGATTTAAAGGATGCAGATCTGCACATTACAATCCACTGGGACCATTTCCAGTTTCTAAGATTTGTGTTTCTCAACAAACACTAAATATTGTGGCCCTCCCCTTTGGTTTGGTCACAGCCCCACGCATCTTCACAAAAGTATTGGGGACTCTCTTAGCAGTAATCAGAGCTCTAGTAACCTCCATTGCTCCTTTTTTGGATAATAATTCCTCTCTTTCCCTGGCTATTGCTCATGCCCAAAGAATAGTCTCTTTCCTTCAGGAACATGGCTGGAGAATCAATGTGTACTAAATCAAAATATTTGCAATGAGTTCTCCACTCTAATTGTAATGTGGTTGGATTATACAGCCCTGGCTCACTTATCAATAATGAGTGCAAAACAGGATACCATCTCATGCCACAGCTAATGTGAGATATTTTAAAATAAAAGAACTTACTCACACACTGAGGGTCTATTATCCAGAAACTCTGCTTTATTCATAGCATGTGGAGAGCCATCTACAAACACAGCTGCTTGTTGCAAAGTCCCAATAGTGTCACTATTTACACCTTGTCTCCAATAAACAGCTCTGTAATAGAGGTCACATATAAACCTTAGGTCATCTTTCATGGACCAAGCTGCTAATGATTGCCTTTAGCAAATGGATTCAGTGGTGGAAGGATAACCGCTCCAATCTGCTGTGCAATATTGCAGTCATGTGTCAACCCCCTCATGTCACTCGGAGACCATGCTTCTCATTGGAGCCACAGATGCCAGACTGGGATAGCTGGGTGTGACCTGCTGCTAACAGGCAAAACCATCCATTCACAAATTCAAAAAAGCAGCAGCATCTTAGTAAAACATGCATTTTATTCACAAGAATTAATACATGTGAACATGGTGAACTGCCATAAAATCTCTGCCTGGCAAGCTTACGCGTTTCGGCTAAACACCGTATTTACAGATAGCAACAACAAGACACAAGTGCGTTAATTATAAGTGCAACATATCCTATTGGTTAAAACCTATTTTTTAAAACAATACTCCAGAGATTTAAAGAGAAACAACACTGCTTAAGCCTGAAACTGTCATGCCCGATAGAAACCATCCTGGTGGCTATGTTAAACACACACACATATATATATATATATATATATATATATATACATGCAGATTCTCGTGAGAATGATTTCAGTTATACATCTAAGACACAGCCTTCCACTTAAAAGATGCCCTAACTATAGGTTGGATTCTTTATTGTTTGTCTGCTTCTAGCATATATTACCACATGATGTGAAATATTGACCCAGCTGAGATTTGTTGCATGGATACAAAAAATACAAGTCTTATATGCAAAGGCTGGTGCATGTGTTACCCTGGGGTACAACAAGTACTTTTTACTACATGCTATTTGTTGAAGGAAAAGGCACATTTAAGGCAAAACCAGTATGTCCTAACAACTGATATGAAATGCTCCCTGTTTAAAGTGTTTGATATACTTGACTGTGGGAGTAAGCTATAATAAACATGTTCAATCAATGACAGACTCCCTTCCAGAACCAACGTTATATAGAAATAATATCTTCACAGCTTTTCTTTCTGTTGTTCTGCAAAGATATAAGCTAAGCAGAGGAGTCCTTTGCAATTATGGGTCGATGATCAGCATGGGTCAAGACACCTAAAAATTGGACTGTAAATTCACCTGCTTGGTTTTTTCATAATATATTGAGAACTTTTTTATGCCTATTGAACTTTTTTTTTCTGAATACAGGAAAGAAAATAAGGGAAAATACAAGGAAAAGGAAAGCATAGGGAAGGAGTTAGAGGATGAAGGGAAAGGAAGCCTCAAATAAAGAAAAGAGGAGGTTAAGGGCCTTTTAAAAAAGATCTCCCACCTTGCCTCTGAGAAGGAAAGAAGGGATTACATTTCTTTTGGATAGATTTGATAAATATGTGGAGTACTCTAAAACTGCTCAGAAGTTTCTTTTAATAGCCTAGTTTGGCAAGAGGAGGGAGGAAAAAGAGAAGTAAATAGAGAAAAACAGAAAAAAGAAAAAGGAAAGGGGACGAAGAGGAAAAAAAATGGATGCCACTGTGAGGAGAAATTAAGCACTAATATACACAATTTGAGGTACGCCGTGGAATTATCGGGGCATAAATAGCTTCACTCATTTTTCTTTTTTTTTTTTCTTTGTTCTGGCACTTATTACACAAAGAAGGAAGGATCAAACATTCTGAGAATTTTTCTTTTTTCTCACATAGACACCAACAACACATGGAAAGATCTGGATAACTCACAAAGACAAAATCTTCAACAATGCCACCAAAGAGTAAAGAAAAAAAATCTATTAACACCAGGCCCAGCCTAGCAGGTTCCCAAGATAATATTGGAGAAGATCCCCCCCCCTCCCAATGTTAGCCTAGATGCCCAGGTGATTAGCACTAAGATAACAGATATGATGCTACCCCAAAGGTTAGACAGGGTCTTGCTTCTTTATCCTCTAAATTACAGCAATTCTCCATAAAAATCGATGAAGCAGAGTCACGCATCACTGGGGGGAGGATAGAAGCAATTCACAGGAGACAAAGCTAGATCAACAGGACTTGTAAATAAAGACACTTCAAGAAAAAATAGAAGACCTCAAAGATAGATTCAGATGAAATAATATAAGGATAATAGGCTTACCTAAAGGCAAAGCTTTAGCTCAGTTTGTTTCAGAAGAATTTCCAAGGATTTTAAATATACCAGAACAATTTATAAACCTGAAAGTTGAGAGAGTATATAGGCTGAGCATAGAAAAAAGGAGACCAGACAGCTCAAGAATAAATAGACCTATAATTGTGAAATTGCTTACATTTCAAGATAAAGTTCATCCTAGAATAGAAACTCTTGATATTTCAGGATTATTCTATAGAAACGTCAAATAAAAGAAAGGAGATGTCTCCATACTGTTCCAATTTAATCAGAAAAGGTTATGATACAAGACTAATTTATCCGGCAAGAATCAAAGTGTGGTATAATGATAAATTTGCTACTGTTTATTAACATTGAGGAAGCTAAAGCTTTTGATAATAAAATGGAAAGGAACATTTAAAATTAGCTGGTTATACCTTTTAGATGTATCATATATTATATTTAGACATGGGTAAATCTTATGGTATATGCTTGTCCCTAGTTCGTACTATGAAGATTTAAGCAATCTATTATGCAGGTTAAAATGCCGCCCCTGTGTGTTACCCCCTCATTCAAAGGAAGTTGATTTCTGCTCATTATATTTATAAAAATGCTTATGCATAATATGATATCCAGCAACGTATGGGGGATTACCTCACCGATAAAAAGGAACAATATCATTTATAATCTCAGAAAAATAAAAGGTAATATAGCTGTATTACAAGAAATACACTTAAAACAAACTGAAATCATAAAAACAGAATTTATGCTTACCTGATAAATTACTTTCTCCAACGGTGTGTCCGGTCCACGGCGTCATCCTTACTTGCGGGATATTCTCCTCCCCAACAGGAAATGGCAAAGAGCCCAGCAAAGCTGGTCACATGATCCCTCCTAGGCTCCACCCACCCCAGTCATTCGACCGACGTACAGGAGGAAATATGCATAGGAGAAATCATATGATACCGTGGTGACTGTAGTTAGAGAAAATAATTCATCAGACCTGATTAAAAAAACCAGGGCGGGCCGTGGACCGGACACACCGTTGGAGAAAGTAATTTATCAGGTAAGCATAAATTCTGTTTTCTCCAACATAGGTGTGTCCGGTCCACCGCATCATCCTTACTTGTGGGAACCAATACCAAAGCTTTAGGACACGGATGAAGGGAGGGAGCAAATCAGGTCACCTAAATGGAAGGCACCACGGCTTGCAAAACCTTTCTCCCAAAAATAGCCTCTGAAGAAGCAAAAGTATCAAATTTGTAAAATTTGGCAAAAGTGTGCAGTGAAGACCAAGTCGCTGCCTTACATATCTGGTCAACAGAAGCCTCGTTCTTGAAGGCCCATGAGGAAGCCACAGCCCTAGTGGAATGAGCTGTGATTCTTTCAGGAGGCTGCCGTCCGGCAGTCTCATAAGCCAATAGGATAATGCTTTTAAGCCAAAAAGAAAGAGAGGTAGAAGTTGCTTTTTGACCTCTCCTTTTACCAGAATAAACAACAAACAAAGAAGATGTTTGTCTGAAATCTTTAGTGGCCTCTAAATAGAACTTTAGAGCACGGACTACGTCCAAATTGTGTAACAAACGTTCCTTCTTTGAAACTGGATTCGGACACAAAGAAGGTACAACTATCTCCTGGTTAATATTCTTGTTGGAAACAACTTTCGGAAGAAAACCAGACTTAGTACGCAAAACCACCTTATCTGCATGGAACACCAGATAGGGCGGAGAACACTGCAGAGCAGATAACTCAGAAACTCTTCTAGCAGAAGAAATTGCAACCAAAAACAAAACTTTCCAAGATAATAACTTAATATCTACGGAATGTAAGGGTTCAAACGGAACCCCTTGAAGAACTGAAAGAACTAGATTAAGACTCCAGGGAGGAGTCAAAGGTCTGTAAACAGGCTTGATTCTAACCAGAGCCTGAACAAACGCTTGAACGTCTGGCACAGCTGCCAGCCTTTTGTGAAGTAAAACAGATAACGCAGAGATCTGTCCCTTCAGAGAACTTGCAGATAATCCTTTCTCCAAACCTTCTTGTAGAAAGGATAGAATCTTAGGAATTTTTATCTTGTTCCATGGGAATCCTTTAGATTCACACCAACAGATATATTTTTTCCATATCTTATGGTAAATTTTTCTAGTTACAGGCTTTCTAGCCTGAATCAGAGTATCTATTACAGAATCTGAAAACCCACGCTTTGATAAAATCAAGCGTTCAATCTCCAAGCAGTCAGTTGGAGGGAAACCAGATTCGGATGTTCGAATGGACCCTGAACAAGAAGGTCCTGTCTCAAAGGTAGCTTCCATGGTGGAGCCGATGACATATTCACCAGGTCTGCATACCAAGTCCTGCGTGGCCACGCAGGAGCTATCAAGATCACCGAGGCCCTCTCCTGGTTGATCCTGGCTACCAGCCTGGGAATGCGAGGAAACGGTGGGAATACATAAGCTAGGTTGAAGGTCCAAGGTGCTACTAGTGCATCTACTAGAGTCGCCTTGGGATCCCTGGATCTGGATCCGTAACAAGGAACCTTGAAGTTCTGACGAGAGGCCATCAGATCCATGTCTGGAATGCCCCATAATTGAGTTATTTGGGCAAAGATTTCCGGGTGGAGTTCCCACTCCCCCGGATGGAATGTCTGACGACTCAGAAAATCCGCTTCCCCAATTTTCCACTCCTGGGATGTGGATTGCAGACAAGTGGCAGGAGTGATCCTCCGCCCATTGAATTATCTTGGTCACTTCCTCCATCGCCAGGGAACTCCTTGTTCCCCCCTGATGGTTGATATATGCAACTGTCGTCATGTTGTCTGATTGAAACCTTATGAATTTGGCCTTTGCTAGATGAGGCCAAGCTTTGAGAGCATTGAATATCGCTCTCAGTTCCAGAATGTTTATCGGGAGAAGAGATTCTTCCCGAGACCATAGACCCTGAGCTTTCAGGGGTTCCCAGACCGCGCCCCAGCCCACCAGACTGGCGTCGGTCGTGACAATGACCCACTCTGGTCTGCGGAAGCTCATTCCCTGTGACAGGTTGTCCAGGATTAGCCACCAACGGAGTGAATCTCTGGTCCTTTGATCTACTTGAATCGTCGGAGACAAGTCTGTATAATCCCCATTCCACTGTCTGAGCATGCACAGTTGTAATGGTCTTAGATGAATTCGTGCAAAAGGAACTATGTCCATTGCTGCAACCATCAATCCTATTACTTCCATGCACTGTGCTATGGAAGGACGAAGAACAGAATGAAGAACTTGACAAGAGCTTAGAAGTTTTGATTTTCTGACCTCTGTCAGAAAAATCCTCATTTCTAAGGAGTCTATTATTGTTCCCAAGAAGGGAACTCTTGTTGACGGGGAAAGAGAACTTTTTTCTATGTTCACTTTCCATCCGTGAGATCTGAGAAAGGCTAGGACGATGTCCGTTGCTTTTGACAGAGACGACGCTTGAATCAGGATGTCGTCCAAGTACGGTACTACTGCAATGCCCCTTGGTCTTAGAACCGCTAGAAGGGACCCTAGTACCTTTGTGAAAAATTCTCGGAGCAGTGGCTAATCCGAATGGAAGTGCCACAAACTGGTAATGCTTGCGAAAAAGCATGAAGCAATTGTTCAAAATTCACCAAAATTTCACCACAGTGTCTTAAAGCCTTAAAAGTATTGCACACCAAATTTGAAAGCTTTAACCCTTAAAATAACAGAACCGGAGCCGTTTTTACATTTAACCCCTATACAGTCCCAGGTATCTGCTTTGCTGAGACCCAACAAAGCCCAGGGGGGAATACGATACCAAATGACGCCGTCTATAAGCTTTTTCAGTGGTTCTTAGCTCCTCACACATGCATCTGCATGCCTTGCCTTCCAAAAACAACTGCGCATTAGTGGCGCGAAAATGAGGCTCTGCCTATGACTAGAGAAGGCCCCCATCTGAAAAAGGTGTCCATACAGTGCCTGCCATTTTTAACAACAATCCCCAAGATTATAATAACTATAAAGAGTTATAATCAGTCAAATATGCTTAGCAAAGTAATCGTTTTAGCCCAGAAAAATGTCTACCAGTTTTTTAAGCCCTTATAAAGCCTTTTATTCTTTTGCTTAATCTAAGAAAATGGCTTACCGGTCCCCATAGGGAAAATGACAGCCTTCCAGCATTACAAAGTCTTGTTAGAAATGTGGCCAGTCATACCTCAGGCAGAAAAGTCTGCCAACTGCTTCCCCCCAACTGAATTTACTTCATCTCAACAGTCCTGTGTGGAAACAGCAATCGATTTTAGTAACGTTTGCTAAATCATCTTCCTCTTACAAACAGAAATCTTCTTCTCTTTTCTGTTTCAGAGTAAATAGTACATACCAGCACTATTTTAAAATAACAAACACTTGATTGAAGAATAAAAACTACATTTAAACACCAAAAAACTCTTAGCCATCTCCGTGGAGATGTTGCCTGTGCAACGGCAAAGAGAATGACTGGGGTGGGCGGAGCCTAGGAGGGATCATGTGACCAGCTTTGCTGGGCTCTTTGCCATTTCCTGTTGGGGAGGAGAATATCCCGCAAGTAAGGATGACGCCGTGGACCGGACACACCTATGTTGGAGAAATTAAAATATGGAAGAGTTGACGAACTAAAAAGAAAACAGGGCGTGGCCATTTTAATACATAAAATTTAGAATATAAAATTCTCTCAAAAGAAATAGATAATAAAGAACGATTTATTATATTGAAAATAAATATTACAAATCAAACCCATGTGATATGCAATATATATGGACCAAATGGATTGGATAAGGATTTCTGAGATAAATTACAAAATATACTTTTAAAATATTGTAAAGATCTGTTAATTGTAGCAGGTGATTTTAATTTAGTTTTGCATTCTACGTAATGCACAAGCATCAAGTCTTAGATCGTATAAAAAAGAAGCAAACTAAAGAATAACTTAGGTTTAAGAGATGTTTGGAGGGTACAAAATCCTGATCATAGCAGATATCAAGACATCCTCTTTGTTTGATCATTTCCCAATTAGCCAAGTATTCCCATTAACAAAAAGTTTTACCCTCTGCCTTCTCTTTTTTTTCTAAATACCTAGGCCTCCATTACATACGCAGCGTTGCCCCACAAAATCCTCCGCCGCCAGATTTTACGCGATTTTGGTATTACATATACAGCGTAGCATACAAGTTACGTGCATATTTTTTTTACCCATAGACTAACATAGAACAGCAGCGCAATTTGGTATCCAATATACAGCGTAAAGGACTTACACGCGCAGAATTCAGAAAATCTACTCCATTCTCATCTCGCCACATATTGCAGGCGTAGCAACACTTGCACTGACTAAAAAGCAACGTAACTACCTGGAAGCCTTAACAAACACATACATTTAAGAAGCATCTCAAGGTTAAAGGGACAGTATACTATGATATTGGTTTTTAAGGTTTATTTGTATATTTGAAATAGTTTGAAGACGCAACATAATCAAATGGATTGAGCTTGTAGGTACTTTATCACATTGTGGATATATACTTGCTTATTTACTTTCAATTTCTTCTCAAAACAATCAACAATACTTGGAGGAGAGAACAATGGGAAATCATAATTGTATTACCTTCATCTCTTTATATATGGGTTTATATATGAATTTTGAATAGCATAATTACGTGTCGCACTTTTATATGAAATCGCGGTTAATTTTTATGAGTGTTAGCCTAATTTGCATAAAACTACTCTTTATTGATACTTTCTGTATATAAAATACTGGCATAAGTTACTTGCGACGACTAAAATGTGTATTTGCGCACATTTCAGAAGATCGCCAGTTTGTCCTACTTACGCCAGTTTAGCATCTAACGGCGCAGTATATGTAATACCCCGATGTGCGAGGTGAAATTACGGGCGGCGCGGGTTCCCACGCTTGCGCCGAAACCTGCGCTGTATATGTGATCGCGCCCCTAATCTCTAACTTAAAATGTAATAACTGGCTGAATAATAAATGAAAACAATATGCTAAAGATAATTCCAATTACCAGCATAAACTGGAATATTCTGGGACGCCTCAAAAGCAGTGCTTTGGGGAGAGATAACATCATATTTAATTTCCTTAAAAAAAAGACTAATGCAAGGGATATACAACTTACTAATTAAGCCACCAACTCATATAATGCTTACTTGGCTACACCTAATACAAGACTATGGAATAAATACAAGGAAGCGAAGAAAGAAAGGGAAGTATTTATAACACAAAGATCTAAAAACAAGTCAATAATACTGCTATTTTAGATTTTGTGAGAAATCAGGAAAATACCTGGCAACAATAATAAAACAAAGAAGGGGAGTGAATATAATTGGTGGAATAAAAGAAGCTGGTACTTGAGCTACAAATACAGAAGATATACAAAAAATGTTCACTAAACATTTTAAAGAGATATATAGAGCTAATTAGATTAATTATACAAATAAATTAGGTTTTGTATAAGGGTCTATCGGCTAACTCTTTAAAGGGACAGATTTCGGCATTGTCTGTTAGACTAAGTTGCCTGGTGTTCAATCTTTTGTACAAGCCTTGAGGAGAATTCACCCTGTTATTAGGTCAATTTCTCCCCCTTGGAATTTGAATCTGGTTCTTTCTGTTTTGCAAGGTCCTCCTTTTGAATCTATGCATACTTTTAACCTCCAATTATTGTCTTGGAAAGTTCTCTTCCTCTAGCTATTTCTTCTGCTAGACAAGTGTTTTAATTATCTTGTGATTCCCCAAGCGGTCCTTCTGACTAAATATGATTTCTTTCGAAAGTGGTGTCTTCAGAGAATATAAATCAGGAAAATAGTGTTTCCCTTTCTGTGACCAAATCCTTCTAACTCTAAAGACCGGCTGCTTCACCATTTGGATGTGGTCACTGTCTAAAAATGTTATCTTAAGGTTACAAAAGATTTTAGACAGACTTATAGATATTTGTTCACTTTTTAGGTTCCAGAAAGGGTCAAACAAGGAACTTGACTAGGGTGGCAGATTGGGGAGCAACTCTATGAGGATCCGTAACCAGCATGTGATGAGCTTTGAATTCCCAGCACTATTTATGACCTCCAGTCCACTCTCTCACTCCCACAGAGCACTTGTTTGGAACCTGCATGCTCGCTTCAGCCAAATTGTGGGTGGCTTTTTTTTTACAGCAATGCTGGCCGTGGTTGCATATCACTCCGCATGGCCACATGACACTATCCACCATCGGAGGAATAAACGGTGGGAACATCTCAGCCTCAGTACACCCGGTGATACAGTTTGAATACTTTAAATTCTCAGCTACCTGACGGGTTTTTAATAATGAATAATGCACAAAAAAATGCTAGTTCACATTACCCACTGAAAAATGTAATTTACAAAGTTGAGACAAATAAAATAAAAACATTATCATACCTACTGCAGAAATTTTATACAGAATACTTTGTTCTCTGTTCTGATATTTTTAGATTATTCATTGGGCAAAGCCAGCAGAATTCTGAGGGCCTATGGCAGTACAAAACCTAAATATGCCACTGACTTTACAAGTTCAGTTTATTTGGCACTCTAGCATATTGCTCTGTATTACTTCATTTTATATAGTGCAAGTTAGATGTGAATAATTTCCATACTTAGCTATTTAAATGCCATTTATAAGCTTAGCTGACACTATCACTTAACCAGGGCTCTCAGGCTTTTATTATGTTGACAGGCTGCAAATTTGTTATTTTATATATTATGTCTCAAGGACAATGTTTAACATTTAAAGAAAAAATTATGTGACGAGCACTAAACAGACTCACTCTACTTCACTGCATATACTTTGTTACAAAGGGTTTGCATAAGATTTCTCACCTGGGTTGTAAAATTTATACAAATTTACTTGTCTTGAACAATGAAAAATGAGTTATTTTCCAGCACTGCCTTAACCCTCTTGGGCATGGAGTTCACCAGAGCTTTACAGGTTGAAAATGGAGTCCTCTTCCACTCCTCTATGACGGCATACCAGAGCTGGTGGACCTTAGAGACCTTGCGCTCCCCCACCTTCCATTTGAGGATGCCCCACAGATACTCAATAGGGTTCAGGTCTGGAAACATGCTTGGCCAGTCCATCACCTTTACCCTCAGTTTCTTTAGCAAGGCAGTGGTCATCTTGGAGGTGTATTTGGGGTCGTTATCATGTTGGAATACTGCCCTGCGGCCCAGTCTCTGAATAGAGGGGATCATGCTAGGCTTCAGTATGTCACAGCACATGTTGACATTCATGGTTCCCTCAATGAACTGTAGCTCCCCAGTGCCGGCAGCACTCATGCAGGCCCAGACCATGACACCCCCATCACCATGCTTGATTGTAGTCAAGACACACTTGTCTTTATACTCCTCACCTGCCTGCCACCACACACGCTTGACACCATCTGAACCAAATAAGTTTATATTGGTCTCATAGGACCACAGGACATAGTTCCAGTAATCCATGTCTTTAGTCTGCTTGTCTTCAGCAAACTGTTTGCGGGCTTTCTTGTGCATCATCTTTAGAAGAGGCTTCCTTCTGGGATGACAGCCATGCAGACCAATTTGATGCAGTGTGCAGTGTATGGTCTGAGCACTGACAGGCTGACCCCCCCCCCCCACGCCTTCATCCTCTGCAGCAATGCTGGCAGCACTCATACGTCTATTTCCCAAAGACAACCTTGGATATGATGCTGAGCACGTGCACTCAACTTCTTTGGTCGACCATGGTGAGGCCTCTTCTGAGTGGAACCTTTCCTGTGAAACCGATGTACGGTCTTGCCCACTGTGCTGCAGCTCAGTTTCAGGGTCTTGGCAATCTTCTTATAGCCTAGGCAATCTTTATGTAGAGCAACAATTCTTTTTTTCAGATCCTCAGAGAGTTCTTTGCCATGAGGTGCCATGTTGAACTTCTAGTGACCAGTATGAGAGAGTGTGAGAGCGATAACACCAAATTTAACACACCTTCTCCCCATTCCCACCTTGTAACACTAACCTTGTAACACTAACAAGTCACATGACACCGGCGAGGGAACATTTGGACATTTCCACTTAGGGGTGTACTTACTTTTGTTGCCAATGGTTTAGACATTAATGGCTGTGTGTTGAGTTATTTAAGGGGACAACAAATTTACACTGTTATTCAGGCTGTACACTCACTACTTTACATTGTAGCAAAGTGTCATTTCTTCAGTGTTGTCACATGAAAAGATATAATGAAATATTTGCAAACATGTGAGGAGTGTACTCACTTTTGTGAGATACAGTATGTATATGTATACAGACATATATATATATATATATATTTAGATATATATACAGTATATATATATATATCTTTTAAAATTATGGGGAGGTGAAAAGTGAGTTTAAAATCCTCCACTAAGCACAAAATATAAATAACTTAACTCATTGTGTAGTTCATTTAACAAATCTAAACAAGTCAGAAGGATTGTATTCCCACAGTAAACCTCTGGATACACTGTTTCCAATGCAGCAAAGGATTCTGGGTAAGATATGCAAATTAGCTTCACAATGACTCAATTTTTAACTTGGTCTGAATCACTTTACTAACCCTAGCTAAGCTTAAAAGCTGTGTATACAGCGATGCTATGGCGTAAAGGGAGTCTGCATAAAAGCAGACTGAAGTAAAAAAAATGAGTCATCGTGAACCTCATTTGCATATATTACCCAGAATCCTTTGCTGCATTGAAAACAGTGTATCCAGAGGTTTTCTGTGGGAAAAATAAGCCTTCTGACTTGTTAAGATTTGTTAAGTAAACTACACAATGGAGCATATTTATGAATTTTCTGCCGAAAACAGAAGTTATGAAGCAACGGTCTAACTTGTCCGCCTGCTCTGGGGCTCCTATGACACCCCCTACTAGCGGCCGATTGGCCATGAATCTGCAGGGGGCGGCATTGCACCAGCAATTCACAAGAACTGTTGGTGCAATGATAAAGGCCGACAGCATATGCTGTCGGCATTTGTCGATGTGCAACGGACATGATACGCTACTTCGTATCATGTGCGCTCGTAAATTGATAAATATAACCCCTATGAGTGATTTTCTTTATATTTTGAGCTTTAAACTCACTTTTCACCTCCCCATAATTTAAAAAGTTGTATATATATATATATACACGTTGATTGGATTAGCCGTGTTAGTCCAGAGATTTAGATATCAAAATAACAAGAGTATTGCATTGAGCAATGATACTTTTTTATTGGAGTAACTATACATTTATAAGATGACAAGCTTTCGGAAGAGTGTCTTCCTTTTTCAAGTCTGAAGCAATACAGTATTGCAGTATTGCTTCAGACTTGAAAAAGGAAGACACTCTTCTGAAATTATAAATGTATAGTTATTTTGATATATATATATATATATATATATATATATATATATATATATATATATATATATATATATATATATAATTATTATTTTTTACTTTTCTGGGAAATTTTAAAATAAGTTTTGAATTCTGTGAATAAATAGCTAGCTGACACTGTTATCCTCTGTAAGATCTGTTTATGCCAAACAAAATTTATATAGTTTTCATAGGTAAATAAAAAAAACAAAGGCTCTATTTCTGATTAAACAGTGATCGCTAAAAAATTCATGGTAGCAACGGGTTAATATGTGACTTACAGATTTTTCATTAAGATCACATTTACATAGCTGCCAATAATTGCTTGGTATAAATTAGTAAAAATATATTTTCATATAATGCCATGTCGCTTTTTGTTCTACACAGAAGGCCGAATTATCAAGTGTCCTGTCGGACCTCGCTGAATGCCGAGAGCAATACGCTCTTTGTATTCAGCTTCTCTTGTGAGCTGCTGGTGCAACACCGCCCCCTGCAGATTCGCGGCCAATCAGCCGCCAGCACAGAGGTGTCAATCAACTCGATCGTACTTGATCGGGTTGATTGACACCTGTCCGCCTCATCAGAGCAGGCGGACAGGGTTATGGAGCAGTGGTCTTTACACCGCTGCTCCATAACTTGTGTTTCCGGCGAAGTCTGAAGAATAGAGTATACATGATTAAGGGCCTATAGCAGGCCTGAAACGTTGTATGTTTGTCTAAGACCCTAGCTAATGAAGGAATAAAGGTCTTTTAAACTACTGGTGGCTGGAACAAATTATTTCATTGTCTGGAGTGTCTGAAGACTCGCCAGAAACATGGCCCTTCAAGCTCCATACGGAGCTTGATAAATGGGCCTCACAGTCTACATACTTTTTCATTACATTTGACCAAGTTGCTATTATTATTGGCGGAACAGAATTTTACCTATGTGCTCTATATGAACTAATTATTAAGTTCAGGTGTTTCAGTCACACTCATTGCTAGCAGGTGCATTAAATCCAGCACATTTTCATGAAATCTCCGTAGAAAAACATTGGCAATACAATGGATCACACTAAGCTCAGTATCTTTAAACGTGGCACTGTCATAGGATGCCACATTTGCCCTATTCACTGAGACAAACTGGCAAGCTCCAGGAAAGAAGTGTGAGTGATTTTTTACATATGTTGTACATACAGAAATACTTTACATAAATAACAATTCCTACATTGCACTACAGATCACACTATTGATATTATTACTTTATATGATGTCAGTGTTATTGAGTGAATGTGTGTTTGTATGAAGGGAAGCAAAAAAAAGGGAAATTCACATGTAACAAAGTTGGATAATCTAAATCATGTATAGACCAAATTAGACATGTGCACGGATTAAACATTTGTTTCCTCCAAACGTTTGGTTTGGTTGAATTTCACCCATGTGGACATTCATTTTTGATGACTATTGGATTCAGATTCATTACCATTATTTCCAATAGTAACAGATATATAACAATAGTAACAAATATAGACCACTGATATTAACAAAAACCTTACACTATATGATTAACAAATAAAATATTTACAAAACATACAACTTTCTGATTGAATTTGAGTCAATCATTAGCTCACAGAGGCACAGAAGTCACACAACTACATTTATCAATATCTCTAGTCAAAGTGATTAAACATGTCTAAGCCGGAGGCATATCCAGGTGGTGATCCAAGATGGCTACAACTCCATGAGCTGCTATGGTTAAAAAAAAGTAATCCGACGATTATCACTTTAATCTCACGGCATCTAAGACTAAAACTGTTACTTCTTGATAAGTTACAGCATAGAGAATGGAATTCTACCTTTATTTGACAAATCGCTTTATTGATGATCCTAGTGCTGGGGACAGGACCGCTGAAGCCTAAGGTGGCTGTCTGTGATAACCTAATTACCCCCGGGAATAGTGTTCACTTAAACTCTTGCTACTTTGGACACTTTAAAGCACCCTGTACACACCTTCTTAACAAGCACCGGCTTTATGCTTTAGATTTAAACATTTGGAGGAGACTGTCACATTATCAGTTAATTGGGAAATTAAGTCCTTACAACATTTAGAGGATTGTTAGGATAAATTGGAACGTTGGCTGCAGTATTCCAAAAGCTACTGCACCGAGCTACACAATGAATGTTATTGATGAGGAAGGACTCTATTTATGCTAGAGGAAGCCCCGTTAATAGACACGAGTATGCTATGAACAGTCTCAAATGGTTGGATTTTTACCTTGTTAGAGTATCGTTTCCCCCCTTCGCAGCAGCATCAAGTACAGCACTATCTGCATGGATGATGCAATTGTCAACACTCTACGAGGGTGTAAGAGACTCTAAAATTATCTTGTAGAACTTTTCCTATTTGTAGCAACATATTTATGAGGGGACTCATATTTCTGTTCTCTTGATCACAATCAAAGTGCTTGTTGTATCACCACCCCTACAGGACATACTTATTTCAAATGAGTTCACAGCTGCTTGTGTTGGCCTAGGGTAATATGTGTTTATACTATTCTATATATGCTCTGCGCTCTGCATATATTTTGTTGTTTATTATGGCAAAGCTCCAAACATACTGCCACTTTCAAATTTATTGTTTTATTCATGAGATGTGCTCCTGTTCATATATAACCTATTCTTTTGATGTTAACATACTGTGATTTGTACCTTTCTTGTTTTAACTGTATCTATTGCTGTGCAACCTCCTTAGTGGTTTAGCCCTCAGTTTACACGTTGAGGATATTACTGTTATATTGAAAAGCCATGACTACATAATGTACCTTATTGTCACTAAAATAATATTACAGGGATTAAGACGTAATCTAATGAGTAGGGCAATGGTGCTGAATAAATGATTTTTGGACTTAAAAAAAACTTACCTATTTCTTACATCTACACAGATTTGATTTGATGGTTAGCTATGGCTTGGAATTTGGGGGATGTGGGTCGCCCCCTATGAAGGCATTCTGGTTTAGAGGGAGCTTCAACTACAACCATTTTGTTATGTTCTCTGAGTTGTGCACTCTATAGGATACATGATTAGCCCTGATATCTGCAGACAAGACACATAGTTAGATACTATAAATATGTCTTCGGAACCATGGACTGAGGATCATAGCTCCTGTATACTTTTTGACATATGTCCTACATATTTAGTTAAGCTAGAAGCTCATTGAGGAGATGACATATTGGTAACTAGTTTGTTAAGTTATATGCTAGTTGAAGGCCATCACTATTAACCCTATCTTTGCTCTAGTTTTTTAGCATTAAAGGCTCAATCTTTTGTCGAAGAGCTTAAGATTTATTTAGAAACTTTGCCCCACCTATTAACATGTCCCTAGGGAAAATTGGCGTGGGGGACTCCCTAAAAAAGTCATAGCATCATACCTTATTAAATACATGTCAACATATTATATGTAGTGATGTCCCGAACTGTTCGCCCGCGAATGGTTCACAGCGAACATAGCTTGTTCGCGTTCACAGCTGCGGGCAAACACATGTGATGTTCGATCCGCCCACTAAGTGTCATCATTGAGGAAACTTTGACCCTGTATGTCACAGCCGTCTGACACATTAGAGCCAATCAACATCAGACACTCCCTCACAGACCCTCCCAGCTACTCGGAAGCCTCCATTTTAGACTCATAATGACCTTGCTTTCTTAGTGAGAGGACGTGTTGTGTTTGTGCTTCTGACATTATAGGGAAATACATAGCTAGGCTAGTGTATTTAGTGTCCACTACAGTCCAGAAGGACTCCACTCATCTCTGCTGCAAGGACAGCACCCCAAAAAGCCCTTTTTATTGCTATATTTCGTGCTGGTTTTTTTTCCGTTTTTTTATTAGCATTTGCCTGGCTTTCAGCCTGTGTGTTTAAGGCTCACAGCATATGCTGTAATTACTGCCACCACTGATATCTCCCTAACAACATTAGTTTAAATTTAACTAACCAAAAATTTTAATTATTTTGCTAGTGTAATTTTTTTTCATTTTCTATCAGGCTTGTGTCACACAGCATATACTCTGGTTCATTGCTCTGCGCCAGCCACCAGTGTTAATATCCGTTTATAACATTATTTTAAATTTAAAAAAAAAAAATTAAATAATTTTGCTTTTGTAATCTAATTACATTTTCTATCAGGCCTGTGTCTGTCAGGCTCACACAGCATTAATATACCTAATTTATTTTCAGTCTTTTGGTTAATAGGTCTGTGCCAGGCAGCCACCACTCATATCTTCTTCACCTTAATTTAAATATAAAAAAAAAAGTTTAATTTTTTTTGATAGTGTAATCTAATATCATTTTCTATCAGACCTGTGTGTTTTGCTGACATACAGAGCCTACTGTGTTTACTTGCTGCCCTCCCTAGTCTATGAGCCACGACTCATATGTGTTTAACCTTTTTTTAATTTCCCCCCCAAAAAAATAATTTAAATCATTTTTCTAGTGTAATCTAATAGTATTTTCTATCAGGCGTGTGTGTATCAGACTTAGAGAGCCTACTGTTTTTAATAGCTGCCCTTCCAAGGCTATCAGCCACGACTCATATGTATGTGCTTAACCTTTTTCTTTAAATTCCCAAAAAAAAGTATTTAAATCATTATGCTAGTGTAATCTAATTTTATTTTCTATCAGGCCTGTGTCTAACTGTCTATCTGACTTACACAGCATACTGTTGTTAATTGCTGCCCTACGTAGCAGCCAGCCAGTGCGACCACTCATATGTGCATTGCACTTCTTAACATTATTTTAATATTAAAATCTAAAATTTTAAAATATTTTGCTAGTGTAATCTAACTTAATTTTCTATCAGGCCTGTGTTTTGTCACTTACACAGCATACTGTGTTAAATTGCTGCCCTACCTACCATCCACGACTCATATCTGCCAGCCTGTGTGCCAGGCCCAACTAGCCAATTAGTGGCACCAATCATAATTATTTTAACAGTATCAAAAAAATTAAAATTCATAATTTTTTGGACTGCAAATATTCAGTCTACTAGTGCCATTGAATTGCAGTTTCCTCCTGCCTGCCAGCCTGTGTGCCAGGCACAAACTAGCCAATTAGTGCCACCAATCCTAGTTGTTGTAAAAGTATTGTTAATCTTTCAAATTCCAAATTGATCGCTTGTGATTCATCAGTTTGCTCGTGCCATTGAATTGCACTTTCCTCCTGCCTGCCAGCATGTTTTCCAGGCCCAACTAGCCAATTAGTGGCACCAATCATAAATCTTTTAACAGTATCAAAAAAAATTAAAATTCATAATTTTTGGACTGCAAATATTCAGTCTCCTAGTGCCATTGAATTGCATTTTCCTCTTGCCTGCCAGCCTGTGTGCCAGGCCGACTTTCAAAATATTTACACCAATCATATTTGTTGTCACAGTATTCTTAATAATTAAAAATTAAAATTTTTGGTAATTGTTGTTCTGAATCCTCAGTTTGCTCGTGCCATTGAATTGCACTTTCCTCCTGCCTTGCAGCCTGTGTGCCAGGCCCACCTAGCCAATTATTCCCAGCAATCATATTTCTTTTAACAGTATTGCAAAAATTGTCAATCATCACTGTTTTGACTGTCAGTATTCAGTCTCCTAGTGTCCTTGAATTGAATTTACCTCCTGCCTTCCAGCCTGTGTGCCAGGCTGTCTTGCCAACTATTTACACCAATCATAATTGTTGTCACAGTATTGTTACTAATTAAAATTAAAAAAAATTTGATTGTTGTTCTTAATCCTCAGTTTGCTCGTGCCATTGAATTGCACTTTTCTCCCTGCCTGCCAGCCTGTGTGCCAGGCCGACTTTCAAATATTTACACCAATCATATTTGTTGTCACAGTATTCTTAATAATTAAAAATTAAAATTTTTGGTAATTGTTGTTCTGAATCCTCAGTTTGCTCGTGCCATTAAATTGCACTTTCCTCCTGCCTGCCAGCATGTTTTCCAGGCCCAACTAGCCAATTAGTGGCACCAATTATAATTCTTGTAACAGTAAATAAAAAATTAAAAATCATAATTTTTTGGACTGCAAATATTCAGTCTCCTAGTGCCATTGAATTGCATTTTCCTCCTGCCTGGCAGCCTGTGTGCCAGGCCCAAACTAGCCACTTAGTGCCACCAATCCTAGTTGTTGTAACAGTATTGTTAATCTTTAAAATTCAAAATTGTTCTCTTGTGATTAATCAGTTTGCTTGTGCCATTGAATTGCACTTTCCTCCTGCCTGCCAGCGTGTTTTCCAGGCCCAACTAGCCAATTAGTGGCACCAAATCAATAATTCTTGTAACAGTATATAAAAAATTAAAAATCATAATTTTTTGGACTGCAAATATTCAGTCTCCTAGTGCCATTGAATTGCATTTTCCTCCTGCCTGCCAGCCTGTGTGCCAGGCCCACTTTCAAAATATTTACACCAATCATATTTGTTGTCACAGTATTCTTAATAATTAAAAATTAAAATTTTTGGTAATTGTTGTTCTGAATCCTCAGTTTGCTTGTGCCATTGAATTGCACTTTCCTCCTGCCTTGCAGCCTGTGTGCCAGGCCCACCTAGACAATTATTCCCAGCAATCATATTTCTTTTAACAGTATTGCAAAAATTGTCAATTATCACTGTTTTGACTGTCAGTATTCAGTCTCCTAGTGTCCTTGAATTGCATTTACCTCCTGCCTGTCAGCCTGAGTGCCAGGCCGTCTTGCCAACTATTTACACCAATCATAATTGTTGACACAGTATTGTTACTAATTAAAATTAAAAAAAATTTGATTGTTGTTCTTATTCCTCAGTTTACTTGTGCCATTGAATTGCACTTTTCTCCTGCCTGCCAGCCTGTGTGCCAGGCCGACTTTCAAAATATTTACACCAATCATATTTGTTGTCACAGTATTCTTAATAATTAAAATTAAAATTTTTGGTAATTGTTGTTCTGAATCCTCAGTTTGCTCGTGCCATTGAATTGCACTTTCCTCCTGCCTGCCAGCCTGTGTGCCAGGCCCAACTATCCAATTAGTTCCAGCAATCATATTTCTTTTAACAGTATTGCAAAAATTGTTAATCATCACTGTTTTGTCAATCTGCAGTCTACTAGTGCCCTTGAATTGCATTTTCCTCCTGCCTGCCTGCCTGCCTGCCTGTGTGCCAGTCCCAACTAGCCAATTAGTGCCACCAATCATATTTATTGTAACAGGATTGGAATTTTTTGTTAATCATAACTGTTTTGACTGTGATTCTTCAGTCTCCTAGTGCCATTGAATTGCAGTTTCCTTTCTCCCAGCGTGTGTGCCAGACAGGCCCATTTGCCAACTAGTGCCAACAATCATATTTGTTGTCACAGTACTTTTAATATTTTATAAAATTAACAATTTGTGATTTTTAAAACATGTCTTTTTTGTTGTTGTCAGTCTCACAGCGTATACTGTGCCCACTTGCACAGTGCCACCACTCATATAATTGGTGTAATAGTATTGTTAGTGTCCATTTAAAAAAAAATGACAGGCAGAGGCAGGCCACCCCGCAGGTTCCGTGGTCATGGTGGTGGTGCTGTGATTCCTTTAGACCCTACAAATATGCACATTGTTCAGACGCCGGGTGCCAGGGGGACGCGAAAAGTTCTGAGGAGGACCTAGTTGAATGGCTAACACAGGACACCCAATCTTCTTCAGCTTCCGCTGCTAGTCCTCCCTAACCTTGACGCACCATCTACGTCCAGCTGTGCTTTGGGCAGGTCTCAAGTGACCAGTGCCACTCGCCCGCCTGTCACCACCACCAACACTAGCACCACAGCCGCTTCACTTGATCTGTCACAGGAGTTATTGACACATCAGTTGGAAGAAATGAGTGATGCGCAACCATCATTGACAGAGGATGTAGATAATAGTGATCAGTCTCAGTCAGGCAGCATTACCGACATGGAGGTACGGTGTGATGATGATGATGTTGTACCCGCTGCTGCTTCCTTTCTTGATGTTTCAGATACAAGTGAAGCGGTTGATGATGATGTGTCGGTGGATGTCACGTGGGTGCCTGCTAGAAGAGAAGAAGAAGAGGGGGAAAGTTCAGATGGGGAGACAGAGAGGAGGAGGAGACGATTTGGAAGCATGGGGAGGTCGTCTCAAGGAGCTAGTGGCACAGTCAGACAGCATGCATCGGCACCCGGGGTCAGCCAGACAGCACCCCGACGCCCATCAACGCATGCTGTTGCCACCACCAGAATGCTGTCATCGCAGAGCTCAGCAGTGTGGCATTTTTTTTGTGTGTCTGCCTCTGACAACAGCGATGCCATTTGCAACCTGTGCCAAAAGAAACTGAGTCGTGGGAAGTCCAACACCCACCTAGGTACAACTGCTTTGCAAAGGCACATGGTCTCCCATCACAAAGGCCGATGGGAAGAACACATGAGTAGAAGCAGCACACAAAGTGAAAGCCGCCCTCCAGCATCTTCAGCCACGTCAACCAGTGCTGTCTTCCTTGCCCCCTCTCAACCATCCTCCACTGAGTCTCTCTTACGTAGCAGTTCCTGGTCATCTGCCCACAGTCAGCTGTCTGTCAAGGACATGTTTGAGCGTAAGAAGCCAATTTCTCAAAGTCACCCCCTTGCCCGGTGTCTGACAGCTGGCTTGTCTGAACTCTTAGTCTGCCAGCTTTTACCATACAAGTTGGTGGAGTCTGATGCTTTCAAAAAATTTGTATCTATTGGGACACCGCAGTGGAAGGTACCTGGCAGAAATTTCGTTTCACAAAAGGCAATCCCAAACCTGTACTCTGTTGTTCGAAAGGAAGTTATGGCATGTCTGGCACACAGCGTTGGGGCAAGGGTCCATATGACCATGGATAGCTGGTCTGCAAA
Organism: Bombina bombina; assembly: GCF_027579735.1. Lineage (NCBI taxonomy): Eukaryota > Metazoa > Chordata > Amphibia > Anura > Bombinatoridae > Bombina > Bombina bombina. The sequence goes on from NC_069502.1 coordinate 1,198,936,939, forward strand.
GCATGGTCAGGGCAGGTATATCACCTACACTGCGCATTGGGTAAACCTGCTGACTTCTGACAAGCATGGAATGCGTGGCTCTGCAGAAGAGTTGGTGACACCGCCACGACTTGCAGGCAGGCCTGCTACTACCTCCTCTACTCCTCCTAATCCATCCTCTTCCATAACCTCTTCCTTGGCTAAGTCCTCTTCAACTTCGGCGTCTTGCTCCACATTTATGTCACCCCCCCAGCTCCCCAGGTACTATGCTACATCCCGGGTACGGCAGTGTCACGCCGTCTTGGGGTTGACTTGCCTGAAAACGGAGAGTCACACCGCACCAGCACTCCTGAGTCAGTGGCTGACTCCGCACCAACTGGAGATTGGCAAGGTTGTTTCTGACAATGGAAGTAATTTGGTGGTGGCATTGAAATTGGGCAAGTTGACACATGTGCCGTGCATGGCACATGTGTGTAATCTAATTGTACAATGATTTGTCCATAAGTACCCAGGCCTACAGGATGTCCTGAAGCAGGCCAGGAAGGTGTGTGGCCATTTCAGGCGTTCCTACATGACCATGGCGCACTTGTCCGATATCCAGCGTCGAAACAACCTGCCAGTGAGGCGCTTGATTTGCGACAGCCCGACACGGTGGAATTCAACACTCCTAATGTTTGACCGCCTACTCCAACAAGAAAAAGCTGTTAATGAGTATATTTTATGACCGGGGTGCTAAGACAGCCTCTGGGGAGCTGGGGATATTTTTGCCAAATTACTGGACGCTCATGCGCAATGCCTGTAGGCTCATGCGTCCTTTTGAGGAGGTGACAAACCTTGTCAGTCGCACCTAAGGCACCATCAGCGACATCATACCATTTGTTTTCTTCCTGGAGCGTGCCCTGTGAAGAGTGCTGGATCAGGCAGTAGATGAGCGTGAAGAGGAAGAGTTGTGGTGTCCATCACCCCCACAAACAGCCTTATCAGCATCGCTTGCTGGACCTGCGGCAACGCAGGAAGAGGATTGTGAGGAAGAGGAGTCAGAGGAGGAATGTGGCTTTGAGGAGGAGAAGGAAGACAGAGCACAACAGGCATCCCAGGGTGCTTGTTGTTGTCACCTCTCTGGTACCCGTGGTGTTGTACGTGGCTGGGGGGAAGAAGATACCCTCAGTGAGATCAGTGAGGACGAGGAATGGGACATGATTAGCTCGGCATCCAACCTTGTTCAAATGGGTTCTTTCATGCTGTCGTGCCTGTTGAGGGACCCTCGTATAAAAAAGCTGAAGGAGAACGACCTGTACTGGGTGTCCACGCTCCTAGACCCCTGGTATAAGCATAAAGTGCCTGAAATGTTACCAAATTCCTGCAAGTCGAAAAGGATGGAGCATTTTAAGAATAAATTAAAAAGTATGCTTTACACAGCATATAAGGGTGATGTCACAGCACCACGGGAATGTAACGGGGAAGAGATGAAATAAATCATCCTCCTCCTCCCACGAACACGGCGGCAAGAACAGGACGCTTTCCTGACGTCTTGTTGATGGAGGACATGCGTACCTTTTTAACTCCCATTCATCATCAGAGCCTTTCGGGATCCAGCCTTAGAGAAAGACTCAACCGACAGGTAGCAGACTACCTAGCTTTAACTGCGGATCTCGACACTCTCAGGAACGATGGACCCCTTGACTACTGGGTGTGCAGGCTTGACTTGTGGCCTGAGCTATCCCAATTTGCAATGGAACTTCTGGCCTGCCCCGCTTCAAGTGTCCTGTCCGAAAGGACTTTCAGTGCAGCAGGAGGTTTTGTCACTGAGAAGAGAAGTCGCCTAGGTCAAAAAAGCCTTGACTATCTCACTTTTATAAAAATGAATGAGGGATGGATCCCGAAGGGACTGACATTGGGCAATACATTTGATTAAAAAAGGCCTGATGATGAGATGAGCTGGCTTGGGCTACAACTGGTACACAGGCTGGCCTTTTTTTTTTTGTTATAAAGCCGGAGGACTTGCTTGACTTATCCGCCAACAACTAGTGTTCAAGCCACAAGCTTTTAGGGCACTTTATAAATGTTTTACAAACATCAATTTTTCTGGCCGCTGCTACAGCAGTTGCTACAACAATACCCAAATTTTTCAGTCATTTGCACATTCCTAATTTTTCTGGCCTCTGCTGCTGCTCTGTAGGTACAAAACTCAAATAAAAAAAAATAAGGCACATAACAGTGATTAAACTGTTATGAATAGTACAACTTAGCACACCACTCATATCTGGTGGACCATTAAATTGAACGTGCAGTGCCCCAAATTTGAAGGAGGAGGACCGACCAAGCATCTTTATCCGTCTCTTGGATGCTCTAAATTATCTCTGTGTTCCATCTATGCCATACCTGTACTCTATTGTTCAAAAGGATGGCATATGTGGTGTTTCATTCTGTTGTGGCTGTTGAGGGTTGTGGCCGTGGGACAGCGTATAAAACGGCTGAAGGAGAACGACCTGTACTGCCTTGCTGCTCCTTTTAGACAGGCAAGCTCTTTGCATACATGCCCACAGACTCTGTAATGCATGCTTCTTTTAGGGAGAGGTGCAGCCATAATGCAGGGTCAGAACCTCTGCCTGCAACTGTTATACTCGATTTTGCGAAAGAAAGTAACCTTACCATGGTTCCCTGCACGCACGTATTGTTGTTATATTTTGGTGAGGGTAATCATGATGGCCATGTAGACCACCCCCGAGAGGCATGGAAGTAAGGGATGAGATGAAAGTGCTAAGAATAGTACAACTTGAAACTAAGAGTTAGCCATGGGTGTTAGTGGAAGACCGCTTGGCTTTTATTGGACTTTGGGTGCGGCTAATCATGCAGGCCATATAGAGCTGCCACCATTTGGTGTTGTATCAGCTATTAAACTAATAAGAATAGAACTACCAAAATACAGCCAATGAAGGGCCTTATGAAGGCTGAGCCAAGGTTGGATTGTAGTATTTAGTTAGGCTAATCATGATGGCTATGTAGACCACCACCGAGAGTCCTGGAAGTAACAGGGATGATGAGATGAAAGTGCTAAGAATAGTACTACTTGAAACAACCAAGTTAGCCATGGGTGTTAATGCAAGACCGCTTGGCTTTTTTTTGGTTTGGGTGCGGCTAATCATGCAGAACATATAGACCTGCCACCATTCGGTGTTGTATCATCTATTAAACTAATAAGAACAAAACTACAAAAATACAGCCAATGAAGGGCCTTATGAAGACTGAGCCAAGGTTGTATTGTAGTATTTGGTTTGGCTAATCATGATGGCCATGTAGACCACCACCGAGAGTCCTGGAAATAACAGGGATGACATGAAAGTGCTAAGAATAGTACTACTTGAAACAACCGAGTTAGCCATGGGTGTTAATCCAAGACCTCTTGGCTTTATTTTTGTTTTGGGTGCGGCTAATCATGCAGGCCATATAGAGCTGCCACCATTCGGTGTAGTATCAGCTATTAAACTAATAAGAACAGTACTACCAAAATACAGCCAATGAAGGGCCTTATGAAGACTGAGCCAAGGTTGGATTGTAGTATTTGGTTACGCTAATCATGATGGCCATGTAGACCACCACCGAGAGTCCTGGAAGTAACAGGGATGATGAGATGAAAGTGCTAAGAATAGTACTACTTGAAACAACCGAGTTAGCCATGGGTGTTAATCCAAGACCGCTTGGCTTTTTTTTGGTTTGGGTGCGGCTAATCATGCAGGCCATATAGAGCTGCCACCATTCTGTGTTGTATCAGGTATTAAAATAACAAGAACAGTACTACCAAAATACAGCCAATGAAGGGCCTATGAAGACTGAGCAAAGGTTGGATTGTAGTATTTTGTTAGGCTAATCATGATGGCCATGTAGACAACCCCCAAGAGGCCTGAAAGTAACAGGGATGAAAGTGCTAAGAATAGTAATAATTGAAACAACCGAGTTAGCCATGGGTGTTAGTCTAAGACCGCTTGGCTTTTTTGGGGGTTTGGGTGCGGCTAATCATGAAGGCCAGATAGACCTGCCACCATTCGGTGTTGTAACAGGTATTAAACTGCTAAGAACAGTACTACTTAACACAACCGAGTTAGTTACCATGGGTCCCAGAGCATATGTTTTGTTATTATATTTTGTAAGGGTAATCATGCAGGCCATATAGAACTCCCCCAATAGGGTGAGTAACAGGTATTGAAATGCTAAGAACAGTACTACTTAACACAAAGTTACCATGGGTCCCAGAGCATATGTCTTATTATTATATTTTGTTAGGGTAATCATGCAGGTCATATAGACCTCCCCCGATAGGGTGAGTAACAGGTATTAAAATGCTAAGAAGAGTACTACTTTTACATAACCCTAGTTACCATGGGTGCCAGACCGCATGTCTGTTATTCTATTTTGTAAGGGTAATCATGCAGGCCATATAGACCTCCACAGATAGGTGAGTAACAGGTATTAAAATGCTAAGAACAGTACTAATTAACACAAGCTAGTTACCATGGGTCCCACACCGCATGTCTTGTTGTTATACTTTGTCAGGGTAATCATGCAGGCATATAGACCTCCCCCAAAAGGGTGTAACAGGTATTAAAATGCTAAGAACAGTACTAATTAACACAACCTAGTTACACATGGGTCACAGACCCAGAGCAGATGTCTTATTATTATTTTGTATGGGTAATCATGCAGGCCGTATAGACCATCCCCACGATAGGGTGAGTAACTAGGTATTAAAATGCTAAGAAGAGTAATACTTAACACAACCTAGTTACCATGGGACTCAGACCGCATGTTTTGTTATTATATTTTGTAAGGGTAATCATGCAGGCCATATAGACCTCCCCTAACAGGTATTAAAATGCAAAGGAAATTACTACTTAACACAAACTAGTTAACATGGGTCACAGACCGCATGTTTTGTTATTATATTTTGTAAGGGTAATCATGCAGGCCATATAGACCGCCACTGATAGGGTGAGTATGAGTAACAGCTATTAAAATGCTAAGGACATTACTAATTAACACATCATAGTTACCATGGGTCACAGACCCAGAGCAGATGTCTTATTAATATATTTTGTATGGGTAATCATCCAGGCCGTATAGACCTCCCCATATAGGGGGAGTTACAGAGATTAAAGTGCTGAGAATGGTACTACTTAAAACACAACCTAGTTAAAATGGGTCCCAGACCGCATGTCTTATTATTATATTTCTTCAGGGTAATCAGGCAGGCCATATAGACCTCCCCCGATAGGGGGGGGTAACAGGGATTAAAGTGCTAAGAAAAGTACTAATTAACACAAGCTAGTTTCATGGGTGTCCAACACCGTGTGTCTTGTTGTTATACTTTGTCAGGGTAATCATGCAGGCCATATAGACCTCCCTTGATAGGGGGAGTAACAGGGATACAGTTCTAAGAATAGTACTACTTAAACACAAGCTAATTACCATGGGTCCAAGACCAGATGTTTTATTATTATACTTTGTCAGGCTAATCATGCAGGCCATATAGAGCTCCAACAAAAGGGTGGGTAAGAGGGATTCAAGTGATAAGAAAAGTTTTACTTAACACAACAAAATTACCATGGGTCCCAGAACGCGTGTCTTGTTGTTATACTTTGTCAGGGTAATCATAACGCCATATAGACCTCCACCAATAGGGGGAGTTACAGGGCTGAAAGTGCGAAGAATAGTACTACTTAACACAACCTAGTTGGGTCCAAGATCGCATGTTTAATTATTAGACTTTATCAGGGTAATTATATATCTAAAAAATCTATCTATTTTTCTTCTATCGATTCTATCTAACTATCAATCTATGTATATCTATCTATCCTATCGATCGATCTATCTTCTGTCCAGACTGTTTTGAGACAGCTACTTGTGTTTCTAACAAATTTGAAGTAGGAGGACAGAACAATCATCTTCTTCCACCTCCCGGTTCCAAAAATGAAGGCCATATAGACCTCAACCGATAGGGGGAGTAACAGGTTGTAGTAAAGTGTTAAGAATAGTACTACTTTACACACCACGGGTCACAGACCACATGTCTTATTGTTATACTCTGTCAGGGAAATTATATATATTTCAAATCAATTTATTTATATATCAAATCGATCGAACTATCAAACGTATTGATCAAATGTAGATTGCATCTATTGATCGATGTAATTCGTATCTATAAAATGTATATTACATATTTTGGTTGATGTCATTCGTATCTATAAAATGTATATTGCATCTTTGATTCGATAACATTCGTATCTATCAAATGTATATTGCATCTATTGATCGATGTAATTCGTATCTATCAAATGTATATTGCATTCTATTGAGCTATGTACAGTGTATCGATCATATGTATATTGCATCGATTGAGCTATGTAATCTATGTATCTATCTATCAAATCTACCTATCTCGTGGTTCTGCAAGTGGACTGTTTGCGGTTGATTGCGGTGCGTTACACTTGGAGTTTGCTCTGTCACTGTGATGCGGCCGTAACCCTTACACTACCTGATAGATAGAACATCATTACTGATGTTTTAAAGAACGTTATTGCAAACAATTTGGGAATGTTAGGTGATTTAGGCCCTTTATGGGTTAAAAGCAGACTCTGAATAAACTATGTAATTTTACATGGGAGTTTTGCCAGGGATCTTCCTCCAGCATGCCACAGTCCAGGTGTTAGTAACCTTGAAACAACTTTTCCATCACTATTGTGGCCAGAAAGAGTCCTTGTAGGTTTTAAAGTTCGCCTGCCTATTGAAGACAATGGCGGTTCGCGCGGTTCTAAGTTCACAACATCACTAATTATATGCTAACCTGCTATTTCTCAATATCTCTAAGTTTAGGCCCTGATATTCAAAACCTCTCTGCTCAGGTGAGATATTCTAAAATGTTCCTCCAGCACTGTGAGATCCCTAGTGACATTTTCAAAAGGCAGATTTTGTTTTACTTCAACAAGGGGCATACCCTGCATTTCTGTATGTGAAGGAGAGACAAGCCCAGTGCAGTATAGCATTACATAACAAGACAGTTCTGCTGCATTTACACTTTGCACTTTATATTTTATATCACTTTACACTTCAGATTATTTTTTATTACATTTAAACTTTGCACTTTCTATTTTAAATTTTATTTTGTATACAGTATTGTATTTAGATTAGTGTTTTTACAAATTCTGATTATGCATCCACAGTTTCTGTGTAACTTTAACAAATTAAGCTCATACTTTGTATATATACTGTATATATGTATCTTTTACAAATTAGATTGCACTTTTCATGTCTTTTATTTCAATTAAAATTGAAAGATTGTCAGCTTTAGTTTCCCAGAGAGCATCATTACTTCCTATGGGCCAAATAATCACAGATTCTCTAGTTTGGAGAGAGAACTTAGTGCTCACTTCACAGGGGCACAACTCACTGAATTTTTTTTAAGAAAAGGGGAGGAACCTGGAAATCCCAGAGAGATGAGATGCCTTCCATAGAAACTAATTAAGCTCTTTGGCATACAAAATTTCACATGGGAGAGAGAAAGCAATTGGAGAACACCTGGGGTTGATATAAAGGCCTCTATGTATGAAGCCGCCTACATTCCTGCATTCGCCGGCCCAATACGCTCGCCTAAGCTCGCCTACCATCGCTGCCGCGGACCTGAATACGTTCGCCAAAGTTATCAAAAAAGCTGTCAAGAAGCCGCGCACCAAGTACGGGGCGATGGGCAGCGGACTGTTGTTAACTGACAGTCATCAATCTCGCTGCTCATCGGCTTCTTCGCAGCTTTCTTGCTAGCCTGTCACTAAGCACCCACATTAAACTATATAGTGTTTTACCCCCTAAACCGCCGCTCCTGGAGCCACTGCACCTAAAAAAAGTTATTACCCCCTAAACTGCCGCTCCTGGACCCCGCCGCAACTATAATAAATATATTAACCACCTAAACCGCCGCTCCCGGACCCCGCCGCCACCTATCTTAAACTTATTAACCCCTATCCTGCCCCCCCCTATACCGCCGCCACCTATATTAAACTTATTAACCCCTATCCTGCCCCCCCTACAACGCCGCCACTATATTAAACTTATTAACCCCTAAACCTAAGTCTAACCCTAACCCTAACACCCCATAACTTAAATATTATTTAAATAAATCTAAATAAAAATTACTACTATTATTATTACTAAATTATTCCTATTTAAAAATAAATACTTACCTATAAAATAAACCCTAAGATAGCTACAATATAACTAATAGTTATATTGTAGCTATTTTAGGATTTAATTTTATTTTACAGGCAACTTTGTATTTATTTTAACCAGGTACAATAGTTATTAAATAGTTATTAACTATTTAATAACTACCTAGCTAAAATACTTACAAAATTACCTGTAAAATAAATCCTAACCTAAGTTATAATTAAACCTAACACTACACTATCATTAAATTAATTAACTACAATTACCTAAAATTAAATTCAATTAAATAAACTAAACTATGGTACAAAAACCCCCCACTAAATTACAGAAAATAAAAAAAGAATTACAAGAAGTTTAAACTAATTACACCTAATCTAAGACCCCTAATAAAATAATAAAGCCCCCAAAATAAAAAAATGCCCTACCCTATTTTAAATTACAAAGTAATCAGCTCTTTTACCAGCCCTTAAAAGGGCTTTTTGCGGGGCATTGTCCCAAAGTAATCAGCTCTTTTACCTGTAAAAAAAAATACAACCCCCCAAACATTAAAACCCACCACCCACATACCCCTACTCTAACCCACCCAAACCCCCCTTAAAAAAACTTAACACTACCCCCCTGAAGATCACCCTACCTTGAGTCATCTTCAGCCAGCCAGCCACCGATTGGACAGAAGAGGACATACGGAGCGGCAGAAGTCTTGATCCGATCAGGGCAGAAGAGGTCCTCCAAGCGGCAGGGTTGCCTCAAGTCTGAGGATGGGGGCAACCCCGAAAACGTTAACTGAAGTAAAATGTTTTACTAACTATAAATGGAGAGTGCCTTTTTCTGAGAGTCATATATATATATATATATATATATATATAATTTATTTATTTTATTTAGGTATCATCAAGAAAAAAGATACATAAGAATACAAACAAATACAAACCCATTTTTTATATTTTAAAATATATATATATATATATATATATATATATATATATATATATATATTTTTTTAAGTTTTTTTATTTTTTTTTAGATCCCCAAGACTTACACTATTGGGAAGTTTGGGTGATTACCTTTCCAATGGTGGTCTTGAGGGTTTGTAGCTGCTTAGATACCTGAGATACAGGCTTCTAAGCAGCATGCCCCCTTTTACTATTCTTTACATTGTTATTTTTTAATAAAGTTGTGTGGTGACGTCATCACGTCATTGCGCGTGACGTCACCACACATAACGTGAAGCCCCGGGGGGTGCCTGTCACTATACAGGCACGATCACCGGGTTGGGAGCGGGTGGAAGCCCCAGATCTCCCTCAAGGTGGGAGAGTGCTAGATACGGCTCTGAGCCGTCGTTAGCTTCAGAGTGGGAAACTCTGCGAAGGCTTAGAGCCGCCATTGGCACTAAAAGGGTTAAGAAATGAATATTAGAATGAATGCACCAACAAAAATGAAAGAAAATTAAAAAATACTAACGAAAATTGTCAGTATTCATTTGTTACTTTAACTTTAGTACTTTTTTAAGGTGTTAATACTTACCTTAGCATGCTCTCCATGCTCTCCAGAGCACATTAAGGTAAGTATTGTAGCTACAGGTGAACTTTTCACCAGTAGCTTTGAAACATTTACATTCGTTTTAACGAAAATTCCATATTTGCTTTGTTTTAAACTAAACAAATACTGAATAGTGCAACTACAAAATATTCGGGGAAACAAATTTCCCTGAAAATTCTGAAAACATTTTTTGTCCGTAATGAAAAAGTTCTTGGCGACACATGTCTATTTTGCAGCTGTGTAAATGGTTTAACTTTGAATGACTAGTTACTGTATTAAATAGCTTGAGAGGTGGTAGAATTTTGTTTTCCCTGTTCATGTGTTGTACAACATAGATCAACTTTAAATGCAGCATTCAGGACATTTTGTAAAAGGCACAATGATCCAGCATTAAAATTAAATTAAAAAAAACTACAAAGGAAACATATTTTCTATAATCATGTTCAGTCACGGTTTTCAAACCAGTTCCTAAATGAAAGACTCCAGTCAGAGTAAATGTCAGCGTAATTATGAAAAGCAAACAAATAAATATAAATAAGCAAACAGTATGTGTAGCCGGCTGTTCATCCATCTCTTGATAAGGATATTTAATGTTTCTGTTGCACGTTGCCTTATGCTGCGTATATAGCCTGTTGGCTGCTGACAAACAAGCAGATATCAGAGGGAAAATTAGATTTCCTAAATAAATTGACAAATGTTTGTACTTTTCAAGTCATTCACTATTCTTTGTGGTTGGAAATTATAAACTGATAACAACTCATGTAAGTTTTGCTAATGCTAAAATGCGAAGAGAGGTCATTTGGCTTAAAATAAACCATTCTTAGCTAAAGAATTGCAGGTTGTTGTCGAATGTACAAATAACAAGGGTGGAAGCCTATCAGAGGAAAACGTAAAAACTTAAAAGGACGATAGACAAATTATATAAATGTGTGTGTGTGTGTATATAAGCCATGACATTTGATTGGGCGGATGATTTGCTGAACAATATTGAAGATAGACATGTGTAGCCTTAGCATGTTACTAGTGGTGTTTTGTGATAGTTTGTAGGTTCCTTTAGTTAATATGATCTAATTTATTATTTACGTACATCAATGTGTCTTAATTATGGTTGGCATACTTTCCGCCCCCTTACCACACGTCACTGATAATGTTCTAGCGTCTGATAAGCTGATACAATGTGCAACATTAAATATTAGATGTAACAGTGACTGAGGAGAGGGTGAATGCTCTACCGTATAATAACCAATTGAGTATTATGCTGCAATATCAAACGTGGCAGGTGCTGGTTCTTTGGCCAATTGTTTTGTATTGCATATACACCCCATCTACAGCACTGGCTTTTGAGACACATTGGTGGAGGTGTAATTGGCGTTTGTTGCTGCACCCAATGTTTGTCTTGTGGGAGGTGAGTGTGATTAGTAGGCTAAAAAAAACTACTTTTAGTTTATTTTTGAGTCGATTGCTGTTAATAATTAATTCTTTGTTTTCCTTATTTGTTATGTAATTCTATGCTATTACTTTGTATGTCATTTCTTTTCTTACACTGGTACACGTTTATATTGTCCATGACATGTGCATGTTTCAAAGTGGAATAGTTTGTATAGGCTAATTACTTGAGGCGCAATCCTTCTAAACTTTGGGGAAGGGATATTCACTGTCATTTGCACTTTGCCTGAGGAAGGGGTGGGATCCCTGAAACATCTCATATTTTTGCTCATTGCAATAAACCACTTGAAGAACCCAGAGAGTGATAATATTTTTGATTGAATATCAATTTCCCTGTTTGCACCCAGGTTGTTGGACTACTTTGGTGAGAGCACGCTCCATTTATGCATCTGTTAATTAATAAATATATTATTTCTATATATATATATATATATATATATATATGTATATATATTTTTTTATTTAAATATGCTAGAGTTTCCACACATTCACATAATGCCACCCCTAAAAGTTTTGTTGTATCTGTATTGGAACACTGTGTATATTTTCACAACTGAGCACCTTGGCTGCTAGTAACATACAAATAAAAATGTTACCTCTTTGGCTGCCAGTAATGCACACAAACAGAAAGGATTTAACCAGGTTGTCTGCTACCCACTTCTTTCTGTCCCATATTTATAATGTGTTGATGCATGGGAGGCCATTTACATTTAGCAAACATGCAGGGACACCAAGGCCACTGCCGTATCTTTTTGACTCTTCCTTGGACCTGAGTAGTTGTCAACTAAACTGTAAGTTTGTTTAAAGTCTTTAGTAGACTGAATATAGAACTTTATAGCTCTATCACCATTTAGGTTGTGAAATAATCTTTCCTTTGGATTGGAAGTCTTTGGACACAAAGAAGGAACAACTATTTCTTAATTAATATTTTCTGAAGATACCACATTCGGGAAGAAAATTAGATATAGTCCAAAGGAAGAAAAAAAAACCTTCCAGGTCAACAGTTTAAAGTCTAAAATATGCATGAGTTCAAAAGAAGAACCTTTTGAGAACTAAATTCAAGTTCCAAGGAGGAGAAATTGGTCTAACAGCAGTACAAACTCTTACCAGGGATTGGACAAAGGTTTGAACATCTGGCAACTTAGCCAACTTTTTGTGAAACAAACAGTTAAGTCAATATCTGACCCTTTAGAGAACTACCTGATAGGCCCTTAACTAGTCCATCCTGAGGGAACTGAAGTATTCTGGGAATTTTAAAGGCTTTCCAAGAAAAAACCTCAAGAAGAACACCAAAGAAAGTAAGCTTTTTTCCAGATGTTATGATAAATTCTTTGCTTAACTGGCTTACTTGCATGAAGCAAAGTATAGATATCTGAGTCAGAGAAACCTCTGATCTTGAGGTCTAAGCGTTTAACCTTCACGCTGTCAAATTCAGCAAACTGAGATCTGGGTGAAACAGAGGTCCTCGAGACAGAAGATCCTTGCTTAGGGGCAGGGTCCATGTAGGAATAGAAGACATCTGCATTAGGTCCGCATACCAGGTTTTGCAGGCCCATTCCAAAGCTATGAGAATTAATTAATCTGAATCCTGTTTGATTCTTGCAATGATTCTAGAAAAGTCTATTAAATATGTTTATCTTATATCATCTGCTGTGGCCAGTTAGGGACAGATATAAATATTCAAGCTGCAGGTGAAAAGTTGAGCAGATCCTGGGTGCCGAGCGCTCTGGCAAGAAGAGGATTGTGTTAGTGCGTTAAGGTAAATATAAACAATGACGGGCCCTTTAAGTGACGTCATCCAAGATGGCGTCCCTTGAATTCCGATTGGCTGATTTAATTCTATCAGCCAATCGGAATTAAGTTAGGAAAAATCCTATTGGCTGATGCAATCAGCCAATAGGATTGAGGTTGCATTCTACTGGCTGTTCCAATCAGCCAATAGAATGAGAGCTCAATCCTATTGGCTGATTGGATCAGCCAATAGGCTTGAACTTCAATCCTATTAGCTGATTGCATCAGCCAATAGGATTTTTCGTACCTTAATTCCGATTGGCTGATAGAATTCTATCAGCCAATCGGAATTCAAGGGACGCCATCTTGGATGACATCACTTAAAGGGCCCGTCATTGTTTAAGAAGACTCCGGATGAAGAGGATGCTCCGTGTCGGATGTCTTGAAGATGGAGCCACTCCGCGCCGGATGGATGAAGATAGAAGATGCTGCCTGGATGAAGACTTATGCTTGTCTGGAGGACCTCTTCTTCCCGGCTTCGATGAAGACTTCTGTCCGTCTGGAGGACCACTTCGCCCGGCTTTGTGGAGGACTTCAGTCCGGCTGGGTGAAGGACAGTCTCAAAGTAGGGTGGTCTTCAAGGGGTTAGTGTTAGGTTTTATTAAGGGGGTATTGGGTGGGTTTTAGAGTAGGGTTGGGTGTGTGGGTGGTGGGTTAATGTTGGGGGGGTATTGTACTTTTTTTACAGGTAAAAGAGCTGATTACTTTGGGGCAATCACCCGCAAAAGGCCCTTTTAAGGGCTATTTGTAATTTAGTATAGGGTAGGGCTTTTAATTATTTAGTTGCGGCGGGCTCCGGGAGCGGCAGGATAGGGGTTAATAACTATATGTAGGTGGCAGCGGTATAGGGGGCGGAAGATTAGGGGTTAATATGTATAATGTAGGTGGCGGTGGGCTAGGGGTTAATAACTTTATTTAGGTGCGGCGGGGTCCGGGAGCGGCGGTTTAGGGGGTAAACAGTATAGTATCGTGTGGGTGTTTAGTGACAGGGTACCAAGAAAGCTGTAAAAAAGCCGAAGAGCAGCAAGATCGATGACTGTTAGTTAACAACAGTCCGCTGCTCATCGCACCCTACTTGGTACGCGGCTTTCTGACAGCTTTTTGATAAATTTTTAGAGCGTATTCAGGTCCGCGGCAGTGATGTTAGGCGAACTTAGGCAAGCGTATTGCTGCCGTCGAATGCAAGAAAGTCGACGGCTTGATTAGTAGGGGCCAATATTTTTTTATCTATTATGTATCAATTTACTAATATGCCTCCCACGCAAACTATTGAACTTCTGAATAGTATTAGCTAAATCAAATGTTACTTTTGAAATTTTGAATGTTTGTTTTCTATTTAATTAGTTTAACTAATTCTAAGGGTTTTTTGTCCTTATCGACATTTGATTGTCAAAAATGAATGTCCACAGGACTATTTATGCGACCAAATGAATTATACTTTTGACACATTAGCCCATTCCTATTAAAGAGACATGAAAGACATTTTTTTTTCTTTTTTCATGAAAACTTTCTAATTGACTTCTATTACAAAAATGTTATTTTTTGTTGAAAGCAGAGATTTTAGCTAAGGAGTGTGCATGTGTCTAGAGCCCATTTAAACATTTTTTGTTTTTTTTACTTTGGCGCCAGCAGAGTATATACTGGCGTAAGTCACTGGTGACTCCAGAAATGTGTATTTCCGCACATTTCGGTAACTCGCCAGTTTATCCGACTTACGGCCGTATATGTGATTCACCCGATGTGCGAGGTGAACTTACAGCATGGGTTTTAGCACTTGCGCTGTAACCTACGCCATATATGTAATCTCGCCCCTCATGTGTGTTTTGTTGTTTTTTTTAAAAAAAAATTGTATTTGATCTTTTACTGAGCATTCAGAATGTGTTAAAATTTGGAATAACTGGAATAATTCTATTATGTTGCGCATGTGTTAGACACTCTGAAATGACCACAAGCAACATATTAGAGCTCTAATTGTAAATACGTTCTTGATTCATTAAAACTCTGTTGTATAATCTGTGTACAGTAGGCAGGACACAAATTTACATATTTATATTTATTTAAAACGTGATCTACCATACAGCTAACGAGATCAGCAGGAAAAGCGAGAAATCAAAACCACATCTAGAAATTTGTGTAGAAATCACGTTCTGAATTTTATGTTAATTTATTCTCGCATTTTTGTGATTGTCATATTCAGAACATTTGTTTTCATTAATGAGTTTTCAACTGGCAATGCTGTTGTCATGATCGCGATTTAACCATTTGCCATTCCATCTTGCTTGTTGGCGATCCAGATCTTTTGCACAGGTTTTTTTTTTTTAATTTAGAAGTCCCAGATAGTTTTAAAATATTCAAAGAATCAATATAATAATTTATCAAACATGCCTGTATATCTGTTTAACAATCATCAGGATGGATTCAGATTACAATAGGTTAATCTTACAAAGTATGATTTCCATTACACACTGTACAAAGGGGTTAATTCTTAACAACTGTACTGTAAACTTAAAGAACCAGTAAATACAGTAGATTTGCATAATAACCAAAAACATGACAAAAAACAATGCAAAAGCACTTAGGGGTAGATTTACCATAGTGCGAGCGGACATGATACGATGTAGTGTATCGTGTCCACTGGACAACTATACATTTAATTTAGCATTGCACAGCAGTTCTTGTGAACTGCTGGTGCAATGCCGCCCCCTGCAGATTCGCAGACAATCAGTTGCTAGCAGGTGGTGTCATTCAACCCGATCGTATTCGATCAGGTTGATTTCTGTCCTCGGCCTCAGAGCAGATGGACAAGTTATGGAGCGGCATTCTTTAGACCGCTGCTTCACATCATCTGTTTCCAGCGAGCCTCAAGGCTCGTGCGGAAACAGGCGGGGCATCAAGCAACATACAGAGCTTGACAAATCGGCCCCCAAGTCTGATCTTTAATTAGTAGATGTTTTTATGACAAATTTTAAAGTTATGTCTAATTAAACATCTCTTGTACCATGTGACAGCCATCAGCCAATCACAAATGCATATACGTATATTCTGTGAATTCTTGCACATGCTAAGTAGGAGCTGGTGACTCAAAACGTTTAACTATAAAAAGATTGTGCACATTTTGTTAATAGAATTAAATTGGAAAGTTGTTTAAAATGGCTGCTCTTTCTGATTCATGAAAGATTAATTTTGACTTGAGTGTCCCTTTAAGACATGTGAAAGGCCATTATATATGTCAGTTTCGGTTGGATCCCTAGTTACGATCTCTTTAACAAGTACTTAACAACCAAAAGTACATTTTCAAACACTTTTCAAGTAAAAACATGATTATGGCTGTGAGGTTTTAGCAGCTGAATCCATTTTGGATCGAGATCACCACAAAAAAAAACATTCTTCCCATATCAGCCGAAACTGAAGCCTTGTTATCGAGAGATAAAATCAGAAAGATTGTGATCAAGGATCATGTTTCTGCCTATTTTTCTGACAAATGTGAAAATAATGAATCCAGCAAGTTGTTCTTTACCTATAAAACTATAAATTACAAAAGAAATGATCCCTACCCATCATGCACTTTACTACTTATACCTGCTTTTCTTTAGTGGTCCTTTCACTGGGCTTCCATACACAACAGAATATATTTCAAAACCCTGATACTGAAAGCCCTCAGTAAGTTAAAATGTAGCCACCAATCAGCAAGCACTACCCAGGATGTCGAAACAAAAATGGGTACATTCCTTCTTTTTCAAATAAAGATACCAAGAGAATGAAGAAAAATTTATAATTGGAGTAAATTAGAAAGCTGCTTAAAACTGCTGCTATATCTGAATCATGAACAAAACAATTTGGGTTTAATATCCCTTTGAATAGGAACAATTTTGCAATCTACTTTTATTATTAATAAAATATTTCTGTGATAGTGTTTACTCCCATCTGTGAATGTGCAATGTGAGTACAGAGTTGAGAGTTGTTAGTGATGATGTCATTTGAGTCATCGCTAATGAAATGCACTCTCCGCTGGTGGCTGTCTAAGCTTAATTAGTGCATACTCTCGGTTTGTAGTTGTGCAGAATAAATGCTATTCGCTGAAACGATTTTCCTAACACATCTTGCAAAAATGCTTCTATTCAAAGTTGCAATGCATTCATGAGTTTTCTGTGTCCCTTTAATTTATTTTTGCTTCTGCGCGTCATCAGAAACAATGCAAGTGTAGTTCTCCAATTAATTAAATATTCCTGGAATTAGTGCCTAGTCCATAAACAACAGTCATTAAATATTACTTCATGTGTTTTATAAGTAAGAACATTTGCCATAGGATCAAACCAGTGATATTTCATTGTTTGGAGCACTTCAGTTGCCGTTTACCATTCATATAAACAAGGACTTTACTGAGGTCACTTCCTGCTGACGGTATTGCTTGATCTTAAAGGGACAGTCTACGGCAGAATTGTTATTGTTTAAAAAGATAGATAATCTCTTTATTACCCATTCCCCAGTGTTGCACAACCAACATGGTTACACTAATACACTTTTCTTTCATGTAATTAGCAAGAGTCCATGAGCTAGTGACGTATGGGATATACATTCCTACCAGGAGGGGCAAAGTTTCCCAAACCTCAAAATGCCTATAAATACACCCCCTCACCACACCCACAAATCAGTTTTACAAACTTTGCCTCCTATGGAGGTGGTGAAGTAAGTTTGTGCTAGATTCTACGTTGATATGCGCTCCGCAGCAGGTTGGAGCCCGGTTTTCCTCTCAGCGTGCAGTGAATGTCAGAGGGATGTGAAGAGAGTATTGCCTATTTGAATTCAATGATCTCCTTCTACGGGGTCTATTTCATAGGTTCTCTGTTATCGGTCGTAGAGATTCATCTCTTACCTCCCTTTTCAGATCGACGATATACTCTTATATATACCATTACCTCTACTGATTCTCGTTTCAGTACTGGTTTGGCTTTCTACTACATGTAGATGAGTGTCCTGGGGTAAGTAAGTCTTATTTTCTGTGACACTCTAAGCTATGGTTGGGCACTTTTATATAAAGTTCTAAATATATGTATTCAAACATTTATTTGCCTTGACTCAACATTCCTTATTTCAGACAGTCAGTTTCATATTTGGGATAATGCATATGAATTAATCAATTTTTTTTTTACCTTAAAATTTGACTTTTTCCCTGTGGGCTATTAGGCTCGCGGTTGCTGAAAATGCTTCATTTTATTGCGTCATTCTTGGCGCGGACTTTTTTGGCGCAAAATTTTTTTTCTGTTTCCGGCGTCATACGTGTCGCCGGAAGTTGCGTCATTTTTTTTGACGTTTTTTGCGCCAAAAGTGTCGGCGTTCCGGATGTGGCGTCATTCTTGGCGCCAAAAGCATTTAGGCGCCAAATAATGTGGGCGTCTTTTTTGGCGCTAAAAATATGGGCGTCATTATTGTCTCCACATTATTTAAGTCTCATTATTTATTGCTTCTGGTTGCTAGAAGCTTGTTCACTGGCATTTTTTCCCATTCCTGAAACTGTCATTTAAGGAATTTGATCAATTTTGTTTTATATGTTGTTTTTTCTATTACATATTGCAAGATGTCTCTGTTTGTCCCTGAGTCAGAAGCCACTTCTGGAAAAATGCTTAACTGAGTTTCAGTTCTACCAAAGCTAAGTTCATTTATTTTAAATGTTATAAATGTTTATCTTTAGCTATGGTTTGTAATAAGTTTTTATGATATACTTTTACATGCAGATTCCATTAGTATTTATGCTTTATACATTTCCATTCTTAAGTGCAAGAAATGTTTAGAAGATTTATAAGAAATATTTTTTCTGATTAAGGCTATGTCTGACTTCGTGCCTTCTAATACGATTTTTAGGTCTTTTTCACTTCTTTTTTAATTATTGAAGTTTCAAATGACCAACAACATACTGATTTATCCTTCTCTGATTATGTTTTTTTCTCTTTCAGAAATTCTCTTCATCAGATATTGACACTAACAAATCTACTTTTTTATATAATTTTTTTATTATTAAAGTACATTTGTTCTTTGTTGAAGAGGTGTTGATTATTTTGGATATTAAGGTAACTAGTTCTTTAAGACTAGCTGACACTATTTCTGCCTTTTTATTTTCTTCTGTGATTTCAGAGGTTTTCTTTCCAATTCCCCATACTAGGGAATGCAATAGGCTGAGAATTTTCTTTTATTTTTAAACTATATTCTTTGTCAGCAGTTAAATTCAATTTGGAGGGTTCTCCAATTTATTGGAGCTATCTCTACTCCTACTAATTATGCTATTGTTTTTATAGCAAAATAGTATTTATTTTCCTTTATATAGTTGTATCTTATTTTTGGAAAATTATTTAGTTTCAGGTACTTTTCTTGGTCCTGTGATATTGCAATTGCTTCATTTTTTCTGTTTACTTTAAGAACAAGTATCAGATCATGATTTATTTTAGCATTGTTAAGGGACAACATTTACTAGACTAGGTGCCGTTGCATTTGTCTTGTTGTTTTGCATTTTGCAAGTCCTCTGTTTTGACTGGTCCTTTAAACTGGACTATCATGCTAATGATTTCATTTGTGTCTTCATTTTATTGAATATATTCGCAAATGAGGGTTAATCTATGTCTTTAGCTATTTTAGCTAGAAGAATTCTGTGATTTTTAAAAAAAAAATCAAAAAAAAAATACATATTTCTTTTGTTCTAAGATAATCAATTATATTTGGATTCAATTCCCTTTGCTCATTTTCAATGGAAAGATCCTTTCCAGCTTTTTATGAGTGTTGTTTTCTTCAAGAACATGGTTGGAGGATCAATTAACCAAAAAGTTTGTTGATTCCTCAGACAAGAGTAACCTTTTTTAGATTTCCGGATACATTCAGTGTCCATGACTCTGTCTCTGTTGGACAGGAGACGTCTGAAATTGGTTTCAGCTTATCGAAACCTTCAGTCTCAATCATTCCCTTCTGTAGCCTTATGCATGGAAATTCTAGGTTCTTATGACTGCTGCATTGGACGTGTTCCCCTTTGCTCATTTTCACATGCGACCTCTTCAGCTCTGTATGCTGAACCAGTGGTGCCCGGATTATACAAAGATATCTCATTTAATATCTTTAAAACTGATTGTTCGACACCCTCTGATGTGGTACAGACCACCATCGTTTAGTTCAGGGGGCTTCTTTTTTTCTTCCAACCTGGACTGTGATCTCAACAGATGCAAGTCTGACAGGTTGGGGAGCTGTATTGGGGTTTCTGACAGCCCAAGGGGTTTGGGAAATCTTAGGAGGTGAGATTACCAATCAATATTTTGGAACTCCGTGCAATTTTCAGAAGCTCTTTAGTCATGGCCTCTTCTAAAGAGAGAATCGTTCATTTGTTTTCAGACAGACAATGTCACAACTGTGGCATATATCAATCATCAAGGAGGGACTCACAGTCCTCTGGCTATGAAAGAAGTATCGCGAATACTGGTATGGGCGGAATCCAGCTCCTGTCTAATCTCTGCGGTTCATATCCCAGGTATTGACAATTGGAAAGCGGATTATCTCAGTCGCCAAACGTTACATCCGGGCGAGAGGTCTCTTCACCCAGAGGTGTTTCTTCATATTGTTCAAATATGGGGACTTCCAGAAATAGATCTGATGGCTTCTCATCTAAACAAGAAACTTCCCAGGTATCTGTCCAGATCCAGGGATCCTCAGGCGGAAGCAGTGGATGCATTGTCACTTCCTTGGAAGTATCATCCTGCCTATATCTTTCCGCCTCTAGTTCTTCTTCCAAGAGTAATCTCCAAGATTCTGAAGGAATGCTCATTTTTTCTGCTGGTGGCTCCAGCATGGTCTCACAGGTTTTGGTATACGGATCTTGTCCGCATGGCTTCTTGCCAACCGTGGACTCTTCCGTTAAGACCAGACTTTCTGTCACAAGGTCCTTTTTTACCATCAGGATCTCAAATCCTTAAATTTAAAGGTATGGAGATTGAACGCTTGATTCTTAGTCAAAGAGGTTTCTCTGACTCTGTGATTAATACTATGTTACAGGCTCGTAGAACTGTATCTAGGAAGATATATTATCAAGTCTGGAAGACTTACATTTCTTGGTGTCTTTCTCATCATTTTTCCTGGCATTCTTTTAGAATTCCGAGAATTTTTCAGTTTCTTCAGGATGGTTTGGATAAAGGTTTGTCTGCAAGTTCCTTGAAAGGACAAATCTCTGCTCGTTCTGTTCTTTTTCACAGAAGGGTTGCTATTCTTCCTGATATTCATTGTTTTGTTCAAGCTTTGGTTCGTATAAAACCTGTTATTAAGTCAATTTCTCCTCCTTGGAGTTTGAATTTGGTTCTGGGGGCTCTTCAAGCTCTTCCGTTTGAACCTATGCATTCACTGGACATTAAATTACTTTCTTGGAAAGTTGTGTTTTCTTTTGGCCATCTCTTCTGCTAGAAGAATTTCTGAATTATCTGCTCTTTCTTGTGAATCTCCTTTTCTGATTTTCCATCAGGATAAGGTGGTGTTGCAAACTTCTTCTAAATTTTTACCTAAGGTTGTGAATTCTAACAACATTAGTAGAGAAATTGTGGTTCCTTCATTATGTCCTAATCCTAAGAATTCTAAGGAGAGATCATTGCATTCTTTGGATGTAGTTAGAGCTTTGAAATATTATGTTGAAGCTACTAAGAATTTTCGAAAGTCTTCTAGTCTATTTGTTATCTTTTCCGGTTCTAGGAAAGGTCAGAAGGCCTCTGACATTTCTTTGGCATCTTGGTTGAAATCTTTAATTCATCATGCTTATGTCGAGTCGGGTAAATCTCCGCCTCAAAGGATTACAGCTCATTCTACTAGGTCAGTTTCTACTTCCTGGGTGTTTAGGAATGAAGCTTCGATTGATCAGATTTGAAAAGCAGCAACTTGGTCTTCTTTGCATACTTTTACTAAATTCTACCATTTTGATGTGTATTCTTCTTCTGAAGCAGTTTTTGGTAGAAAAATACTTCAGGCAGCTGTTTCAGTTTGATTCTTCTGCTTATAATTTCAGTTTTCTTCATTATAAGATTTAAACTTTATTTTGGGTGTGGATTATTTTTCAGCGGAATTGGCTGTCTATTTTTTATCCCTCCCTCTCTAGTGACTCTTGCGTGGAAGATCCACATCTTGGGTAGTCATTATCCCATACGTCACTAGCTCATGGACTCTTGCTAATTACATGAAAGAAAACATAATTTATGTTACTTACCTGATAAATTCATTTCTTTCATATTAGCAAGAGTCCATGAGGCCCACCCTTTTTGTGGTGGTTATGATTTTTTTGTATAAAGCACAATTATTCCAATTTCTTGTTTTTTATGCTTTCACACTTTTTTCTTATCACCCCACTTCTTGGCTATTCGTTAAACTGATTTGTGGGTGTGGTGAGGGGTGTATTTATAGGCATTTTGAGGTTTGGGAAACTTTGCCCCTCCTGGTAGGAATGTATATCCCATACGTCACTAGCTCATGGACTCTTGCTAATATGAAAGAAATGAATTTATCAGGTAAGTAACATAAATTATGTTTTTACCTCTGTGATTACCTTGTATCTAAGCCTCTGCACACTGCCCCCTTATTTCAGATGTTTTGACAGACTTGAATTTTGGCCAAACAGTGCTGACTCCTAGCTAACTCCACGTGCATGAGCACAATGTTATTTATATGGCAAACGTGAACTAATGAGCTATAGAGGTGAAAAACTGTCAAAATGCATTTAGATAAGAGGTGGACTTCAATGTCTAAGTAATTAGCATATGAGCCTACCAAGGTTTAGCTTTCAACTAAGAATACCAAGAGAACAAAGCAAAATTGGTGATAAAAGTAAGTTGAAAAGTTGTTTTAAATTACATGCCCTATCGGAATCATGAAAGTTTATTTTGGACTAGACTGTCCCTTTAAACTAGGTTCCCATATTGTAAGTCTTCAATCCACTTGACATAATGACTTTTTATCACCTTGGCCAAAATTAAAAGTACATAGAGATTTAATAAGAAAATTCTCGAATGCTTTAGAATGTGTACTTAATTATTAATGTACTATTTCCTATATCTATGTGTTAAACCCCGGCAAATGTGTTAAATTAATAGTAAGGCCTCTATTTATCAAGGTCTGGCGGACCTGATCCAACAGTGCGGATCAGGTCCGCCAGACCTCGCTGACCTCATATTGCTCGCCGTAGTCAGCATTGCACCAGCAGCTCACAAGAGCTGCTGGTGCAACGCCACCCCCTGCAGACTAGTGGCCAATGGGCCACCAGCAGAAGGTGTCAATCAACCCAGTCGTACTCGATCGGGTTGATTTCCGGCGATGTCTGTCCGCCTGCTCAGAGCAGGCGGACAGGTTATGGAGCAGCGGTCTTTGTGACCGCTGCTTCATAACTGCTGTTTCTGGCGAGCCTGCAGGATCGCCATAAACACAGGGCGTCAAGTTCCATACTGAGCTTGATAAATATGCCCCTAAGTGTCAGAACAGCAGAACACTGCCAACTTGAGCTGAGCACTGACTGAGCCAATGAAGCAATTTGTGTGCATAACAGCCAATCACAATCCCATGTTCAGATCAGAGGCTGCTGTGTTGCTGCTCTAAAGATGACTTTGTGATGTTGCAGGAGTTAAACACATAGGACACAGTGATCTAAAGCTCTCCGCTATTGTGAGATTTACCTAAGAAGTCTCGTCCGTCTTTTACAGCAGTCTAGAAAGGCAAATGTTAGCTTGATTGCTGTTTATCCCACTATAAAGAGGTCTGGATGTGAAGCTGAGACCCTTGCAGTGCAATATAATGCTCAATAAAAGCCTCCAAAGATTTAGGGTCCAATTACGAGTGGAGAGCAAATGTTTGCCCACAAGTGAAATTGGCTTTTTACAATCGTTTGTGTGCAGATTAAATTGCGCTCGTCCTACAAGTTGAAAGTAAACGTGAACGCTTGTGCGCAATTCTAATTAACGCTCGTCGGGTTAGCGCATTCTCAGAGCTGTGGTTAACTGTTTCATGAAAAAAATTGACACTCATAATAACAACATCTATTAAAAATCATTGATAAAAATATTGAACACAAAAGATATGAGATCTCAGGTGTTAAAAAAAAGGCTACAAAGGGATTTAACATTGAGATCTCTTCATGTCGGGCTATCGCCCTTGAGAACAAAACTTCGGGTTAGCACGCGAGTAGGGTTTTTTTTTCCACTTTTTCGTCTCAATTGACTTCTATGGGGAATACGTTATTGCACGCGTGGTATTCTAATTGCGCTAGAAGTAAGCTGTTTGTGTGCGTCAAATTAGCTTGAGCGCGATAACTTTTTTACTTTCAATTTATTATACGAGTGCATCCCGTCGCGTGCAAAAAGTTTATTTCTAGCACAATTAGCACCCTAGTAAAAGCGCTAAATATCGATCCACTCGTAATATGGCCCTTAGTGAGATTTCTCTTTAATCATCAGGTCTATAGTCATAAGCAAACCGTAGTGTAACATGAAAATGCAGTATAAGATTTGCTTACTACAAGTTTATACCCCTTTAACTGACTCTATATATCCTCCATGTATTTGGGATTTCTATTTCATTAGGGAGGCTCTTATGTAAAAATAAGGGCTGTACTGCATGCGTCATCAAAAAAAAAAATGTTTTACACGGAAGCACCATGAATTTCTGTGTCTGCAACTGCTATAAACAAATTTTTGGAGTGTGTAGGTGCATACATTTATATATTTACTGTCACTTTAAAGGGACACTCAGGTTAAATTAAATTTTCATGATTCAGATACAGCATGTAATTTTAAACAACTTTCCAATTTACTTCCATTAAAAAAAATGTGCACAGTCTTTTATATTTACAATTTTTGAGTCACCAGATCCTACTGAGCATGTGCAAGAATTCACTGACTATATGTATATGCATTTGTGATTGGCTGATTGCTATCACATGGTACAAGGGGAGTGGAAATATACATAACTTTGAAATTTGTTTAAAAAAAATCTACTACTCATTTGAAGTTCAGAATAAGTGCTATTGCATCGTCTTGTTATCTTGCATTTGTTGATTATGCAAATCTAATGTGTTGATTGGTCCTTTAAGTCATTTGTCAGTTAGTGAAATTGGAACTTATTTAAAGGGACAGTCTAGTACGGAGCTTGTGGGCCCGTGTTTCTGGCGAGTCTTCAGACTCGCCAGAAACAGCAGTTATGAAGCAGCTGTCTAGAGACCGCTGCTCCATAACTGTCCGCCTGCTCTGAGCAGACGAACAGGAATCGCCACAATTCAACCTGATCGAGTATGATCGGGTTGATTGACACCTCCCTGCTGGCAGCCCATTGGCCGTGAGTCTGCTGGGGGCGGCATTGCACCAGCAGCACTTGTGAGCTGCTGGTGCAATGCTGAATATGGAGAGCGTATTGCTCTCTGCATTCAGCGAGGTCTTGCGGACCTGATTCGCACTGTCGGATCAGGTCCGCAAGGCCGTTATTAAATAGGCCTCAGGGCATGTACTTTTAAACTACTTTCCAATTTACTTTTATCATCACATTTTCTTTGTTCTCTTGGTATTCTTAGGTGAAGCTGAACCTAGGTAGGCTCATATTTTAATTTCTAAGCCCTTGAAGGTCACCTCTTATCTCAGTGCATTTGACAGTTTTTGATAGCTAGAGGGTGTTAGTTCATGTGTTCCACAAAGATAAAATTATGCTCATACCCTTGAAGGTCACCTCTTATCTCAGTGCATTTGACAGTTATTGATAGCTAGAGGGTGTTAGTTCATGTGTTCCATAAAGATAAAATTATGCTCATGCCCGTGGAGTTACTTATGAGAGGGCACTAATTGGCTAAAATGTAAGTCTGTCAAAATAACTGAAATAAAGGGGCAGTCTGCAGAGGCTTAGATACAGGTAATCACAGAGGTTAAAATAATTGTAATTATGCAAAACTGGGGAATGGGTAATACAAGGATTATCTATCTTTTTAAACAATAAAAATTATTGAGTAGACTGTCCCTTTAAGATTAACACCCCCCAAAAATGTTTATATTTTTACACTATTATTTCTTTTGTTCCTAAATTTTTTGCCACTCGCCTTTCTTATATAATTTAGAGAAGATACACTTTAGAATCTTGATCCTTTCCTAGAGAAGCACACAGGGCAGCATCAGAAGTTTAACTGCGTCAGATTTAATTCAGATGAGTTTGCTCCTATAGCAGATGCAATTTCTGTTGTATTTTAGGAGGCAAATACAAGGAATCCGGCTTGCATTACACAAACACCACAAAAGGCCAAGACTCTGCAGCAGACGGAGAATGTAATTACTTATTATGGCAAAAACATATTGCATTTGAAAGCTCGCTGGGCAAGGTCATCGATTTCTTTCAGTCCCAAGACACTTATTTAAATTGATAGAGCAAGTAGTAATTTTAGTGATAAAAAATGATTTCTTATTCACAACAATGTTATATGGCCTGTCACCGAGCTTGTTGTATCATCCAGTTCCGAGGACAGACGTTTGTCATAGTCTCATTTTGTAATTAAGAAGACTTCTCCCATTCACTGAATTTAGACAGGTTTTTTTTGATCAGCGCAGTGTGTAAGTAATTATAAAGTTCATTCTTCTCACTTATTGTTTTCAAGATGAATTTGCTGTGTCCAGCACTGGGAAACTCTGACCCAATATTAGAATATCTGCTGTGTGTTGATCACTCTACATGGGCATTGGATTTAGATTAATGTAAAAACACAGCAAAATTTGTTTTCTATGTTTCATTCTTCTGAAAACGTTAAGCAAGTGGTTCCTTTGATAAAAAATAAAAAACAAACGCATGCACAAAAATGTGTGATTCATTCACAAAGATAACTTTTTTTTGCTTTACCGGGTGATAGACTTTCAAAATGTTCAAAGTTGCACTCTTCAGAAAAAAAGGCTTAGAAATTTAAATAATGAGTAAACGGGAAAGGAAACCCCAAAATGTAATTCATGATTCAGATTGAACAAATAATTTTAAACAACTTTCAAATTTACTTTTATTATCACAAATATTTCACTCTCTTGTTATTCTTTGCTGAAG
This sequence comes from Bombina bombina, assembly GCF_027579735.1. Taxonomy (NCBI): domain Eukaryota; kingdom Metazoa; phylum Chordata; class Amphibia; order Anura; family Bombinatoridae; genus Bombina; species Bombina bombina. The sequence goes on from NC_069502.1 coordinate 1,198,963,963, forward strand.
GAACAACATTACACTACTGGCAACTAGCTGCAAACATCTAGTTAGCCAATCACAAGAGACAAATGTATGCAGACACCAATCACCAGCTAGCTCCCTCTAGTGTAGGATATGTGAGTATTTGTTTTCAACAATGGATACCAGGGGAACAAAGCACTTATTAAAATAGAAGTGGATTTAAAAGTGTCTTAAAATTGCATGCTCTATTTGATTCTTCCAAGTTTAATTTTGACTTTTCTATCCCTTCAACAATGCGCTGATTCCAGCATCAGCCAATAAGTATGTAAGCTTCACTTTTGTCCTTGGACAGTTCTGACCCAATTTAAAAATTGTGCTGCTGTTGGCTTATACCACTAGCACTAGCAGCTACTGAAATTTAGAAAGTTGGGTTTCATGTCCGTTTAAGTTGTTCTCCATTAGAAAGAGGGAATGTGTGTGATGAGAACGAGCCGTCACGCAAAGTGCTGTCTAAGCGCATGACAACCCATTCTCATCATTAAAGGGAATTGCTGATTACAGCATCGGATTGGTGATTCCCCTGAGTTGCAGGCTTGATTGTTGGTAGTTTAGTGTGAGCTGCATGGGAGTGGCAGTGATTACATCACAAATGTGCATAGTGACAACACAGAGGGGGCGGGCCACACTTGTGTAAGGGAGATGGATGGGGGTTGGCTGTTCAAACTGATCAATCTCAGCTCTCTTACTAGCCACAGACCTCCAAGAATCTTTATTTGAAAGATAATTGCCTGCTCTTTCAAATGGTAAGTCTTGCAAAGTACAGAGATCTGTGTAAAAAAATAAAAACCACAACACATGGAGTTTTGCTGGGGAATGCCAATTTATAAGCCCAATCAATTAGAGACCCCTGATAAAGCTTTTATAATAGTGGACAAGTCCCTATATGAAATGTGTCTGTATAGCCAGGTGCTTATATTATAAGCCCCAAAAGCCGGTATGGCCCCTATATCACATGTGACCACCCTCAATTACAATTTAGTAAGGTGACCCCTAATTTAATCCCCCTACACCGCCGCCAACTATATTAACCCTAATTATATTAGGGTTAATATAGTTAATATCGTTATTATATTTTATATATATATATATATATATATATATATATATATATATATATATATATATATATATATATATATTAAGTATAATAACCCTATCTAACTCTAAATTATATACGGGTTAACATAGTTAATATAGTTATTATATTATATATATTAACTATATTAACCCTAATTATATTAGGGTTAATATAGTTAATATCGTTATTATGTTATATATATATTAAGTATAATAACCCTATCTAACTCTAACATCCCTAACTAAATTCTTATTAAAATAGATCTAATTAATATTAATATTATTAATTAAAATATTCCTATTTAAATCTAAATACCTATAAAATAAACCCTAAGATAGCTACAATGTAATTAATAATTACATTGTAGCTATTTTAGGGTTTATATTTATTTGGGGAATGCCCCGCAAAAGGCCCTTTTAAGGGCTGGTAAAGTAAAAGAACTGTGAACTTTTTTAATTTAGAATAGGGTAGGGAATTTTTTTTATTTTGGGGGGCTTTATTATTTTATTAGGGGGCTTAGAATAGGTGTAATTAGCTTAAAAATCTTGTAATCTTTTTTTTATTTTTGTAATTTAGTGTTTGTTTGTTTTTTGTAATTTAGTTTAGATTATTTTATTGTATTTTAGTTGAGATATTTGTAGTTTATTTAATTTATTGATAGTGTGGGTGTATTTGTAACTTAGGTTATGATTTATTTTACAGGTAAATTGGTAATTATTTTAACTAGGTAGCTATTAAATAGTTATTAACTATTTAATAGCTATTGTACCTAGTTAAAATAAATACCAAGTTACCTGTAAAATAAATATAAACCCTAAAATAGCTACAATGTAATTATTAATTACATTGTAGCTATCTTAGGGTTTATTTTATAGGTAAGTATTTAGATTTAAATAGGAATATTTTAATTAATAATATTAATATTAATTAGAACTATTTTAATAAGAATTTAGTTAGGGATGTTAGAGTTAGATAGGGTTATTATACTTAATATATATATATAATATAATAACGATATTAACTATATTAACCCTAATATAATTAGGGTTAATATAGTTAATATATATAATATAATAACTATATTAGGGGGATTAAATTAGGGGTTAATATTTATAAAATAGATGGCGGTGGTGTAAGGGGCTCACTTTAGGGGGTAGGTAAGGTAGATGGCGGCGGGGTAGGAGCTCACTTTAGGGGGTAGGTAAGGTAGATGGCGCCGGGGTAGGGGCTCACTTTAGGGGGTAGGTAAGGTAGATGGCGGCGGGGTAGGGGCTCACTTTAGGGGGTAGGTAAGGTAGATGGCGGCGGGGTAGGGGCTCACTTTAGGGGGTAGGTAAGGTAGCTGGCGACGGTGTAGGGGGATCAAATTAGGGGTATATACTTTTATTGTAGGTGGCGGCGGGGTCCGGGAGCGGCGGTTTAGGGGTTAAATGCTTTATTAGGGATTGCGGCGGGGATCGCGGTTGACAGGTAGATAGACATTGCGCATGCGTTAGGTGTTAGGTTTTATTTGGCAGGTAGTTTAGGGTGTTACGGGGCTCCAATACACAGCGTAAGGCTTACTACGGCTGCATTTTGTGGCGAGGTGAAAATGGAGTAAGATTTCTCCATTTTCACCACATAAGTCCTTACGCTGTATATTGGATACCAAACTGCGCTGGTTTGGTATACCTGCATATGGCCCAAAAAACTACGGGCAAAGGCAGAAATATACGAGCGTAACTTCTAGGTTACGCCGTATATGTGATACCAAACCAGCGCCAATTTCAGCGTCGCCAGCTTTTGCGGGCGACGCTGCATATCGGATCGGGCCCCTCATGAGCAGTGTTCTGAATTTTTGAGCAGCCCAGCAGTGAAACAGTTAATTAGTGAACCACACCCTGCAGTTAGCAAACACTACACAATGCACACAGCAAGGCATGGTTTTCTTATTAACTGTTTCACTGCTGGGGCACTTACAAAATCTGGCCTTAGAGGGAACACTGCTCATCAGCAAATATCGGATAAAACTGAAGACTTTTTTTTTTGTCGATTACATTAAGGGTTGTCACCTTGGCCATGTTTTCCTTGACACTTATGAGTTTCGCCTGCTGCAGGGTGTGCAGGGAGGAACATGAATAGTGCTGTCCAGGATCACTATTCATGTGCTGTCCAGGGGTGCAAATCATGTTCCTCCCTGCACACGCTGCAGCAGATGTAGCTCATAAGTGTCCAGGAAAACATAGCCGAGGTGGCAACCCAAATTCCATTCTAAGTGTGTATTGCAAACTGAAAACATTTTCTGCCTTCAGGTGCCACATCAATACCATCAATAATCCTAAATGAGCACAGAAATCCAAATACAGGGTACTCACAAGGGGCAAGATTTCAAGTTGCGCATTATAAGTTTTCCATGCGCGATGTGGTCTTTTTGCAATCAATTTCTATTGTGCTGTGCATTCGCCTTTTACGCAACAATCCTTTCTGCGTTCGAAGAGCTGTAGTTAACAGTTTTGAGCAACATAAAAATGTCACAAAACGCATTACAGTACAAAGTACAGTTACACAGTTATATTAACACTGTTTAATAAAAATTATTTAAAAAAAAATATTGCAAACAAACGTTATAAAAGCTCAAAGATAGGAGATCTCGGGTGTCAGAAAAAAAAGCAGACGCAGGGATTTTACTTTGACATACATACACATACATAGAGAAACACGGATATGTTTAACTATGGAGATAATGAAAATATTTCACATTACAATCTTATGCACATTAAACAATATCTCAGAGGGATTTTCAAAAAAGATATTCGCATATAGATCTTGAGATATCAGGACATATATTTATATTAATTTACATATCTCGCTATAAAGAGATATATCAGTCCAAAAAATCATCACATATATAGAGAAATATTTATTTAGAAATAAATAGAACATATTCGCAATATGAAATTTTCACATTTTCATGTACACTTTTCAAGGAGAATACGTCATTGGCTTTGAACATAGAGTTTTTTTTTTGTTTTTTTCTATTTGTCTTCTCCATTGACTTCTATGGGGAATACCTGAACGCGCACGCAATTTGGCTGTTTAAATTATGTGGCTTAACGTAAATAAGTTATTTTGCAACTTGTAATAGCTGCGCAACCCCAAATGCAGAAAAACCCATAAAGCGCGCTGTGTTTTCGCAACTGATTTGCCGCGCGACTTGTAATCTTGCCCAAGAGTTTTTAGGGTCTATACACAGGCTATGGTCACAGTTCATTGTAAGAACAATATAAAAGATAATATATAAAGCTTGTTTCTCAGCCATTTCATCACTGATATGAGGTTCTATAATTTATTTGCAAATCTCACTTAAAAAGCTAAAGGCGCGCTGAGCTCTAAAATGCTTTATCATTTATAAGTAAAAGCTGCTTAATATTATTGTTAAACTCATACACCATTATCAGTTGTAAACTTCCTTCTAGTACTCACTGACTTACAGGTAATACAGGAAATACCCATCATCCAATGGGTATTAGTAAGATGTACACAGCATATACAGCTGTATTAGTTTCAATAGAAAATTGGCTTTTTTTCTGGTTTAAAGTCGTGTTATCTATTTACTATGCCGTACAAATGTACACTATCACATTGCTGCTTTTGAAATTCTTTAAAATATCCAAAGTTTTTTGAGAGACCAATGGGAAAATGTGTATACACCAACTAAAAATTATATAGTAATAATCCAATGTAAAATCGTGCAAACTTCTTAAATGTTCATCTGTTCAATAGTAAAACTGTATTTTCTTTTTACCCAATGGCTGTATATTCCATGAAAAAATACATATATGCATCCCTTTAATTAACAAAATATAATATCTTTAAAGGGACATTGAAGATGTAAAAAATGATAAGGTGTAATTTGCACTATTCACCATTTAGCACTATGGGCCAGGTAAGCTAAAGCTCTCCTCTCTGATGAGATTATCTAAGAAGTCTAGTCAGTACTGCGAGGTCAAAGGATTTTAGGAAGGCAAATTTTATCTTTAAAGCTATCTAGTTATGTAGAGTTCTGAATGTGAGGAAGAGAAACATACATTACAATAAAATGCTCAGAAAAAAACCGTCCAAAATTGTCATGATAGTTGAGTTTTTGGTCATTGGGCCCTATGTGTTTAACCTCTAAAGGGTTAAACACCTAAATAAAGTTCCATTCACGAGGCACAGCTCCAGAGCTGAACATAACCAGTGATTGGTAGGATTAGGTGACTGCTAATGCTGATGGGCTCACCGGCTGTTTCTTGCTTGGAATAAGCAGTTTTCTTCAGCTCCCAAGCAATAATTTTTCTATGTGTTTAACTCTTTTGCTTGAGTAGTGCAAAAGTAACACACAAATTAGAGCAGGCAAATGTTCTACATTAATGTCCCTTTTAAATGTATTTTTAAGCAACAGTTTTGACATAGTTAAATGGAGACTAAGCAGTTAGGTCAGCAGCTCTCTCACACTTTAACCCCTAGCTGTTGCTAGTTGGTAAAGCTTCACATATTCATTCTAAGCATCACCATCTTGGAGCTTAGGTATTTTTGCTTTTGGATATTCTAGTTTTCTATTTGCACCCTGTTAGATGTTGGGTTTGTATAGTGAGTGCACATTTCTATGGAAGATATCTAAAAACCCAAGCATGAGCAGGCTAGAAAAATTAGTTACATAGCTACCTCAAGGTTTCCGGAGATCAATCACCTTATTCTGATCATGATGATTGACAAGCTCTGCTCGTGTGCAATTAATTGCGCTAGAACACGGGTTGTGCCTGCACAAGCAATTGCTTGTGCAATGTTAAATGCACAGAGAGTGAATCTTGTCCATCAAGCATTTAATAAATGGTGCCCATAGGGAAAGATCACATTGCAGATGTAAATTTTCTTCTTTGTATAAACAGATCCGGAATGTTAGCGATATTTTAGATAAAGTTTAATTCATCAGTTGTAACAAAGATGCGCTATAAATTTCTTTTTAATGTAGCGCTGAAATTCATATACATTTTTTTTGTGAGCTAACAGTTCGAACTGTTCTCCAATCATTGCTCTAGCCATATGGCACTCATACAAAAATAAATTGTAGCAATATACTATAGCACTCTTGTGCTTCCTTTTCAATGTTATGGAACTTGAGTTCTGATTTAACCATTGAAAGTTTTTGGCTAAGATTTGACAATTTGACGTTGTAGGTACCATTTAATTCACTAATATATCTATACATTATTTGTGTGGTCAAAAGATTCATTATCCAGAACACTTTATGGTAAATGTTCCCAGAAACATTCTTAAATCTTTAAAAACAAAATGGTCTCTTAGTTTTAAGACTTGGGGGTAAATTTATTATTTATTATTGTGCGGACGGACATGATACGATGTAGTGTATACGCTGTCGGCATTTATCATTGCACCAGCGGTTCTTGTGAACTGCTGGGGCAATACCGCCCCCTGCAAATTCGTGGCCAATCGGCTGCTAGCAGGGGGTGTCAATCAACCCGATCGTATTTGATTTGGCTGATTGCTGCCAGAGGTGGTGGACGAGTTAAGGAGCAGCGGTCTTAGGACCGCTGCCTCTTAACTTCCACTTCAGGCGGAACTGAAGCAGAGTGGGTCGGAAGCAGCATCCGCTGCTTCATAAATCAACCCAAAGAATTCATAATGTTCTGCTTTAAACAATTATTACACATAATAGGAAATTTACGGCTAGATTACGAGTTTTGCGTTATGAGGGGTGTGGTGCTAACTTGCATGTTATTCTCACCGCTCACTTACCTACAACGTTGGTATTACAGGTTTTTCTAAACCCGGCGTTATTAGGCAAGAAGTGAGTGTAGAGCAAAATTGTGCTCCATGCCGCACTCCAATACCAGCGCTGCTTAAGTCAGCGGTGAGCTGGTTGTACGTGCTCGTGCACGATTTCCCCATAGACATCAATGGGGAGAGCCGGCTGAGAAAAAGTCTAACACCTGCAATAAAGCAGCGTAAAACTCCGTAACGCAGCCCCATTGATTCCTATGGGGAAACACCTAACATCCTAACATGAACCCCGAGTCTAAACACCCCTAATCTTACACTTATTAACCCCTAATGTGACATCGCCAACACCTATATTATACTTATTAAACCCTAATCTGCTGCCCCCAACATCGCCGACACCTACATTATATTTATTAACCCCTAATCTCCCGCCCCCAATGTCGCCGCAACATACCTACACTTATTAACCCCTAATCTGCCGCCCCCAACGCCGCTGCCACTATAATAAACATATTAACCCCAAACCGCCACACTCCTGCATAGCAAACACTAGTTAAATATTATTAACCCCTAATCTGCCGTACCTAACGTCACCGCCACTATATTACATTTATTAACCCCTAAACCTAAGTCTAACCCTAACACTCACACCCCCTAACTTAAATATAATTAAAATAAATCTAAATAAAACCTACTATTAATAACTAAATAATTCCTATTTAAAACTAAAAACGTACCTATAAAATAAACCCTAAGCTAGCTACAATATAACGAATAGTTACATTGTAGCTAGCTTAGGGTTTATTTTTATTTTACAGGCAAGTTTGTATTTATTTTAACTAGTTAGAATAGTTACTAAATATTTATTAACTATTTAATAACTACTTAGCTAAAATAAATGCAAATTGACCTGTAAAATAAACCTAACCTAAGTTACACTAACACTACACTACAATTAAATAAATTACCTAAATTAAATAATTAAATAAATTAAATACAATTAGCTAAATTACAAAAAAACACCAAATTACACAAAATAAAAAACAAATTACAAGATATTTAAACTAATTACACCTAATCTAATAGCCCTATCAAAATAAAAAGCCCCCCTTAAATAAAAAAAAAACTCTAGCCTAAACTAAACTGCCAATAGCCCTTAAAAGGGCCTTTTGCGGGGCATTGCCCCAAAGAAATCAGCTCTTTTACCTGTAAAAAAAAAATACAAACAACCCCCCAACAGTAAAACCCACCACCCACACAACCAAACCCCCAAATAAAACCCTAACTAAAAAAAACCTAAGCTCCCCATTGCCCTGAAAAGGGCATTTGGATGGGCATTGCCCTTAAAAGGACATTTAGCTCTATTGCAGCCCAAACCCCTAATCCAAAAATAAAACCCACCCAATACACCCTTAAAAAATCCTAACACTAACCCGCTAAGATCCACTTACAGTTTTGAAGAGCCGACATCCATTAACAATGAAGCCGGGAGAAGTCTTCATCCAAGCGGCAAGATGTCCTCAATGAAGCCGGCAGAAGTGGTCCTCCAGACGGGCAGAAGTCTTCATCCAGACGGCATCTTCTATCTTCATCCTTCCGATGTGGAGCGGCTCCATCTTCAAGACATCCGGCGTGGAGCATCCTCTTCAATTGACGGCTTCTTCTGGAATGAAGGTAACTTTAAATGACGTCATCCAAGATGGCGTCCCTTAGATTCCGATTGGCTGATAGAATTCTATCAGCCAATCGTAATTAAGGTTGAAAAAAGATTGAAAAAATCCAATTGGCTGATGCAATCATTGGATTTTTTCAACCTTAATTCTGATTGACTGAATTCTATCAGCCAATCGGAATCTAAGGGACCCCATCTTGGATGACGTCATTTAAAGTTACCTTCATTACAGAAGACGCCGTCGATTGAAGAGGATGCTCCGCGCCGGATGTCTTGAAGATTGAGCCACTCCGCGTCGGAAGGATGAAGATAGAAGATGCCGTCTGGGTGAAGACTTCTGCCCGTCTGGAGGACCACTTCTGCCGGCTTTGTTGAGGACATCTTGCCGCTTGGATGAAGACTTCTCCCGGCTTTTTTGAGGATGGATGTCGGCTCTTCAAAACTGTAAGTGGATCTTCTGGGGTTAGTGTTAGGATTTTGTAAGGGTGTATTGGGTGGGTTTTATTTTTAGATTAGAAGTTTGGGCTGCAATAGAGCTAAATGTACTTTTAAGGGCAATGCCCACCCAAATGCCCTTTTCAGGGCAATGGGATGCTTAGGTTTTTTAGTTAGGGTTTTATTTGGGGGGTTGGTTGTGTTATTTTTTACAGGTAAAAGAGCTGATTTCTTTGGGGCATTGCCCCGCAAAAGGCCCTTTTAAGGGCTATTGGTAGTTTAGTTTAGTTTAGTTTAGGCTAGGGTTTTTTTTATTTTGGGTGGGCTTTTTTTATTTTGATAGGGCTATTAGATTAGATGTAATTAGTTTAAAGATCTTGTCATTTGTTTTTTATTTTCTGTAATTTAGTGTTTGTTTTTGTAATTTAGCTAATTGTATTGAATTTAGTTAATTGTATTTAATTTAGGGAATGTATTTAATTGTATGGTTAGATTAGGTGTTAGTGTAAAACAGGTTAGGTTTTATTTTACAGGTCAATTTGTATTTATTTTAGCTAGGTAGGTAGTTATTAAATAGTTAATATCTATTTAGTAACTATTCTACCTAGTTAAAATAAATACAAACTTGCCTGTAAAATAAAAATAAACCCTAAGCTTAGGGTTTATTTTACAGGTAAGTTTTTAGTTTTAAATAGGAATTATTTAGTTATTAATAGTAGGTTTTATTTAGATTTATTTTAATTATATTTAAGTTAGGAGGTGTTAGGGTTAGGGTTAGACTTAGATTTAGGGGTTAATAACTTTAGTATAGTGGCGGCGACGTTGGGGGCGGCAGATTAGGGGTTAATAAATGTAGGTAGGTGCCGGCGATGTTAGGGATGGCAGATTAGGGGTTAATAATATTTAACTAATGTTTGCGAGGCGGGAGTGCGGCGGTTTAAGGGTTATTATGTTTATTATAGTGGTGGCGATGTCCGGAGCGGCAGATTAGGGGTTAATAATTTAATTTTAGTGTTTGCGATGCGGGAGGGCCTCGGTTTAGGGGTTAATAGGTAGTTTATGGGTGTTAGTGTACTTTTTAGCACTTTAATTATGAGTTTTATGCTACGGCTTTGTAGAGTAAAACTCATAACTACTGACTTTAGAATGCGGTACGAATCTTGACCGGATAGGGTGTACCGCTCACTTTTTGGCCTCCCAGGACAAGCTCGTAATACCGGCGCTATGGAAGTCCCATAGAAAAAAGACTATACGCAATTTGCGTAAGTTGATTTGCGGTAAGGCCATAAAAGTGTGCGATGCCCCTAAATCTGCAAGACTAGTAATAGCAGCGGTAGTAAAAAAGCAGCGGTATGAGGCTTAATGCTGCTTTTTTACTCATAACGCAAGACTCGTAATCTAGCTGATTACAAATAATTCAAATTAAATGTAATTACTATTAAAAAGTATACCTAGGTAGGCTCAGAAGCTGCTGATTCGTGGCTCATTAGCTTTCAGCTACCTCCCAGTAGTGCATTACTGCTCCTTCAACAAAGGTTACCAAGAGAATGAAGCAAATTAGATAATAGAATTAAATTATAAAATTGTTGTGTTTCATGTCCCTTTAATAAATTAAGTGGCATGAGGATCACATGATGTGTGGCTCCTTGTATATTTGTTGGATAAATTGAGATAGTTTTGAAAAAACAGCATATTGGCAAGATGATGGTCAGGAAGGAACTATCAACAGCACACAAGCTCGGATTTCATTCTAAGGGGTAGACTTATCAAGCAGCGGATGCTGCAATCTACCCCCTAAGTTTCAAGTCCTCCTGAAACTTAAGTGAAGAAGGAGTGGTCGTAAGACCGCTGCTCCTTAGCTCATCCACCATCTCTGAGGTGGCGGACAGCAATCATATCTATCGGATACGATCGGGATGATTGACACCCCCTGATAGTGGCCGACTGGCCATGAATGTGCAGGGGGCGGCATTGCACAGGCATTTTACCAGAAATGCTTGTGCATCATTAAATGGCATTTAGTAAATCGGCCCCTAAGACTAATTCACCATTTTGCGAATGTCATCTTAAACAAATAGGTATTTTACCAAAACTAGGAAAGTTAAAATTATTGCACAACAAATGGCATCTTCAGCTAAAAATCCTCAGCAAAATCCAGATGCTTCATCAGAACTCTAAGCAACAGCAAAAAGTTGTAACTAACTCTGAATGTAGATAAAAGCATGTGCTGCTAGATATTGGTTTTATTGTATACTTACACCCATTCTATCATAATTCATGTGCATAGAGTGTGGCTTTTTACAGGATGTTCCCATTTAAATCCATTAGAAAACACACACTTTTCTAAGCAACGAGTGCACGGCTTGTCACTCATCCCAGATGAATAAGTCAGGAATATTTTATAAGTTCCCCCCCTCTGGAGCAGTGGAGAGGTTAAGGTGCAGATTTCTTAAAGGGACATAGAAACATATAGAAGCTTACATTTTGAAAGCAGATAAGAACCAAAGGTCCAACAAGCCTGCCCAATAATTCCTAAAAGTATAAGCGTATCTAGTTCGTAGGATAGCCTTATGCTTGTCCAAGGCATACGTTAGTACATAGGATAGTCTTATGCTTGTCCCAGGCATAAGTTAGTACGTAGGATAGCCTTATGCTTGTCCCAGGCATACGTTAGTACATAGGATAGTCTTATGCTTGTCCCAGGCATAAGTTAGTACATAGGATAGCCTTATGCTTGTCCCAGGCATTAGTTAGTACATAGGATAGCCTTATGCTTGTCCCAGGCATACGTTAGTACGTAGGATAGCCTTATGCTTGTCCCAGGCATACATTAGTACGTAGGATAGCCTTATGCTTGTCAAAGGCATACGTTAGTACATAGGATAGTCTTATGCTTGTCCCAGGCATTAGTTAGTACATAGGATAGCCTTATGCTTGTCCTAGACATTAGTTAGTACATAGGATAGCCTTATGCTTGTCCCAGGCATTAGTTAGTACATAGGATAGCCTTATGCTTGTCCCAGGCATTAGTTAGTACATAGGATAGCCTTATGCTTGTCCCAGGCATTAGTTAGTACATAGGATAACCTTATGCTTGTCCCAGGCATTAGTTAGTACATAGGATAACCTTATGCTTGTCCCAGGCATTAGTTATTATGTAGGATAGCCTTATGCTTGTCCCAGGCATTAGTTAGTACGTAGGATAGCCTTATGCTTGTCCCAGGCATTAGTTAGTACATAGGATAGCCTTATGCTTGTCCCAGGCATTAGTTAGTACGTAGGATAGCCTTATGCTTGTCCCAGGCATTAGTTAGTACGTAGGATAGCCTTATGCTTGTCCCAGGCATTAGTTAGTACATAGGAAAGCCTTATGCTTGTCCCAGGCATTAGTTAGTACATAGGATAGCCTTATGCTTTTCCCAGGCATTAGTTAGTACGTAGTATAGCCTTATGATTGTCCCAGGCATACGTTAGTACATAGGATAGCCTTATGCTTGTCCCAGGCATTAGTTAGTACGTAGCATAGCCTTATGATTGTCCCAGGCATACGCTAGTACATAGGATAGCCTTATGCTTGTCCCAGGCATTAGTTAGTATGTAGGATAGCCTTATGCTTGTCCCAGGCATTAGTTAGTACGTAGGATAGCCTTATGCTTATCCCAAGCTTAAGTTAGTACATAGGCTAGCCTTATGCTTGTCCCAGGCATTAGTTAGTACATAGGATAGCCTTATGCTTGTCCCAGGCATCAGTTAGTATGTAGGATAGCCTTATGCTTGTCCCAGGCATAAGTTAGTACATAGGATAGCCTTATGCTTGTCCCAGGCATAAGTTAGTACATAGGATAGCCTTATGCTTGTCCCAGGCATAAGTTAGTACATAGGATAGCCTTATGCTTGTCCCAGGCATTAGTTAGTACGTAGGATAGCCTTATGCTTGTCCCAGGCATCAGTTAGTATGTAGGATAGCCTTATGCTTGTCCCAGGCATAAGTTAGTACATAGTATAGCCTTATGCTTGTCCCAGGCATAAGTTAGTACATAGGCTTGTCCCAGGCATAAGTTAATACATAGGCTTGTCTCAGGCATTAGTTAGTATGTAGGATAGCCTTATGCTTGTCCCAGGCATAAGTTAGAATGTAGGATAGTCTTATGCTTATCCCAGGCATTAATTAGTCTGTAGGATAGCCATATGTTTACCCCAGGCATTAGTTAGTACACATAGTATAGCCTTCTGCTTATCCCAGGCATTAGTTAGTATGTAGGATAGCCTTATGCTTATCCCAGGCATTAATTAGTACATAGTGAAGCCTTATGCTTATCCCAGGCATTAGTTAGTACATAGGATAGCTTAATGCTTATCCCAGGCATTAATTAGTACGTAGTGTAGCCTTATGCTTATCCCAGGCATTAGTTATTACGTAGGATAGCCTTATGCTTATCACAGGCCTTAATTAGTACGTAGTTTAGCCTTATGCTTATCCCAGGCATTAGTTAGTATGTAGTATAGCCTTATGCTTATCCCAGGCATTAATTAGTACGTAGTGTAGCCTTATGCTTATCCCAGGCATTAGTTAGTACGTAGGATAGCCTTATGCTTATCCCAGGCATTAGTTAGTACGTAGTGTAGCCTTATGCTTATCCCAGGCATTAGTTAGTATATAGGATAGCCTTATGCTTATCCCAGGCATTAGTTAGTACGTAGGATAGCCTTATGCTTATCCCAGGCATTAATTAGTACATAGTGAAGCCTTATGCTTATCCCAGGCATTAGTTAGTACATAGGATAGCTTAATGCTTATCCCAGGCATTAATTAGTACGTAGTGTAGCCTTATGCTTATCCCAGGCATTAGTTAGTACTTAGGATAGCCTTATGCTTATCCCAGGCATTAGTTAGTACGTAGTGTAGCCTTATGCTTATCCCAGGCATTAGTTAGTATATAGGATATCCTTATGCTTATCCCAGGCATTAGTTAGTATGTAGGATAGCCTTATGCTTATCCCAGGCATTAGTTAGTACATAGGATAGCTTTATGCTTGTCCCAGGCATTAGTTAGTACGTAGGATAGCCTTATGCTTATCCCAGGCATTAATTAGTACATAGTGTAGCCTTATGCTTATCCCAGGCATTAGTTAGTACGTAGGATAGCCTTATGCTTGTCCCAGGCATTAGTTAGTACGTAGGATAGCCTTATGCTTATCCCAGGCATTAATTAGTACATAGGATAGTCTTATGCTTATCCTAGGGATTCTTAAAGTTCCCCACAGTGTTTGTCATTGCCATATTTTATGGAAGTTTATTCCATGAATTAATCACCCTTTCTATAAAGAAGTGCTCTGCAAATTACTTCTGAATATACTACCCTTCAGCTTGACATCATGACCCCTTGTTCTTGAATTTTTCTTTTTTTTAAAAAAATACTCACATCCTCAGCTTTATTAAGCCCCTTATTATACTTAAAAGTTACAAAGTTACTATCATATCACCTGCTTTCTTCTCTCCTCAAAGCTATACATATTTAGTTCATTGAGCCTCTCCTGGTAATTTTTATTTTTTAGACTATAGGGACGATTTATCATGGCCCAAATGGGGCTGTATCCTGAAACAGGAGTTAAGACCGCTGCTCCTTAAGTTGTACGCTTCCTCTGAGGCAGCGGACATCAATGAGCCCAATCTCATACAATCGAGTTGATTGACACCCCCTGCTAGCGGCAGAATGGCCGCAAATCTGCAGGGGGCAGCATTGCACAAGCAGTTCATCATTACAATCAGTGCAATGATAAATGCCGACAGCATCTGGCGGACATGATTTGCTACAGTGGATCATGTCCGCCAGACACTTGATTAATCGGCACCCATATATCATTTTAATAGCCCTCCTTTGCTTCTTAACTTGCCTACAGCTTAAAGGCTCCAAAGCAGTGTCCACTGTTTGATAAATGAATCCCCCTTCTTTGTAACCCTAAAGAAGTTTCATATAAAGTAAACTGAGTGTTTAATTTGCAAAAAAAAAAAAAAAAGGAGCCGGTACTCATTGATAATTGATTGATATATTGGGGCCTATTTAACAAGGTGCGGACGGACATGATCCAATATTGCGGATCATGTCCGCCGCACATCGATAAATGCCGACAACTCTGTCTGCATTTATCATTGCACTAGCTGTTCACAAGAACGCAATACCGCAATGCCTCCCCCTGCAGATTCGCGGCCAATCAGCGACCGTATTGGATCGGGTTGATTTCTTGCGAGTTCTGTCGCCTCCTCAGAGCAGGTGGACAGGTTATGGAGCAATGGTCTTTAGACCGCTGCTTCATAACTTGTTTTTCTGGCGAGTCTGAAGGCTCACCAGCAACAAGGGGCTTCACGCTCCACGCGGAGCTTGCTAAATATGTCCCATTGTGTTCAGTAACTTTGAGAAGTGCAAAAGGGCAAAGTCAAATTTATTTGCAATACTTGATATATTTTGCAGCCCCCTCTTGTGAAAAGTATTTAAATGATGATTACGAATTTTGGGCCAGATTACCAGTGAAGTGCAAAGTAACGCTGGCGCTCAAGCATTAATTGTGCTAGAAGTAAGATTGTCAGTTTGCGCTCGTAATTATGAGTAAACTGTATTTGCTCTCACGCTAACCTGACTAGCGCAAGAATCCAAAGCGTATAATATTGTGTGCGCATTAATGTATTCTCCCATAGAAGTCAATGGGAAAAAAAAAAGTTGAAAAAACCAAACACCTTACTCTTGCGCAAACCAGATTGCATATTCTGTGTGCTAACCCGACATGAAAATATGAATAATTCCCATTCTAATGTTCTTCACATAGCAGAATATATTCAATGTATTAATAAATACATATT
This sequence comes from Bombina bombina, assembly GCF_027579735.1. Lineage (NCBI taxonomy): Eukaryota > Metazoa > Chordata > Amphibia > Anura > Bombinatoridae > Bombina > Bombina bombina. The sequence goes on from NC_069502.1 coordinate 1,198,979,782, forward strand.
TTTAGATATGTCTGATAGTATTTTGCACAAATAAATTATATATATACTAGTCCTAAAGCCCGTTCACACGGGCCATTTTTTGCAGTACAGTGGTCCCACCCCTTGCGTTCTCTCCCTCCCACTCTCTTTTGCTTTCTCTATCTCCCCCCTCTCTTTTGCACTCTCTCTCCCCCTCTCTTTTGCACTCTCTCTTCCCCCCTCTCTTTTGCGCTCTCTCTCTCCCCCCCTCTTTTGCGCTCTCTCTCTCCCCCCCTCTTTTGCGCTCTCTCCCCCCCTCTTTTGCGCTCTCTCTCTCCCCCCCTCTTTTGCGCTCTCTCTCTCTTCCCCCCCTCTTTTGCGCTCTCTCTCTCTCCCCCCTCTTTTGCGCTCTCTCTCTCCCTCTCTATCTCCCCTCTCTCTTTCTCTCTCTCCCCTCTCCCTCTCTCCCCTCTCTCTCTCCCGCCACTCTCTCTATCTATCTCCCCTCTCTCTCTCTCCCCTCTCTCTCTCCCCTCTCTCTCTCCCTTCTCTCTCTCTCTCTCTCTCTCTCTCTCTCCCCTCTCTCTCTCCCCTCTCTCTCTCTCCCCCCTCTCTCTCTCTCCCCTCTCTCTCTCTTCCCTATCTCTCTCCCCTCTCTCTCTCCCCTCTCTCTTTCTCTCTCCCCTCTCTCTTTCTCTCTCCCCTCTCTCTTTCTCTCTCCCCTCTCTTTTTCTCTCTCCCCTCTCTCTTAATCTCTCCCTCTCTCTTTCTCTCTCCCCTCTCTCTCCCCTCTCTCTCTTTCTCTCTCCCTTTTCTCTTTCTCTCTCCCTCTCTCTTACTCTCTCCTCTCTCCCCTCTCTCTCTCCCCTCTCTCTTTCTCTCTCCCCTCTCTCTTTCTCTCTCCCCTCTCCCCTCTCTCTCGCTCCCCCCTCTCTCTCCCCTCTCTCTCTCTCCCCTCTCTCTCCCCTCTCTCTTTCTCTCTCCCTTCTCTTTCTCTCTCTCCCTCTCTCTTACTCTCTCCCTCTCTCCCCTGTCTCTCCCCTCTCTCTTTCTCTCTCCCCTCTCTCTTTCTCTCTCCCCCTCTCCCCTCTCTCTCGCTCCCCCCTCTCTCTCCCCTCTCTCTCCCCTCTCTCTCGCTCCCCTCTCTCTTGCTCCCCTCTCTCTCGCTCCCCTCTCTCCCCTTTCTCTCTCCCCTCTCTCTTTCTCTCTCCCTTCTCTCTTTCTCTCTCCCTCTCTCTTACTCTCTCCCCTGTCTCTCTCCCCTCTCTCTTTCTCTCTCCCCCTCTCCCTTCTCTCTCGCTCCCCCTCTCTCTCCCCTCACTCTCTCTCCCCTCTCTCTCCCCTCTCTCTCTCCCCTCTCTTTCTCTCTCCCTTCTCTCTTTCTCTCTCCCTCTCTCTTACTCTCTCCCTCTCTCCCCTGTCTCTCTCTCTTTCTCCCCTGTCTCTCTCTCTCTCTCTCTCTCTCTCTCTATCTCTCCCCTGTCTGTCTCTCTCTCTCCCCCCTGTCTCTCTCTCTCTCTCTCCCCCCTGTCTCTCTCTCTCCCCTGTCTCTCTCCCTCCCCCCTGTCTCCCTCTCTCTCTCTCTCTCTCTCTCTCCCCCTGTCTCTCTCTCTCTCTCTCCCCCTCTCTCTCTCTCTCTCTCTCTCTCTCTCTCTCTCTCTCCCCTTGATCTCTCTCTCTCTCTCTCCTTGATCTCTCTCTCTCTCTCTCCCCTTGATCTCTCTCTCTCTCTCACTCTCTCTCTCTCTCTCTCTCTCTCCCTCTCTCTCCCCTTGATCTCTCTCTCTCCCCCTCTTGATCTCTCTCTCTATCTCTCTCTGTCTCTCCCTCTCTCTCTCTCCCCTTGATCTCCCTCTCTCTCTCTCTCTCTCTCTCTCTCTCCCCTTGATCTCTCTCTCCCCTTGATCTCTCTCTATCTCTCTCTCTCTCTCTCTCTCTCTCCCCTTGATCTCTCTCTCTCTCCCCTTGATCTCTCTCTCTCTCCCTCTCTCTCTCTCCCCTTGATCTCTCTCTCTCTCTCTCCCCTTGATCTCTCTCTCTCCCCCTCTTGATCTCTCTCTCTCTCTCTCTCTCCCCTTGATCTCTCTCTCCCTCTCTCTCTCTCCCCTTGATCTCTCTCTCCCCTTGATCTCTCTCTCTCTCTCTCCCCTTGATCTCTCTCTCTCTCTCTCTCTCTCTCTCTCTCTCTCCCCTTGATCTCTCTCTCTCTCTCCCCTTGATCTCTCTCTCTCTCCCCTTGATCTCTCTCTCTCTCTCCCCTTGATCTCTCTCTCTCTCTCCCCTTGATCTCTCTCTCTCTCTCCCCTTGATCTCTCTCTCTCTCTCTCTCTCTCTCTCTCCCCTTGATCTCTCGCTCGCTCTCTCTCTCTCTCCCCTTGATCTCTCTCTCTCTCCCCTTTATCTCGATCTCTCTCTCTCTCTCTCTCCCCTTGATCTCGATCTCTCTCTCTCTCTCTCCCCTTGATCTCCCCTTGATCTCGATCTCTCTCTCTCTCTCCCCTTGATCTCGATCTCTCTCTCTCCCCTTGATCTCGATCTCTCTCTCTCTCTCCCCTTGATTTCTCTGCCCCACCTCTTTTGAGCTGTTTGAGCTCTCTCCACGGCCTGCCTTTCACGGCCCTGCCCCGGCCACGCCCCCTTCATGAGTCTTTCCCGCTAGGCCACGCCCCTGCACACGCTCGGCCACGCTCACTTCTTCTCGAGGCACTGTCTGGCAGTCGGCAGATCAGGTAGCTGCGGCTGCGCATGACGGCTTTAGACAAACACACTTGGCCTTTTATAATATAGGATATATATATATATATATATATATATGTATACACCATACAGTATATATACACGATTATAGATAGGTATAGTTATAAACATATATATATATAGGAATATCTATTTATAAATATAAAGAACATATTTACAACGTGACATATTTACAGTAAATACATATTTAAAACCTTTAAAGGGACAGTCTACACCAGAATTGTTATTGTTTTAAAAGATAGATAATCCCTTTATTACCCATTTCCCAGTTTTGCATAACCAACACAGTTATAATAATATACTTTTAACCTCTGTGATTATCTTGTATCTAAGCCTCTCTCTCTCTCTCTCTCTCTCTATCTCTCCCCTGTCTGTCTCTCTCTCTCCCCCCTGTCTCTCTCTCTCTCTCTCCCCCCTGTCTCTCTCTCTCCCCTGTCTCTCTCCCTCTCCCCTGTCTCCCTCTCTCTCTCTCTCTCTCTCTCTCCCCCTGTCTCTCTCTCTCTCTCTCCCCCTCTCTCTCTCTCTCTCTCTCTCTCTCTCTCTCTCTCTCCCCTTGATCTCTCTCTCTCTCTCTCCTTGATCTCTCTCTCTCTCTCTCCCCTTGATCTCTCTCTCTCTCTCACTCTCTCTCTCTCTCTCTCTCTCTCCCTCTCTCTCCCCTTGATCTCTCTCTCTCCCCCTCTTGATCTCTCTCTCTATCTCTCTCTGTCTCTCCCTCTCTCTCTCTCCCCCTTGATCTCCCTCTCTCTCTCTCTCTCTCTCTCTCTCTCCCCTTGATCTCTCTCTCCCCTTGATCTCTCTCTATCTCTCTCTCTCTCTCTCTCTCTCTCCCCTTGATCTCTCTCTCTCTCCCCTTGATCTCTCTCTCTCTCCCTCTCTCTCTCTCCCCTTGATCTCTCTCTCTCTCTCTCCCCTTGATCTCTCTCTCTCCCCCTCTTGATCTCTCTCTCTCTCTCTCTCTCCCCTTGATCTCTCTCTCCCTCTCTCTCTCTCCCCTTGATCTCTCTCTCCCCTTGATCTCTCTCTCTCTCTCTCCCCTTGATCTCTCTCTCTCTCTCTCTCTCTCTCTCTCTCTCTCCCCTTGATCTCTCTCTCTCTCTCCCCTTGATCTCTCTCTCTCTCCCCTTGATCTCTCTCTCTCTCTCCCCTTGATCTCTCTCTCTCTCTCCCCTTGATCTCTCTCTCTCTCTCCCCTTGATCTCTCTCTCTCTCTCTCTCTCTCTCTCTCCCCTTGATCTCTCGCTCGCTCTCTCTCTCTCTCCCCTTGATCTCTCTCTCTCTCCCCTTTATCTCGATCTCTCTCTCTCTCTCTCTCCCCTTGATCTCGATCTCTCTCTCTCTCTCTCCCCTTGATCTCCCCTTGATCTCGATCTCTCTCTCTCTCTCCCCTTGATCTCGATCTCTCTCTCTCCCCTTGATCTCGATCTCTCTCTCTCTCTCCCCTTGATTTCTCTGCCCCACCTCTTTTGAGCTGTTTGAGCTCTCTCCACGGCCTGCCTTTCACGGCCCTGCCCCGGCCACGCCCCCTTCATGAGTCTTTCCCGCTAGGCCACGCCCCTGCACACGCTCGGCCACGCTCACTTCTTCTCGAGGCACTGTCTGGCAGTCGGCAGATCAGGTAGCTGCGGCTGCGCATGACGGCTTTAGACAAACACACTTGGCCTTTTATAATATAGGATATATATATATATATATATATATGTATACACCATACAGTATATATACACGATTATAGATAGGTATAGTTATAAACATATATATATATAGGAATATCTATTTATAAATATAAAGAACATATTTACAACGTGACATATTTACAGTAAATACATATTTAAAACCTTTAAAGGGACAGTCTACACCAGAATTGTTATTGTTTTAAAAGATAGATAATCCCTTTATTACCCATTTCCCAGTTTTGCATAACCAACACAGTTATAATAATATACTTTTAACCTCTGTGATTATCTTGTATCTAAGCCTCTGCAAACTGCCCCTTTTTTCAGTTCTTTTGACAGACTTGCAGTCTAGCCAATCAGTGCCTGCTCCCAGATATATTCACGTGCACGAGCACAGTGTTATCTATATGAAATATGTGAACTAACACCCTCTAGTGGTGAAAAACTGTTAAAATGCAATCTGAAAGAGGTGGGCTTCAAGGTCTAAGAAATTAGCATATTAACCTCCTAGGTTAAGCTTTCAACTAAGAATACCAAGAGAACAAAGCAAAATTGGTGATAAAAGTAAATTGGAAAATTGTTTAAAATTACATGCTCTATCTGAATCATGAACGTTTATTTTGGCCTAGACTGTCCCTTTAATAAATATGAATATTGCATAAATATGCTTTTACGTTTTTTATCTAACTGCAAAGAGCTGCAAAGCACTTGTGTATATATACATATACAGTATATGTGTACATATGTATTTGTGTGTTTGTGTGTATATGCCTGTAAATACATACAGTATATACACATGTAAATACATAAATACCTATGTTTACACATATAAATATACTGTATATATATATATATATATCTTTAGACATGTATATATATATATATATATGTATCTCTATGTTAAAGCCCTTTACCTGCCTTGTTTTTTCTAACACCTGAGATCTCATATCTTTGAACCATTAAAACTTTTGGTTCAAGATATTTTTAATATTTTTTTATTGATAGTGTTATAAGAAAGCTAGCCAGAGCTTTGGAATTGTGGTAATCAATATAGTGTAAATCGCGATTGCGCTCAAGCAAACACGTTTGCTTTCGACTCGTAATACAAGTGGTAAGCCCCACAAGCGCAAACAATCGCGATAAACCCCTTATCTCTCAGGCGCAAATGTTTGTGCTCCATTTGTAATCTGGCCCATTATCTGTTATGAGATGGGCAAGGTGGTATTTAGTCCCCGGGGAGAATGATCATATCATTATATATTCCTCAAGGGAAAGAAATAAGAGTTCATGCAGCTGAGATGTGGTTTTCATATTTAATACTTCCTTGTTTAAGTGTCTTTAACCTCTGCCAGCAAACTGGGAGACAACAATCCCACATACGGATATCATATTAGAAATCATTGCGACAATATAACTGGCCTATAAATACCCTGCAGTGAAAAAATTTAAATATAAAATAACATTCATTCTGTGTTAGTGGAAAGATATTAAGGTCTAGAAAAGGCTATCTTGTCCATAAAAAGATTTTATTTTGCCTTGCATTCTGCTTGTAAACAGGACTTGAAAGCTGAGAAACAAGATTTCTAATGAAATGGCACCTTGCTAGTTTATGGTACATAAAAATAAAAAAGGAAGGCAAATATACAATTCTCATGAAAATAAAAACAATTGAAGAACAGAATGTATCTATATAAATATTTATGTACATAATACAGAGTGCAGCAATGAAGTGGTTTCATTTCACAGCTCCAGGAAATACACAGGTTATTTGTGGACAAAACTTGACTAATTATATTATAAGCACATAAACGCGCATAAGAGAAAATTCTGTAATGTGTATTGTGTAGAAGATACAAAGAAACAGAAGCGCCACAAGGCCTTGCACTGAATGTACTCTTGTGAGGTGGTAAATGATAAAATTACACTCACATTTGGTAAAGAACCCCTTGTGGTGCAAGTGGAGCAGCCTGGAATCTAACAGTCACCCAGCAGACTGACCTCTGGTGTGGCTCGAACTCCAGCAGTGCAGGGTCCAAGATCCCAGCGAGATAACACCAAATTCCAGGTGTGCAACAGAGAAATAAATGGTATATAGGCAAGAAGTAAGTGTGACAACTTTATTAAAACAGATGAAAACAAGCAACGCGTTTCTCAGTCAGTCGGTGACTGTTTCATCGGGCTAATAAAACAGTCACCGGTTGACTGAGAAATGTGTTGCTTGTTTTGTTTTGAAGATTTTGGAGTTAGTGTTTTTGTTTTTTTGGGGTGATTTTTTTTTTAGATTAGGGATTTTTTTTTTTTTCTTGGGCCAAAAAAGAGCTGAATGCCCTTTTAAGGGCAGTAAAAGAGCTGAATGCCCTTTTAAGGGCAGTAAAAGAGCTGAATGCCCTTTTAAGGGCAATGCCCATATAAATGCCCTTTTTGGGTCAATGGGTAGATAAGGTTTTTTTTTGTTAGGTTTTTTTTTTATTTTGTAGGTTTGGGGGGTGGGGGTTTGTAATGTTAGGGGGTGTTTGTTTTAATTTTTTGCAAAAGAGCTGTTAACTTTAGGGCAATGCCCTACAAAAGCCCTTTTAAGGGCTATTAGTAGTTTATTATAGATTAGGTTTTTTTTATTTTGGGGTGTTTTTATTTTTTTTTTAAACTGGGTATTAGAATAGAAATACATTTTATTCTTTTGGATAATTTTGTTTGTTATTTTTTGTAATGGCAGTTTTTTTATTTTTTGTAATTTTAGTGTTTATTATTTTTTGTAATTGTAGTTTTAATGTTTTTGTAATGTTAGTTTTTTTATTTTTAGTAATCTTAGTTTTTTATTTTTAGTAATGTTAGGTTTTTTAGTTTAAGCTTAAGTTTTATTTTTATAGTAAATAGTTATATTGTAGGTAGCTTAGGTTTTATTTTTATTTCACAGATAAGTTTGTATTTATTTTAACTAGATAGTAAGTAAATAGTTATATTGTAGCTAGCTTAGGTTTTATTTTTATTTCACAGATAAGTTTGTATTTATTTTAACTAGGTAGTAAGTAAATAGTTATATTGTAGCTAGCTTAGGTTTTATTTTTATTTCACAGATAAGTTTGTATTTATTTTTAAATAGGTAGTTAGTTAATAATTGTAACTTTAATTTAGGTCTATTTTAATTATGTTAAAGTTAGGCATGTTAGGTTTAGGTGTTAATATAGTTTAAATTAGGTAGTTGCGATGTGGGGGGGGGCGATTTAGGGGTTAATAGGTTTAGTTAGTGTTTTAGTTATTGTGTAGAGGATGACACATGTGATTATGGTAGAACAAAGCTGAATGGTCGCTCGATTGTAAATGAATGCAATATGTAGGAATATCTAAATTTCTTTTTCAAGTTGTTAAAGAAATAGCACTGTTAGATCGTTTGCATGTATAAAGATCGTAGTTTACATGTAATATAAGATCACTTGATTAGGATATAAGCCATGAGAATAACTATTGATGTGCTGAGATGACAGAGATTGTTGGGAAACAAGTGAACACACACATTTTTTCTGATGTGGAGAAAATTAATTTAACTATTCTAGAATGGAAGCCAGTTCTATCAAGGGGTGTCAGCATTAGATTAAAAAAAAAATAACGTGCAAGGCATATTTGATTGCATTTTGATTTAACATTTCTGACACTCCCTAACAGAAAAGGATAGTTGGAACGCTAGCTCTGATGTATACCGGATTCAACACATCTGAGGATGGGTGTGGTTTGATGAAGGTGGGAAGGACGAAAGACTATAAATATTCCAAAGAACACTGCTAGGCTATTACATTTTGTTCTGACTTTTTTTAACTTATGCTTTTAATAAAGGCGACTTTTAGCCAAAACGTGTTGAGCTGTACTTTTGATAAACCTTTGAAGCTGCATCTGAAGTCACTTATTTGACGTTTGTAATTAAGGCTGATTTTAAACTGAAATCTTGTGAGTATACTCTAATTATGCGCCTACAAACTGTTTGAAACCTGCTGCACTATTGTAAGCTTTTATTTTTGAGGTGAAGAAAGTTGAGATATTTAGAGGACGAGAGCAGCTTTTGATCCCTTGGAGGTGATACAGCGCCGCCACTTTTGCTATATTGTATCTTCATTATATGGTCTGGGAGAACCGGGGCTGGCAGCGAGCATCTAAAGAGAAGTGCTAACAATATTTCATACTCTACCTATATTTCTATAGTATGTGTGTATGTAGGTGTGTGTGTATGTAGGTGTATGTAGGTGTGTGTGTGTGCATGTAGGTGTATGTAGGTGTGTGTGTATGTAGGTGTGTGTGTGTATGTAGGTGTGTGTGTATGTAGGTGTATGTGTGTGTATGTAGTTGTATGTGTGTGTACGTAAGTGTGTGTATGTAGGTGTGTGTGTATGTAGGTGTATGTGTAGGTGTGTGTGTGTAGGTGTGTGTGTGTGTGTGTGTGTGTGTATGTAGGTGTATGTGTATGTAGGTGTGTGTGTGCATGTAGGTGTATGTGTGTGTGTGTGTGTGTGTAGGTGTATGTGTGTGTATGTAGTTGTATATGTGTGTATGTAGGTGTGTGTGTGTATGTAGGTGTGTGTGTGTATGTAGGTGTATGTGTGTGTAGGTGTGTGTGTGTGTATGTAGGTGTGTGTGTATGTAGGTGTGTATGTATGTATGTAGGTGTGTGTGTATGTAGGTGTGTGTGTATTTAGGTGTGTGTGTATGTAGGTGCATTTGTGTGTATGTAGGTGTGTGTGTGTGTGTGTAGGTGTGTGAGTGTGTGTGTATGTAGGTGTATCTGTGTGTATGTAGTTGTATGTGTGTGTATGTAGGTGTGTGTGTGTATGTATGTAGGTGTGTGTGTGTGTGTGTGTGTGTGTGTATGTAGGTGTATGTGTGTATGTAGGTGTGTGTATACATACACACACACCTACATACACACACATACAGTTGTGCTCATAAGATTGCATACCCTGGTAGAATTTATGATTTCCTGGCCATTTTTCAGAGAATATGAATGATAACACAAAAACCTTTCTTTCACTCATGGTTAGTGTTTGGCTGAATCAGTAAGAAAAAATGGTTAAGCACATCTAATAAAAGCATATGTTTTTAAATGCACATATTGTGGAGTGCTGCCAAAGTGACCAAAATGTATATAATAATAAGAACAGGTATTGGTGCACCTCAAGACACATGAGACCACAAATTATTTCACATATTTTAACTTTTTTTTCCATTTTTTCCTTAATGCTGCAAAAATTGCCTTCTTAATATTTCATAATTTTTTAAAAAAAAATTAAATAAAGATGGGATCTTAGTCACACAATATGGCCATATTCTGCTTAAGCCAGTCACCACTTTCAAGGTGCCCCATAAAAGACTGGTCCTAACTCTAAAAATTTTAGCCAAGCTAAGCTCAAGAATACAATTCTAATATATAAAAATAGAATTTCCAATCTCTCATCCAGACTGCATGGAATGAGGCTTCCTGGCTACATGTTATTACACATACTTCAAACTAGTTTCCCAATGCTGCAAAAAATTGCCATCTCAAAACCTCTTAACACTATGAAGTTAGCCAATACAATTCTAATATACCAAAATAACATTCCAACATTACAATATTATACCTCTCATCCAGACTGCATGGGATGAGGTTTTCTGGCTAGTGTTTGGCTGAAGCCATTTATTATCAATCAACTGTGTTTACTCTTTTTAAATCATAATGACAACAGAAACTACCCAAATGACCCTGATCAAAAGTTTACATACCCTGGTGATTTTGGCCTGATAACATGCACACAAGTTGACACAAAGGCGTTTGAATGGCTATTAAAGGTAACCACCCTCACTTGTGATCTATTTGCTTGTAATTAGTGTGTGTGTATGAAAGGTCAATGCGTTTCTGGACTCCTGACAGACCCTTGCATCTTTCATCTAGTGCTGCACTGGCGATTTTGGATTCTGAGTCATGGGGAAAGCAAAAGAATTGTCAAAGGATCTGTGGGAAAAGGTAGTTGAACTGTATAAAACAGGAAAGGGATATAAAAAGATATCCAAGGAATTGAGAATGCAAATCAACAGTGTTCAAACTCTAATAAAGAATACATTCCAGCTACAACTGCCAGGAAAATTGTTTGGGATGCAAAGACAAACCTACAAATAACTTCAGGTGAAATACAGGACATGTGTTGTGGCTGTTTCAAGATGCACAATAAGGAGGCACTTAAAGAAAGATGGGCTGCATGGTTGAGTCGCCAGAAGAAAGCCATTACTATGCAAATGCCACAAAGTATCCTGCTTACAATACGCCAAACAGCACAGAGACAAGCCTAAAACCTTCTGGCACAAAGTCGTTTGGAGTGATGAGACCAAAATTGAGCTTTTTGGCCACAACCATAAACGCTACATTTGGAGAGGAATCAACAAGGCATATGATGAAAAGTACACCATTCCTACTGTGAAACACGGAGGTGGATCGCTGATGTTTTGGGGATATGTGAGCTACAAAGGCACAGGAAATTTGGTCAGAATTGATGGCAAGATGAATGCAGTATGTTATCAAACAGAACACCTCATTTTCCACTTCTTGATTAGAGTTTGAACACTGCTGATTTGCATTCTCAATTCCTTGGATAGCTTTATATATCCCTTTCCTGTTTTATACAGTTCAACTACCTTTTTCTCACAGATCCTTTGACAATTCTTTTTCTTTCCCTATGAATCAGAATACAGAAACGTCAGTGCAGCACTGGATGAAAGATGCAAGGGTCTGTCAGGAGTCCAGAAACTCATTGACCTTTTATACACACACACTAATTACAAGCAAACAGATCACAGATGAGGATGGTTACCTTTATTAGCCATTCAAACCCCTTTGTGTCAACTTGTGTACATGTTATCAGGCCAACATCACCAGGTTATTTAAACTTTTGATCAGGGTCATTTGGGTAGTCATTTTAGTTTCTGTTGTCATTATGATTTAAAAAGAGTAAACACAGTTGATTGATAATAAATGGCTTCAGCCAAACACTAACCATGAGTGAAAGAAAAGTTTTTGTGTTATCATTCATATTCTCTGAAAAATGGCCAAGAAATCATATATTCTGCCAGGGTATGTAATCGTATGAGCACAACTGTATGTGTGTGTATGTAGATGTGTGTGTATGTAGGTGTGTGTGTGTATGTAGTTGCATGTGTGTGTATGTAGGTGTGTGTGTAGGTGTGTGTGTGTATGTAGGTGTGTGTATGTAGGTGTGTGTATGTAGGTGTGTGTATGTAGGTGTGTGTGTATGTAGGTGTGTGTATGTAGGTGTGTGTGTGTATGTAGGTGTGTGTATTTATGTAGGTGTGTGTGTATATAGGTGTGTGTGTGTGTATGTAGGTGTGTGTGTTTGTGTATGTAGGTATGTTTGCATGTGTAGGTAGGTGTGTGTACGTAGGTGTGTTTGTGTGTGTATGTAGGTGTATGTAGGTGTGTGTGTGTGTATGTAGGTGTGTGTGTGTATGTAGATGTGTGTGTGTATGTGTCTCATCATGAAATTCTTCCCAAAGTAATCATGTTTCTTATGAAGTATGACAATAAAAGTCTGATGATAAAACACTTGTCATGGAGAGAAATCCCACAAAATCTTTGGGGTATTCTTTGAGTATTTTAATGTAATATGTGTGTTTCTCCTTTATATTCAGATATTTTTATAACCTAGATAAACAGCTCTTGAGCTAAAAGTTGTGCTTCTAAAATTCTTTGAGGGACCCCACAGTACTGAGGAGATGATTAGATGACCTTCCAGAGCGAGAGCTTTAGATCCTAATTGACAGCTCTTTGTTACTGATAATTTAACATTAGCTGCTACAGATCTCAGTATTATGAGTATTGTATACTTCCAGATGTAGACTAGAGATGAACATGTCTATAAGATAGGGGGCGCCCTGAATTAGCACTCAATTGGCTATAGTGTATATAATACTGTTGGATAAAGTACAAGGGAGGATAATATCGATAAACCTATTAGCAGATTGATAATTCAACAAAATACAGAATAAAAACAATTCAAAAATAAAATATAAAATATAAATAGTTATATAAAGAAAGTCTTTGGTTTGCAGAAAGGTAATGGAGAGGCAGCAATCTGTAGCGGACCCGGCCTGGATCCAAACGGGTAATCTAAAAGCAGAGAAAAAGACAGATGCGCCACATGGCCCAATATTGTTTGATCCACAGAAATAGATTGTCAAATTGTATTCTATCAAACTCACAATTTTGAAAGCACTCCAATTAGTGCAGTGGGAGCAGTCTGGGATCTATAACAGTCACCCAGCAGACCGACCTCTTGGGATGAAGATGGATGTTCTGTAGTAAAACACAAGGGGACACAAAGATGCCTATATGGCCTAGTACAGTCTTATACTGGAAGCAATAGTGTGTATGGTAAGGTATATACTCACAAGGAGTAAAGCATCTCCATTGATGCTAATCAGGCAGGATGGGGTCAATATGGTCACCCAACAGACTTTATCCAGGCTTCCACAGGAGACAGCAGAGGTCCAGTGGACAATGTGTAGATCCAAATAAAACCCAGTAGCAAGTGTTTGAGTTAAAAAAGTATCAAACTTTACTGATATAAATTAAAATACAGCGACGAGTTTCTCAGTCACAGACTGTTTCCTCAGGCATAATAAAATGATTTCCAAACACTTGCTACATATACCTAACCAAACCAATTAACATAATTGATAACATTTGTGATGGGTGTGATCTATGACATCATAGGTATCCTAGTTACAAATTTGTTTTGACAGCAAATCAATTTATATGCAGTATGTTACACAATGATAAATACACATTATAACAAAAAATCTTAAACCAATTTGTGCAATTATAAATAGCCACAATTTCCATATCTTTTTGATATCTCTCTTGGCTTATAGTAGGTGGTTTAGTAAGATCTAAAATCAATTTATATAACACATATAGGCAAAGAAACTATATATTGGATACCTTAGTAGTTTCTATCAAGTATCTTATTTAGCTATTCCTTTTTATATGTTATCCAGCATAACAATTTTTTCACATGTTTAAACCTTCCAATTTCATAATCCAGATTGTTCCTACTCTGTTTTCTCTATTTATCTTTTCGATTTGTTTTGCAAGGGAAATCATATGTTATCCAGCAAAAAGATTATTTCACATGTTTATACCTTTCAGTTTCATAATCCAGATTGCTCTTACTGATTACTATATAAGTAAAAATTTGTTAGGTTGATTCTAAACCGGATCACTTACTTGGTATTGTTGCAAATCTCAATTGGAATTCCTGAATGGCGTGCATCTAATGCAAATGCGCATGTCAGTGCTATCACCATAGTAACCATATAGCTTATTCGATTCAAATGGGGAGCTGTGATCTGATAGGTCAGTAAAGCTCTTCAAATCGATGTACTGATTGGCTTTATTGCGGTCACTCACATTGGAACCTATTTAGTAATTGGCATTATTTTATTATAGAGTGCTGTTGGAGTTTCAAGATGACGTGTATGTGGCGCTGATGCGCCTGTCAGTAGTCTAGCCATTGAGAACATATGGCTCATTCGGCTCTGTGTTGAAGCGCAAGATAGATGCTATCACCTGATAGGTTTAGCTGGGTGTGATGGTTGGCTATCACCTGATAGGTTTAGCTGGGTGTGATGGTTGGCTATGTTCTAGTCACTGACGTTAATGTCAGTGTAATGAGGCTTATTAAGCGCGGCACTATAAAATAAAAGAGCTGTTAAATAATAGGATAATAATATCCTTTAGCTATAGATAGCCGATGTCTTTGTTTCAACTCAGAGTATTAAAATATCTGATCATTCAATAATGATAAGGGTGTGATGATCAGAAGCTAACCATATTCGATAAATATAAAATTATGGTCTGCCAATAATTGTTGATATTTAGTGAACAGGTAAGCAAAGTGTATTAAATAAATGACATTAAACTAAATGTGCCATATGTGAAGTATTAATATGTTACAGTATGTGAGTTATGTGAGTATTATTAGATGAAAGTCCTGTCTTATAGCGAGCTGATGCTTAATTGAAAATTAAACTATATCTTCCAAGTTATTTAATAATATAAGTGAATTAAATCGTTAACTAGAAAATTGATACACCTTCTTCTAAATACAATAAGGCATATTATGCTTATATTCTTATAAGTGCTCCTTTTATTATATAGCTATCCTATATATAAGTATTGGATTATTAGTAATCATCCAATACCTAAGTGACTTATGGTTAATTAATAATATATGTGTGAGTTAGCTAATATTGATAAAAACCCCAAAATGATTTTAACTATATTATAATAGTGTTGGGATAGAGTGTAGATAGTGATGATGATTGTGTGTTATGTTCCCTATAATAATGGTGATGTTGTTAGTGTATGTCATATAAGTGAATATTTTTAGCGAAATTGGTGGTGTTGATATGTGGTTGTATATGGATTAAAGTGTATTGTATTCCCTGTGGTGATAGAGAAGCTGTTAGTTGTATGTGATGTTATTAACTATAAATGTATATATGTTAGTGACAGATCCAGGTGCTCACAGGATTGAGTGATAGTGATTAAACCTATTAAGTTGTATTCAAGGTATTTAGTCAATACATACATACATAAGTAGACTAATAAAAACTTAGAGTGGATATAGGTATTCTTGTCATATCCTTATGTGATCTCTCAAATGATCTGTGTAAATCACAATACATTTTATGGTGCATATGACTAACTATACTTTGATTGACTCGGAGGCTACAGTGGCCATATCAGTATGAGAAGTGAAGATAAAAAATACTACCTATACTCTGATTGACTAGGATGCTACAGTGGCCATATCAGTATGAGAAGTGAAGATAAAAAATACTACCTATACTCTGATTGACTAGGATGCTACAGTGGCCATATCAGTATGAGATATGGAGATGGCTAAACCAGTTTGTAGCTATAACTACTGAATACAGTCTAATATGGAATTAGGTATAAATAAAGACCCTCAATGTCCTGGGGTATGACTAGGGGGTAAGATACCCACAATTATGCCATATTGGTGCCCAGGGGTGTCAGTTGGAAGAAAGGTGATGTCTTGTGCATGGTGTCGATCACCTTGTCATATATCAAAGGCGGCCAAATCTACACATTCATTTAGACCATCTGGTACTAAGGAATGTAATTTATGTATCCAGTATGTTTCTCTACGACGTAGATTGAGAAGGGGATTGTGACTATTTCTGGAAATTTGTTCAATAGGTATTATAGATAGTGTTTTTGCACTTCCTTTGTGTGAAAAGGCACAATGTCTAGATAGACTGTGTTTGAGATATTTTCTCTTGATGTTATAAATGTGTTCGCTCCAACGTTTTCTGATGGTACGGCTCGTGCGCCCTACATATTGAGCCCCACATAGGCAATTCACTAAATAAACAACATAAGTAGATTCACAGGACAATCTCTTCATGATTTTAAATTGTTCCCCTGTCTGATGTGAAGAAAAAGTCGTAGTGCCACTTTTAGTCGCTTTACACATATTACATTTGCGCTTCATACATTTAAAAGCTCCGCTTTGGGGAATAAAATTGCCTAAGAAAGTCCTGTTTAGGCCTAAATGATGATTAGTGCCCATAGTCTTATCTCTCACTATCTTGCTAGGGGCCAGTTTATTTTTAAGTGTGGGCGCCCTTCTGTAGACTACCCTTGGTTTAGATGGAATCAGTTTTTTGAGATGTGGATCATCACAGATTATAGGCCAATATTTGGCTATAGTTTTCTGAATCTCACGGTAATTACTGTTGAATCCAGTGATAAATATTGGAGTCTTGTTAAATTCGGCAGATATTTTTTCTTTGGACTTTTTTAGGGACTTCTCTGATAACAGATAGGAATTTCTATCGTCATTCAATGCCCTAAGGTATCCTTTCTGGATAAGGTCCAGGGGGTAACCCTTCTCCAAGAACCTATCTTTCAGAATCAAGGCTTGTTTTTTGTAACTATCAATGGTGCTGCAGTTGCGTCTTATTCGTCTGAATTGGCCATAAGGCACATTTCTCTTCCAACTCATATAATGATTACTGCTAAAGTTTAAAAGACTATTACAATCGACTTTTTTGAAAAAGGTTTCAGACATAATTGCACCAGTTGTGGAAAATGATAAAGATAGATCTAAAAATTCAATTGTGTTGGACTGGATATTGGATGTGAATTCTAGTTCAAATTCGTTAGAATTGAACGAGATAGTGAAGATTTCGGCCTCTTCATAGGTCCCCCTAAACAAAATAAGTAGATCGTCTATATATCGGCCATAGAACACCAGACTCGCACCCATAGGAGACCCATAAATATGGGCCTCCTCAAATCTGCCCATGTAAAGATTGGCAAAACTGGTTGCGAATCTGGTGCCCATGGCCGTACCCTTCACTTGCAGGTAATGTTGCCCCTGATAGAGAAAATAATTGTGGTGTAATATGAAATAAATTATTTCACCAATAAATTGTTGTTGTCTTGGTGGCATATATATGTGTGTGAGTTTGATAGAATACAATTTGACAATCTATTTCTGTGGATCAAACAATATTGGGCCATGTGGCACATCTGTCTTTTTCTCTGCTTTTAGAGATGAACATACAATAATGAGCCAATAACTACACTTTGGAGAAAATGCAATAATAATAACAGCACCACTATAGCAATACAGTGAATAACATGCAACTTCTAGCTTAATTATCAGAAAATATTCTAATAAAATAATGATATAACAGTTGTCAGTGTTACATTAATTATATTGTGCAAAACAATTTTCAGAAAACAATGTCCAAATAATAACAATTAATTAATTGAGATATATTTATGTGAAACAATCTATAGATTGCAAAGTGTGGTTTACAAATTCAACTTTGCCTTTGAAGAATTGTGTTACATTATGCGAATATCACTTATGTGATACATTTAAGGTCATTTAAGGTCTTGTTATTAATTAGTATTTTATTTTTAGATTATATGTGTGATTCAAATAAAAATGTACTTGGAATATTATTACAGAGAAAGTATTTGGTATAATTTGTAATACTTAAAGGGACAGTCTACTTAAGATAGATAATCCCTTTATTACCCATTCCCCAGTTTTGCATAACCAACACTGTTATATTAATATACTTTTTACCTCTGTGATTACATTGTATTTATGCATCTGCAGACTGTCCCCTGATCACATGACTGTGAATATTTATTATCTATTGACTTGCATTTAGTATTGTGTTGTGCTAACTATTAAATAACTTCTTGGGCTTGAACACATTGTTATCTTTATGGCCCACATGAACTAGCAGTCTCCCGTTGTGAAAAGCAAATAAAAAAGCATGTGAGAAGAGGTTGTCTGTAGTGGCTTAGAAACAGGCAAAAAATGTAGAGGTTTAAATGTTTTAAAGTAAATTAATATAACAATGCTGGTTGTGCAAAGCTGGGGAATGGGTAGTAATGGCATTATCTATCTTTTTAAACAATAACAATTTTTATGTAGACTGTCCCTTTAAATTTGAAAAACGTTGTGAGCAGTTTGCCAGTACTAAATATAATGGGCTTACTGCTGGTATTACGAGTTGAAAGTAAACACGATCGCTTAAGCAAAATAGTGATTTGTTCTATTATTATTATTATCAGCACTATAAACATAGGCGGCATACAAGATAACGTTTATAGGGATCAAATGGGTAGAGGGCCCTGCCAAGAGTTGCACTGTTGTAGTCAGCTCTTATGAAGGTGACCTACAGACAGCTGGACTCATAGGCTTATATCCTAAGGGGTTCAAGGGGATAGCAATAGAGTTAGGAAAGGTTAGTGTAGGTTGTATGAATCCCTGAATAGTAGAGTCTTTAGGGGGTAAAAGAATGGTGATAGGGGGCGCCCTTACTATGTGCAATGATATTTTAAATAATAATAACAGTGACAATAATATGTCAATATACACAATGGTGATATTATATCAGTGAAAACAATATAAATAATTAATTGAAAAATAACATAAATTCTGCAAATATAAAAAAAGGGTCTTTAAGCAAACTGTGGATAGTTCCAATGTGCTGCCTCAATGGGGCATAAAATATCACATAGCCGCTGTTAATATTCATGTTGTTATAGTTAAGACATTATATATTCTTATGTCATTTTTCTCAAGGCTTCCCTATGTTTATTCTGTACTGCCATCTAGTGACCTTTTCTGGTAATGATCCTGTTTTCTATAATATCTTACCTCTGACCTATTATGCATTTCCTTTTTGTGTATTGCTCCGCCCTTGTAGTTTTATGATGTGTTCCTGTGTCGTGGCTGCAGCTAACAGGCCTCATTTAACAAGCACTCATGTTAATTACATTGCAAGCTACAATCAGTAACAACTTTTGACCGCTTAAATACTGTAACCATTCATTCATCTGCTGTATTTTATTATCTGCTGTAACCTGATATTCAGAATAAAGCAACTGTGTGGATGGACAAGGTATTCGTGAGTTCAGTTATCTGACAAGGATTGTCTGCAGGGATTGTATCTTCTTATACAGGCCAGGCATAGAGGTCTCAGCAAGGGATAGATCATTATTACAACTATCTGAGTCAGAATAGTCAAAAGTTGTATAGAATTCCTACAGACTGCTATGTATATGTGTGTGTCTAATCTGCAATCAAGCTCAAGGCCATCCGCCATCTTGTGAAAGCACATGGTCGCACAAGTTTACTGCACTTCATCTGAATGTTAAAAACTGTTTCTCTGCATTGAACTATTACCCCACCTGTCTAAGCTGTTGTTTGTCTTCTTAAAGAGACAGTACCATTTTTTTCAAAACTTGAAAAAATGTCTAGACAAGGCTCTGAGCACTCTTTTATAGCCGAACCTACACAGATACATCATGCCTCTGAACCCGCAGATGTACAGGGAGCAGATCCTGCAGATATTGCTGAACAGAGTGTAAGACCCAAATGTACAATAAAACCGACACATAAACTCAGAGAAAACTATGAATTCACTAGAGATGAGTTCTCCAGCAATCTGTCAGACCTATGGGACAGAATTTCACAATGCATGTCAGTTTTGTCACACTTTAATGATTAACCAACCAAATTGAGAGACTCTATAGATCACCTATCTACTGCGTATGAACGCTACCAGCTGCTGTCTGCAAAATACACAGCCTTCTTACAGGACTTTAATATAGAGGACTCTTCAGCAGAACTGACAAGGACTGATGCACTGGACCAACATAGAGATCTCTTAGTGCAAATCGCTAAAGAAAAGGCAGAGTTCCACATTGCTCAACTGCAGGAGACCAGATCTCATAGATCCACATAAACTAAGTTCACTGCACGTTCTTCTAGATCCTCTCACTCCAGAAGTTCAACATTAAGCGACAAGCTAATAGAGGTCCGTGCTGATGCGGAATAAAAAAAAGTGCAAAGCTCCTTTACCAGAAGGGAAGCAGAGATCGGAGCCCAAAGCAAAGCTCTCCAAGCACAAAGGGCTGCCCAGGAAGCAGAGATGGAAGCCCAAAGCAAAGCTCTCCAAGCACAAAGGGCTGCCCAGGAAGCAGAGATGGAAGGCTAAAGCAAAGCTCTCCAATCACAAAGGGCTGCCCAGGAAGCACAAATGGCTGCTCAGCAAGCAGAGGTGGATTCCCAAATAAAGGTTCTGCAAACGGAAAAGGAAGAAGCAGCAGCCCTAGCAAGGCTGAAAGCCCTTGAACAAGCAATGGGAGAAAGTACTAATTCAGATTGCTATATCCCAGCAGATCTGGAAGACCCAGTTGAACGCACTAGTAAATACGTGCTAAAGCATAATATTTGCAATGATACAGATAAGGTGACTTCCAGTGACAAGCCGCAGCTCAAGCCACAGCCAGCAGAAGCCTTAGAGACTACACCACAGTTGAATGCTCTTGCAGCATCATTTTATCCTGGTAAACTTCACCCTTCTTCACCAAAGAACTTTCACACCCAAGGGGTTCCTGAAGTTACTTTGGCACCAAAGAGTGAGAAATCAGACTTGACTGACTTTGCCAGATACATGATACGCCGTGAGCTCATTAACACAAGCCTCTCAAGGTTTGACGACTGTCCAGAGAGCTACAGGGCCTGGAGATCAACCTTCAAGGCTGCTACCGCTGATCTCGACCTTACAACCAAGGAGGAACTTGATTTGCTCATAAAGTGGCTGGGGCCAGAATCTGCAGATCCTGTTAAAAGACTGAGAACAGTACATGTTGACCACCCAGATTCAGACCTTGTTGCTGCATGGGCAAGACTTGAACAAACCTATGGTAGCTCTGAAGCCATAGAAAGCGCTCTATTCAAGAGACTGCAAAACGTCCCGAAAATAGGGAACAAAGACTATCGCAAGCTCCAAGAACTAAGTGACCTCCTCATGGAGCTAGAGTTGGCAAAGACAGACCCACATCTACCTGGACTAAGCTTTTTGGACACTGCTCATGTTGTCAATCCAGTGGTGTCTAAACTGCCATGTAACCTGCAAGAGAAATGGGCACAACAGGGCTCAAGATACAAAAGAGACTATAATGTATCCTTTCCTCTATTCTCATACTTTTGCAGGTACATCAGCGATCAAGCCTTGATGAGAAATGATCCCAGCTTCAGCTTCTGCGAACCCAACTTGCCTGCTTCATCTTCCTCACCAACATCATCAAGGTATGATAACACGGCAGCTAAACGAAGAGACTTTAATAGAGCAATATCTGTTAAAAGGACAGACATCTCACCACCCGTATCCTCTCCTGCACACCAGAGTGACTCGGGTGAGAGAGATAAAGACCCTAATCGTCAGTGCCCTATTCACAGGAAGCCTCACCCTCTTAAGAAATGTTGTGGGCTTAGGGCAAAGACTTTACAAGAGCGCAGGGAGATTCTCCAGAAACTTGGAGTATGCTACAGGTGTTGTGCTTCTTATGGTCACTTTACTAAAGACTGTAAAGTTGTTATAAAGTGCATAGAATGCAGTAGCGACAGATACATTACAGCTATGCATCCTACTCCACTTCCAGACAACCCACAGCAGCTAACTGCCTCCACCCCTGTCTCAATTCATGTCGGGGAGCAACAAAGTCGTGCCCCAGTCACAGCGAGTGTTTCCTCTGCATGCACAGAAGTCTGTGGAGAAGGCTTAGACTACAAATGCTGTTCCAAGGTATGTCTAGTCAAGATTTACCCACAGGATCAACCTGAGAAAGTTGCTAGGATGTATGCTATAATAGATGAACAGAGCAACAGATCCCTGGTTAAGCCTAAATTCTTTGAGATCGTCGGCATAGAGGGTCATGCAAGACCGTATACTCTCAGAACCTGTTCTGGTCGTGTAGAGGCCTTTGGCAGAAGGGACAATGGATTCATGGTCTCTCATATCAAAGGAAACAAAGGCATACCCCTACCAACATTAGTCGAGTGTGACCAGATACCAGACGAAAGGGAAGAGATTCCTACTCCAGAGACTGCCTATCACCATCCTCACTTAAGGCACCTTGTTGATGAGATTCCGCAATGGACATGAATGCTGAAATGTTGGTCCTGCTAGGAAGAGACATTCTCAGAGTACAAAAAGTACCCGAGCAGTGTGATGGACCTGACGATGCCCCTTATGCACAAAGACTGAATCTAGGCTGGGTGATAGTGGGCAGTGCTGTAACTGAAAAGGGCTGTACATGGATTTTCAATTCTCCTAATTTTTCCCATATGGGTGGCTCTTGGGAGAGAATGATAGGTAACACACGTAAAATACTGGACTCCATGCTTATGGACTTGAAATCCACAAGACTCACCCATGAGATTCTAACCACCTTCCTGGCAGGAACATCTGCCATAATTAATTCAAGACCACTTGTTCCAGTGTCTGTAGATCCAGAGGCCCCAACTCTCCTCTCTCCAGCTACTCTTCTTACCCAGAACCTTGGGTCTGTTCCTGTTCCTCCTGGAGACTTTAAAACAGGAAATCTGTTCTACAATCAGTGGAAGCGAGTACAACAACTTGCCAACTGCTTCTGGAATCGTTGGAAGATGGAGTATCTCTCTACTCTGCAAGGACGCAGGAAATGGCAACGTCTGAGCCCTAACATCAAGGTTGGAGATCTCATTCTCCTCAAGGACCAGCAAGCTGAAAGAATCGAATGGCCCATGGGACTGATTGTAAAGAGCATTCCTAGTGATGATGGAAAGGTGTGTAAGGTGGAGGTGAAAGTTGCAAGACAAGGGACTATAAAAACTTTCATCAGACCGATCACGGAACTTATCTTGCTCTTGCCTTTTGGAGACTGAGTCTACTTATGTATGTTGTAGGATTCTTCCTGTGACTTCAAGATGGAAGTATCTCGAACTTTAATTGAAACAACTTGAAATCTTATACTATAGTTTTTCTTGCATTATATGTATGTTCTCCTTATATCTTTGAGGTCTTCAAGACATCTCTGCAAATTACGTTGTTATGATTTAAATAGTGACATATACTATGCCAGACGGGGAGTGTGCTGCCTCAATGGGGCATAGAATATTGCATAGCCTCTGTTAATATTCATGTTGTTATAGTAAAGAAATTATATATTTTTATGCCATTTTTTTCAAGGCTTCCCTATGTTTATTCTGTGCTGCCATCTAGTGACCTTTTTTGGTAATGCTCCTGTTTTCTATAGTATCTTACCTCTGACCTATCATGCATTTCCTTTTTGTGTATTGCTCTGCCCTTGTAGTTTGATGATGTTTTCCTGTGTCATGGCTGCAGCTAACAGGCCTCATGTAACAAGCACTCTTGTTAATTACATTGCAAGCTACGATCAGTAACAACTTTTGTTACTGTAACCATTCATTCATCTGCTGTATTTTATTATCTGCTGTAACCTGATATTCAGAATAAAGCAACGTTGTGGATGGACAAGGTATTGGTGAGTTCAGCTATCTGACAAGGATTGTCTGCAGTGATTGTATCTTCTTATACAGGCCAGGCATAGAGGTCTCAGTAAGGGATAGATCATTATTACAACTATCTGAGTCAGAATATCCAATGTAGATGGATGAATAGACACAATCAGGCAGCTGTCTGTAGAGGATCAAGGCCAATACCCAGAGTCAGTAATCTGCAGATAATAGAAGGCAGAAGTGCCACATGGCACAATATTGTAGAAAATATTTGGATTTATAAAGGTGTAATGGTTGCACTCACATGAGATATGACACCCCTAATGGTGTAGAAGACGCAATCTGGGGTCAAAAACAGTCACCCAGAAGACTGATCTCCGGTGGGTGTGTAGTAATCTGTGGAAGACAATACAAAGCACAAGAAAGTGCCTATATGGTCTAGTATTGCTGAGGCAAATGGATTATGATATATGAAATGCACTCACATTTGTTCAAGCACCTCCCTTGGTGCTATAGGGGCAAACTGGGATCAATCTGGTCACCCAGTAGACTTAATCACTGACATCCAGGAACTCTCAATGGTCCATAAGCAGATATGGGTAGATGGTATAGCAAAAAGAAGGCAGCAAGTGGTAAGTAAAATAGCTTACTTTATTTAAAAGGTTAAAAATTGTAGCAACCCGTTTCTCAGCCACCAGAGGCTGTTTCATCAGGCTTAATAAAAAAATTAGGGGTTACGTGAAGCTTACAAAACTTGGGGAGAGTCTTGTGAAGCAAGGCAGAGAGTTCCACAAGATGGGAGCCAGTCTGGAGAAGTCCTGTATATGGGAATGTGAGGAGTTAACAAGAGAGGAGGAGAGTTGGAGATTGTGGGGACAGGAGGGAGAGTATCTGGAGACAAGGTCTGAGGTATAGGGGGGAGCAGTGCCATTGAGGGATTTGTATGCCAGAGTCAGAATTTTGTGTTTAAACCTAGAAGCAAGAGGAAGCCAGTGAAGGATTGGCAGAGAGGTGCAATAGATGCAGAGCAACATGTTTGAAGGTAAGCCTGGCAGAGGCATTCATTATGGATTGTAAAGGAGCTAGGCAGCAGCTAGGGAGACCAGAGAGAATGGAGTCGCAGTAGTCGAGGCAGGAAAGGATGAGAGAGTGGATTAATATCTTAGTTGTGTCTTGTGTGTTTTTAGGGTGGAAGCAGCAGGCTTTATCCAAGGACTGAATGTGAGGAGTGAAAAAAAGATCTGAGTCAAGTGTGACCCCAAGACATCAGGCATGCGGGGTGGGGTAATGATGGAGTTATCAACAGTTATAGAGAAATGTGGTGGTGGAGATTTTGGAAGAAGGGGGGAAAATAAGGAGTTCAGTTTTGAAGAGATTTAGCTTAAGGTAGTGAGAGGACATCCAGGATGAGATATGAGAAAGACAGTTAGTAAAACAGGTTAGCAAGGAGGGAACTAGGTCTGGTGCAGAGAGGTAGATTTGGGTGTCATCGGAATACAAATGATATTGACACCGTGGGACTTTATTAAGGAACCTAATGATGATGTGTAGATTGAGAAGAGAAGGGGACTGAGGACAGAGCCTTGCAGTACCCCAACAGAAAGTGGTAACGGGGTAGAGGATGCCCCAGAGAAGGCTACACTGAAGGTACGATTATACAGGTAGTAAGAGGACCACGAGAGAGCAGGGTCCCAAATGCCAAATAATTGGAGGGTTTGGAGCAAAATAGGGTGATCAACAGTATCAAGGGCTGCAGACAGATCAATAATCACCGTGTCCACAGCGCTCTGGTAACTCTTTAGCAAAACTAAAAAGTGTCACAAAACACATCAAAAATACATTATAAAGTAAATTTACACTCATAATAACACTGTCTAATCAAAATCATTAAAAAAAAATATTGCACACAAAAGTTATAAAGGCTCAAAGAAATAAGGTTTCAGGTGTAAGAAAAATTAAAGGCAGGAAAAGGTCTTTAACTTTGAGATACATACATATTCATGTCTAAAGATAGAAATGTATGTATGTACTGTATGTATGTATATATATAAATATAAATATATATATATGTGTGTGTACATATGTATTTATGTATTTATGTGTATATACGTATTTACAGACATATATACATATATAAACACATAAATACATATGTACACATATATAGACATATTTATAAGTGCATTGGAGCCCTGTGCAGTTAGAGGAAATCATGAAAAACAACATATTTATGCAATATTCATATTTAATAAAGGCATAACTATGTATTTACTGTAAATATTTGACATTTCAATGTTATGCACATAGCAGAATATGTTCTATGTATTTACAAAAAGATATTATATATATATATATATATATATATATATATATATATATATACATATATATACATATATATCTATACCTATATATAATCATCTATACATATATAAATTATTATCGGTTATTTGTAGAGTACCAACAGCGCTATAAACATAGGTGGAATACAAGGAAACATTTATAGGGATCAGACGGGTAGAGGGCCCTGCCAAGAGTTGCACTGTTGTAGTCAGTTCTATAGAAGGTGGTCTACAAACAGCATGGCTTTTAGGCTTACATGATAAGGGGGTTCAAGGAAATAGCAATGGAGAAAAGAAATTATATAAAGAAAGGTTAGTGTAGGTTGTATGTATCCCTGAACAGTAGAGTCTTCTTCCTGCCTCTTCTCCTCCTGCCTGTCTCTCCCATGCCACAGCCACTGCCCTGCCCCCGCCTCCCACCTCCTGGTCACTGTGCGACCGTGCGCGGCAGGTGCGGCGCTGACACCCCAAAGGCAAGCCCATCAGCGCCCGTCCGTGCCTTGTCCGCGCCCAGTGCCATGAAACCTGGCTCCTACAACCGCCGCCACTACGATGACAGCACCCTCCTCCATCTCAACACCGGTAGATCATCCACCTGCCACCACGCATCCCCGACAAACACCATAGGACCCTTCACCTGCCGCAACTGCTCCTTCGGACAGCCAACAACCCTCCAGTGCCATTCAGCAGTACGGGAACATTTGCATAAGTACCTTCTACACCCCCGCCAGACAACTTCGATCGGCCACCCAAGCCATCGCAGTCATCCCCTGCATCAGGTAAACCACAGTGGGAGGCAGATCCTTCTCTCACCTGGAAGCCAAGGCTTGGAACACCCTCCTTCTGCACCTCAGACCCTTACAGATGAATAGCCATGCTTCACAATAACCCAATAGATAGATAGGGAGTTCTTAAAACTTTCAATACTAGGGGAGAGTCTTGTGGAGCAAGGCATAGTGGTCCACAAGATGGGAGCAAGTCTGGAGAAGTCCTGTAAATGGGAGTGTGAAGAGGTAACAAGAGAGGAGGAGAGTAGGAGGTCATGAGCAGAGTGAAGGGGATGAGAAGGAGAGCATCTGGAGACAAGGTCTAAAATATAGGGGGGAGCAGTGCAAGTGAGGGCTTTCTATGTCAGAGTGAGAATTGTGTGTTTAATCCTGGAGGCAAGAGGAAGCCAGTGAAGGGATTGGCAGAGAGGTGCAGCAGATGAAGAGCGATGTGTAAGGAAGATGAGCCTAGCAGAGGCATTCATAATGGATTGTAAAGGAGCTAGGCGGCAGCTGGGGAGACAAGAGTTGCAGTAATCAAGGTGGGAAAAGATGAGAGAGTGGATTAAAATCTTAGTTGTGTCTTGTGTAAGGAAATGTCAAATTTTAGATATGTTTTTAAGATGGAAGCAGCAGGATTTAGCCGAGGACTGAATGTGAGGAGTGAAAGAAAGATCTGAGTCAAGTGTGACCCCAAGGCATTGGGCATGCGGGGTAGGGGTAATGATGGAGTTGTCGACAGTTATAGAGAAATTGGGGTGGAGATTTTGGAAGAAGGGGGGAAAATGAGGAGCTCAGTTTTGGAGAGATTTGGCGTGAGGTAGTGAGAGGACATCCAGGAAGACATGTGAGAAAGATAGTTAGTGACACAGGTTAGCAAGGGGAGGAGATAGATCTGGTGCAGAGAAGTAGATTTATGTGTCATCGGCATACAAATGATATTGGAACCCATGGGACTTTATTAGGGAACTTAATGATGACGTGTAGATTGAGAAGAGAAGGGGCCCGGGGACAGAGCCGTGTGGTACTCCAACAGAAAGTGGTGATGAGGCAGAGGAGGCCAAAAAGACGGCTACACTAAATGTACGGTTTGACAGGTAGGAAGAGAATCACTAGAGAGCTGTGTCACAAATGCCGAAGGATTGGAGGGTTTGGAGCAAAGGAGGGTGGTCGATAGTAGGCTGTGGACAGATCAAGGAGGATAAGCAGAGAGAAGTGGCCTTTTGGTTTTGCTGTAAGTAGGTCATTGGTAACCTTAATAATTGCTATCTCTTTGGAGTGATGGGGACGAAGTCCAGATTGCAGTGGGTCAAAGAGGAAGTTTAATGTAAGGAAATGGGATAGGCCAGCATATACTAGCTTTCCGAGAAGCTTTGAGGCAAGAGGGAGTAGGGAAATAAGGCGGTGGTTGGATGGGGAGGTTGGATCAAGAAAAGGTTTTTGAGGATAGGTGTGACCAGTGCATGTTTCAGAGATGAGGGAAATATACCGGTGTTGAGAGAGAGGTTGAAAATGTGTGTGAGTATACCTGTGGGGGTAGAAGAGAGGGAGCGGAGTAGCTGTGAGGGTATAGGGTCAAGGAGACAGGTTGTGAAGTGAGAGCGCAGTATAAGTGCAGAAACTTCTTCCTCAGTAACAGGGGAGAAAGAGCTAAGTTTATGGCTATGTGGGTTGTGGTTGATTGCCAATGTTTGAGGGGGTGAGAGAATGGAAGTATGTTGAGAGCTGATTTAATTTCTGATGGAGTCAATTTCGTTATTGCAGTGGCTGGCAAAGTCTTGAGCTGACAGAGAAGTTGTATTAAGGGGTGGGGGTGGGCGGAGAAGAGTATTGAAAGTGGAGAACAGACATTTTGGGTTTGAAGAAAGAGTAGAGATAAGAGTAGAAAGGTAATGTTACTTAGAGATTTAGGGCAGAATAGTAGGAGTTCAAAATGAACTTATAATGAAGGAAATCAGCTGAACTCCGAGATTTTCTCCAGTGACATTCAGCGTACAGGAATATTTGCATAGGTACCGTGTCAGAGGAGTATGCCAGGGCTGTGGATGAGTTTGTGATTTACGAGCTATGGTAAGAGGGTCCAGATTGTCAAGGACCGATGTAAGGGTGGAATTATAGTGGCAGATAGATTGGTCAGGGCAGGAAAAGGATGAGATGGATGAGAGGAGAGGTTTGAGGGAATTAGCAAGCTGTTGCTGATCTATGACATAATGCTTCTGTGAAGTTTGGTGTGAATAGTAGAAGGAGGGAGAGTTGTAGGGAGGGATGATATGTTGCAAGTGAAGAGATAGGGGTCAGAAAGAGGAAAAGGAGAGTTTCTGAAGTTTGAAATAGTGCATTGATAGCTAAAGATCAGGTCAATGGAGTGACCATCTATGTGAGTGGGAGAGTCAGTCCATTGTGACAAACCGAAAGAGGAAGTGAGTTGGAGAAGTTGTTTTGCAGAGGAGGCAGTGGGAGTGTCAAGAGGGATGTTGAAATTGCCAAGAATGCCAAGGTAGCCAGACAGCCAAGTGATCTAGAAATTGAGTTGAGGAGCCAAGGGTTCGGTATATGACTGCAACACATATAGGGAGGGGAGAGAATAAGCGAATCATGTGGGTTTCAAATGAAGGAAATGGGAGGGAAGAGATGGGATGTATTTTTTGAAAGGTGCAACAAGAGGAAAGTAAAATACCTACACCACCTCCTTGTCTATAACCAGACCTAGGAGTGTGGCTGAAGTGGAGACCCCTATGTGACAGAGCATCAGTGGATACTGTGTCTAGGGGAGAGAGCCAGGTTTCTGTTAGAGCCAGAAGGTTGAGGGAGCGGGCGATAAAGTGGTCATGTATAGAAGTGAGCTTGTTGCAAACAGAGTGAGAGTTCCAGATTGCACAAGTGAAAGGGGTAGTGGGTTTAGATGCAAGAGGAATGTGAGTAAGGTTGCCAGAGTTTTGTTTTCTGAGTCTATGGAAAGGTACACATGGATGTGCATGGCTAGGAAGTTGTTGGGGACCAGGATTAGGGGAGATGTCACCAGAAGCTAGTATAAGCAAGAGGAAGAGTGACATGAGATGAGATATAGATTTGTAGTAATATGACTGTTTTTCAGATGAGGTGCAGAGGGGAGAGAGAGTGTTTAGGAATAGATAAAGTTCATGAGTACAAAAGTAAGGTGAGTTTAAGAAAGATGGGCTAATGAACAGTGCAGGTGGAGAGGGAGAAGGAGAAATTGAGTAATGTAGTTTGTTATAGAGACAAGAGGTAGCAAAAAGGAATATGAAGACAGGGGCGGACTGACAAGTCGGCAAATCGGCCCTGGCCCAGACTTCTTAAAGGGGCCCCCATGCATCATAGAAGTAGCTGGCTTTTTTTTCTATTAAAAAAAATGTAACTTTTTTTTTGGCCTTTTATTATTTTATTATTTTTTGCGTGGGGGGGTGGGGTGGGGGCCTGGGCAGCGTGTCGTGACTTCATTTGTTTAAGTTGGAACTTGTTTTAACTAACTCAGCTTAGTTCTGCGTGATGTCACTCTCTCTCTAGTCTGCACTCGTCTCCATCTCCAGCAGCAGCAGTCACCATCAGTATGATTGTTGAATAAAAAAAGACTGGTGTTGGCTGGAGCAGTGAAGTGGAGCCTCCTAGGCGAGCCTCAAGCCTGTAAGCAATGCAAATATGTGGACCGGCCGGTGAGTGTATTAAATCCAATCCACATATTACACTGCCACCTGCCCTGGCTCTGTCTGGCTGCTCAGCTCTGCCTCTACACGCCGTGCGCACACAATTTAACTGCGCATAGAGGCTCAGGTGGCAGGAGCTGCAGCAGACCGTGTGTGGCCACGTGAGTGAAGATAGAGCCAAGGAGGACAGGAGTCAGACAGCTGAGGCAGCGCCGGCGACATTTAACGACGACGATTCGACCCCAGATGAGGTAATTGTGAAGGAGCCGGTTAGTGCTGGAGGGGGGGGCGGAGGCTGAGTACGCAGTGCTATACAAATACCAGAGTCACAGGGGGCAGGGCAGCAGATTTTACTATATCCCGTGAGAACCGGCGGAGCTAAGTTCCTCAGTGTAGAGCACCAGTTTCATAAGAGCAGTCTACGGAGGTAAGAGGCTATTGGATGTATGTCCCCGGGCCCTACAGATCAGGGGATGATAGCAGCTGTATTGGGATGGTCAATGCAGCGGGAGGGTGGAGATAATCACTAGTAAGTGCACTGAGGGCGACAACCTAATTGTATCCTATGCCTTATGTGATGGTTCTATACCATTACCTTCCTACTGTATATGTGTATGTATGGCAATCTGCTATACCAGTGTCTGGCACTAGTTTATGTTTTTGCTGATCAAAGTCCCATAGCCTGATTAAATCATCCCATTGCTTCACCCTATTACAAATGATCCAGTCAGTTTTACAAGGTGGTGTTTGTCATTGTTTTTATGTTATTGCACAACTCAGTGGCCAACCCACTGTCACACTTTTTTCATTAGTTGTTGAGCATTCGTCAGAAATTACTTATACTTTACAGTACAGTACACTTGGGGCAGGCACAAGGTACTGACTTTCATGGTGTGCCGTGTGTCACTGTGTAATATTGTTAGAGACAAAAATATATTCTAACAGCTTATTTCTGTTCATACAAATAACACACACAGAAAACTAATGACTGTTGATACTTTTACCTTGGAAACCCTATAAAGATAGATATCTGTAATAGTTTCTATAGAAATAAGTGTAATACGTTCTTTCTGATCTTTATTAGCAGATTCTAAAAAAACTGAGGAAAAGGACATTAATGGAAAAATGTTTGAATTTATATGTATGTATGTGTGTGTGTGCATGTGTATGCATGTACTTATGTATGTATGTGTGTGTATGTATGTGTGTGTGTGTGTATGTGTATGTGTTGTGTATGCATGTACTTATGTATGTACGTGTATGTATGTGTGTGTGTGTATGTGTGTGTGTGTGTGTGTATGTGTATGTGTAGGCATATACTTATGTATGAATGTGTATGTCTGTATGTGTGTATATGAGTATGCATGTACCTATGTATGTATGCATGCATATATGTGTATGTATGTGTGTGTGTTTGTGTGTCTTTGTATGTGTGTATGTATGTGTGTATTTATGTGTGTGTATGTGTTGTATATGCATGTACTTATGTATGTGTGTGTGTGTATGTATGTGTGTGTATGTGTATGCATGTACCTATGTATGTATGCATGCATATATGTGTATGTAAGTGTGTTTGCGTGTCTTTGTATGTGTATGTATGTATGTATGTGTGTGTTCACGTTCCAATAAAGTAACTACAGATGCCAACGGCAAAAGTGTAAATTGAGCTTATATATATATATAAAAAAAATTAATGCGCTACTAGCCTAGTACTACGGGCATTAAAATGAATTTTATTGGGGTTATGGTTATGGTGGCCATATTATGTTATGTAAGGGTAATCAAGGGTCAGACTCAAAGGACAAATGGATTAGTAGATATTATACAATACATACATGTATGGGCATTGGGCAATACAGAGGATGACAAAGGGATAAAAGGATTTTATAATAAAGGAGGAGTTTCTTTATAATTCTGTGTATGATTAAAAAAAATTATTACATTTTTTGGCACTTGTTAATTCATATTTTGTTATTAATAAAATATTTAAGGTAACAAATTGTCTATTTATATTGCAATTAAAAAATGTGGTAGGGGCATACGAGGTGGGAGGGGCATTATGGTGGGGGGAGCATATGAGGTGGGAGGGACATTAGAGTGGGGAGGGGCATATGAGGTGGGAGGGGCATTAGGGTAGGGGAGGGGCATATGAGTTGGGAGGAGCACAATAGATGGGAGGGGTATTAGAGTGGGGGAGGGGCAGAGGAGGTAGGTGGGTGGGGGGCCCTGCCACACTTTTGCCCGGGGGCCCTGGTTGGTCTCACTCCGCCCCTGTATGAAGATATTGAGCAGTTTTACAAAAATGGGAACCAATTAAACACATAAGACAAAGGGGCATATTTATCAAGCTCCGAATGGAGCTTGATACCCCGTGTTTCTGGCAAGCCTGCAGTTATGAAGCAGCGGTCACAAAGACCGCTGCTCCATAACCTGTCTGCCTGCTCTGAGTAGGTCGGACAGACATCGCCGGAAATTATTATATTATTTTGGGGGGCTTTTTTATTTTATTAGGGGGATTAGATTAGGAGTAATTAGATTAAACTTCTTGTAATATTTTTTTATTTTTTGTAATTTAGTGTTTGTTTTTTTTGTACTATAGTTTAGTTTATTTAATTGTATTTTATTTTAGATAATTGTAGTTAATTTATTTAATTTAATGATAATGTAGTGTTAGGTTTAATTGTAACTTAGGTTAGGATTTATTTTACAGGTAATTTCGTAAGTATTTTAGCTAGGTAGTTATTAAATAGTTAATAACTATTTAATAGCTATTGTACCTGGTTAAAATAAATACAAAGTTGCCTGTAAAATAACATTAAATCCTAAAATAGCTACAATGTAACTATTAGTTATATTGTAGCTATTTTAGGGTTTATTTTACAGGTAAGTATTTATTTTTAAATAGGAATAATTTAGTTAATAATAATAAGTTTTATTTAGATTTATTAAAATAATATTAAAGTTAGGGGGTGTTAGTGTTAGACTTAGGTTTAGGGGTTAATAAGTTTTATATAGGTGGCAGCCGTATAGGGGGCAGGATAGGGGTTAATGAGTTTAATGTAGTTGGCGGCGGTGTAGTGGGGGGCAGGATAGGGGTTAATAAATGTAATGTAGGTGGCGGTGGGCTCCGGGTGCGGCGGTTTAGGGGTTAAACAATTGATTTAGTTGTGGCGGGGTCCGAGATCTGCTGGATAGGGGTTAATAACTTGAATATAGGTGGCCATGGTATAGGGGGTGGCAGATTAGGGGTTAATAGGTATAATGTAGGTGGCGGCGGGGTACGGAAGTGACGGTTTAGGGGTTAATATATTTATTATAGTTGTGGCGGGGTCCAGGAGCGGCGGTTTAGGGGGTAAAACAGTATAGTTTAGTGTGGGTGCTTAGTGACAGGCTAGCAAGAAAGCTGCGAAGAAGCCGATGAGCAGCGGGATCGATGACTGTTAGTTAACAACAGTCCACTTCACATCGCCCCGTAGTTGGTGCGTGGCTTCTTGACAGCTTTTTTGATAACTTTGGCGAATGTATTCAGGTCCGCGGCAGCGATGGTAGGCGAGCTTAGGCGAGCGTATTGGGCCGGCGAATGCAGGAAAGTAGACGGCTTCATACATAGAAGCCATTGGGTCAGCTCACATGAGAAAACCATTTCCTTTTACCTCATATTAGGAGCGCAACACGAGGATATAAAAAAGATTACTTCTAGCGCAGCTCAAGCAGGAGCGTTAATTAGCACACCACTTGTAATCTGGCCCAATATTGTCCTCTAAAGAAAAAAATACTTTGTTCTATTGTTTTCTGTTGCTAAAGAGAAAAAATGTTTGAGAAAATTATGTTGTTTTTTATTTATTTTACACTGGCTTTACTCTTGTGTAGTCCTCATGCATATATCAGTATTTATGGAGAAATCAGTTCTACACTTTTCATTAGGTAACTAAGCTTGTATATTTGCACTTGCAGTTAAATATAATTAATAACAGTAATTCATTTCTTATGTAATTTCTGACTAAAAATGTGATACTAAACTGATTTTATTTTAAGTTGTTATCTTTGGCATAAGAGTGAGAATATAATGTAATATGGGACCTGTGGATAATTCCTCCATTAGTGGCCATCAATATAAAAAAAAGTGTGGGAACCACGGCTTACAATTCTGCTACAGTCAAATTTATATTATCTAATAGAGAACTCTGTGTAGAATTTTTTATAACATTATTTGTAAGTAAAACAATACATTCAGATACGTGTTAGCTAAGTTACGGCTAGATTACGAGTTTGGTGCTAGCTTTACAAAGCAGCGTTAAGGGGTCCTAATGCTGCTTTTTAACGCCCACTGGTATAACAAGTATGGCAGGTAGAGGTGTACCGCTCACTTTTCTTCCGCAACTTTTCCATACCGCAAATCCCATTGCGTCAATTGCGTATCCTATCCTTTTAATAGGATTTGCCTAACGCTGGTATTACAAGTCTTGGAAGAAGTGAGCGGTACAGCCTCTACCTCCAAGACTCCTACCGAATATATAAAAGTCAGTAGTTAAGAGTTTTATGCGCTAATGCCGGAACATAAAGCTCTTAACTACAGTGCTACAAAGTACACTAACACTCATAAACTACCTATTAACCCCTAAACCGAGGTCCCCCTACATCGCAAACACTATAATAAAATTATTTAACCCCTAATCTGCCGACCGGACATTATACCTATGAACCCCTAATCTGCTACCCCTAACATCGCGGACAACTACATTATATTTATTAACCCCTAATCTGCCGCCCCCAACGTCGCTGCCACCTACCTACAATTATTAACCCCGAATCTGCCGACCGTACATCGCCGCCACTATAATAAATGTATTAACCCCTAAACTGCCGCACTCCCGCCTCGCAAACACTAGTTAAATTTTATTAACCCCTAATCTGCCCCCCCCAATGTTGCCGACACCTATCTACATTTATTAACCCCTAATCTTCCGACCCCAACGTCGCTTCTACTATAATAAATATATTAACCCCTAAACCTGTCTAACCCTAACCCCCCCTAACTTAAATCTATTTGTAATAAATCTAAATAAAATTACTATAATTAAATAAATTATTCCTATTTAAAAATAAATACTTACCTATAAAATAAACCATAAGATAGCTACAATATAAATAATAATTACATTGTAGCTATTTTAGGATTTATATTTATTTTACAGGCAACTTTGTATTTATTTTAACTAGGTACAATAGCTATTAAATAGTTAATAGCTATTTAATAGCTACCTAGTTAAAATAATTATAAAATTACCTGTAAAATAAATCCTAACCTAAGTTACAAATATACCTAACACTACACTATCATTAAATTAATTAAATAAATTAACTACAATTATCTAAAATAAAATACAATTAAATAAACTAAACTATAGTACAAAAAAAACAAACACTAAATTACAAAAAATAAAAAAATATTACAAGAAGTTTAATCTAATTACTCCTAATCTAATCCCCCTAATAAAATAAAAAAGCCCCCCAAAATAATAAAATTCCCTATCATAAATTACAAATAGCCCTTAAAAGGGCCTTTTATCGGGCATTGCCCCAAAGTAATCAGCTCTTTTACCAGCCCTTAAAATGGCTTTTTGCAGGGCATTGCCACAAAGTAATCAGCTATTTTACCTGTAACAAAAGAAATACAATACCCCCCAACATTACAACCCACCACCCACACACCCCTACTCTAAAACCCACCCGATCCCCCCCCTAAAAAAACCTAACACTACCCCATTGAAGATCACCCTACCTTGAACTGTCTTCACCCAGCCGGGCACCGATGGGGCAGAAGAGGACATCCGGACCGGCAAAAGTCTTCATCTGATCCGGCCAGAAGCCTTCATCGAATCCGGGCAGAAGAGGTCCTCCAAGCGGCAGAAGTCTTTATACAAGCAGCATCTTCTATCTTCAATAAATCGGTGCGGGTCCATCTTCAATCCAGCCGACGCGCAGCCATCCTCTTCTTCCGATGTCCTAACACTGAATGAAGGTTCCTTTAAATGACGTCATCCAAGATAGCGTCCCTCGAATTCCAATTGTCTAATAGGATTCTATCAGCCAATCGGAATTAAGGTAGGAAAAATCAGATTGGCTGATCCAATCAGCAAATGGGATTGGATCAGCCAATCCGATTGAAGTTCAATCCGATTGGCTGATTAGATCAGCCAATAGAATTGATCTCGCATTCTATTGGCTGATCCAATCAGCAAATCGGATTGAACATCAATCCGATTGGCTGATTAAATCAACCAATCAGATTTTTCCTACCTTAATTCCGATTGGTTGATAGAATCCTATCAGCCAATCGGAATTCGAGGGATGCCATCTTGGATGACGTCATTTAAAGGAACCTTCATTCAATGTTAGGACATCAGAAGAAGAGGATGGCTCAGCGTCGGCTGGATTGAAGATGGACCCGCTCCGCTCCGATTTATTAAAGATAGAAGATGCCGCTTGGATGAAGACTTCTGCCGCTTGGAGGACCTCTTCTGCTCGGATTCGATGAAGACTTCTGGCCGGATTGGATGAAGACTTGTGCCAGTCCGGATGTCCTCTTCTGCCCCATCTGTGCCTGGCTTTGTGAAGAAGGCTCAAGGTAAGGCAATCTTCAATGGGGTAGTGTTAGGTTTTTTAAGGGGGGATAGGGTGGGTTTTAGAGTAGGGGTGTGTGGGTGGTGGGTTGTAATGTTGGGGGGTATTGTATTTCTTTTTTTTACAGGTAAAAGAGCTGATTACTTTGGGGCAATGCCCCGCAAAAAGCCCTTTAAAGGGCTGGTAAAAGAGCTGATTACTTTGGGGCAATGCCCCGCAAAAGGCCCGTTTAAGGGCTATTTGTAATTTAGTTTAGGATAGGGAATTTTATTATTTTGGGGAGCTTTTTATTTTATTAGGGGGATTAGATTAGGTGTAATTAGATTAAACTTCTTGTAATATTTTTTTATTTTTTTGTAATTTAGTGTTTTTTTTTTTGTTTTTTTTTACTATAGTTTAGTTTATTTAATTTTATTTTATTTTAGATAATTTTAGTTAATTTATTTAATTAATTTATTGATAGTGTAGTGTTAGGTGTATTTGTAACTTAGGTTAGGATTTATTTTACAGGTAATTTTGTAATTATTTTAACTAGGTAGCTATTAAATAGTTATTAACTATTTAATAGCTAATGTACCTAGTTAAAATAAATACAAAGTTGCCTGTAAAAATAAATATAAATCCTAAAATAACTACAATGTATTAGTTATATTGTAGCTATCTTATGGTTTATTTTATAGGTAAGTATTTATTTTTAATTAGGAACAATTTATTTAATTATAGTAATTTTATTTAGATGTATTAAAAATAGATTTAAGTTAGGGGGTGTTAGGGTTAGGGTTAGACTTAGGTTTAGGGGTTAATACATTTAATATAGTAGTGGCGGCATTGGGGGCGGCAGATTAGGGGTTAATAAATATAATGTAGGTGTCGGCGATGTTAAGGGCAGCAGATTAGGAGTTCATAGGTATAATGTAGGTGGCGGCGGTGTCCGGAGCGGCAGATTAGGGGTTAGTAATATAATGCAGGTGGCAAGGATGTTGGGGGCGGCAGATTAGGGGTTAATAAGTGTAAGGTTAGGGGTGTTTAGACTCGGGGTTCATGTTTGGGTGTTAGGTGTAGACATAGAAAGTATTTCCCCATAGGAATCAAAGGGGCTGCGTTAGAAGCTGAACGCTGCTTTTTTGCAGGTGTTAGGTTTTTTTCAAGCCGTCTCAGCCCCATTGTTTCCTATGGGGAAATCGTGCACAAGCAAGTTTTGCCAGCTTACCGCTGACTTAAGCAACGCTGGTATTACAGGGAGAAGTGGCGCTAAATTTGCTCAAGCTCACTTTTCTGAGGCTAACGCTGGAAAAAAAGGAGCGTTAGCAATGCACGGCTTTACTGAAAAAACTTGTAATCTAGCCGTTAATGTGGTTTGGGTCGGATATATCTTTGCCACATGTTTGTTTTATGTTTCTACTGGTCTGCGCATCTCTACAACTATATTTTCTGGATCCCTAACTGTGTAGTATGCACCTTTGTATGCGAATGTGAGAAGGAGCTAGAAAATAAATCTAATTACCAACCAAAATAAAAAACAAGTGATTTGAAGAATGTAAACTCAAATGGATTGGAATTGAGCCCAAAGAAAAAAGACCTAAAAGGTTGGTGAAATTATTAAGGGGATATTAAATTCATTTTTTTATATTTGTGTATTTTCTGCAATATATATATATATATAAAGCAGAAGAGAAATTGGCTATAAACTTAGCGCTTAGAGTTGAGACCACCAAGAATATGTGATTAGTAACAAAAGTAGTAGCGCATATAAACACTGTAATTCATATAAACAATGTAAGTGATAATATTGATCAGTGGTTAAAAGTCCGATATAGACAAACACATTTGAGCATTTGAGTCTGATATGTGGCAAAAGGGTTAATTTCACTCAACACCGGTGGTAAAGTTCGGGAAGAAGGTCCGTACACAGTAGTGAAGAAGAAATGACTCCCTGTTTGCATCAAGTTGCTTACTGGTTGTACCTCAATCATTCAAGAGGCAGGTGCCCATTAGTGATGTCCAGAACTGTTCGCCCGCGAACGGTTCACAGCGAACATAGCTTGTTCGCATTTGTGGGCAAACACATGGCGATGTTCGATCCGCCCCTATGTGTCATCATTGAGGAAACTTTGACCCTGTATGTCACAGCCGTCTGACACATTAGAGCCAATCAACATCAGACACTCCCTCACAGACCCTCCCAGCTACTCGGAATCCGCCATTTTAGACTCATAACGACCTTGCTTTCTTAATGAGAGGACGTGTTGTGTTTTTGCTCCTGACATTAATAGGAAAAACATAGCTAGGCTAGTGTATTTAGTGTCCACTACAGTCCAGAAGGACTCCACTCATCTCTGCTGCAAGCACAGCACCCCAAAAAGCCCTTTTTAGGGCTATATTTCGTGCCTTTTTTTTTTTTCGTTTTATTTTATTAGCATTTAACTGGCTTTTGGCTGTTTGTTTAAGGCTCACAGCATATGCTGTGATTACTGCCACCACTGATATATCCCTAACAACATTAGTTTAAATTTAACTAAATTTAATTTAACCAAAAATTGTAATTATTTTGCTAGTGTAATTTTTTTTCATTTTCTATCAGGCCTGTGTCACACAGCATATACTCTGGTTCATTGCTCTGTGCCAGCCACCAGTGTTAATATCCGCTTATAACATTATTTTAAATTTAATTTTTTTTTATTTATATATATTTTGCTAGTGTAATCTAATTACATTTACTATCAGGCCTGTGTCTGTCAGGCTCACTCAGCATTAATATACCTCATTTTTTTTCATTCTTTTGGTTAATTGGTCTGTGCCAGGCAGCCACCCAGCACTCATATCTTCTTCACCTTAATTTAAATATTAAAAAAAAAAGTTTAAATTTGTTTGATAGTGTAATCTAATATAATTTTCTATCAGGCCTGTGTGTTTTGCTGACATACAGAGCCTACTGTGTTTACTTGCTGCCCTCCCTAGTCTATGAGCCACAACTCATATGAGTTTAACCTTTTTTTAATTCCCCCCCCCCCCAAAAAAAAAAATTTCAATCATTTTTCTAGTGTAATCTAATAGTATTTTCTATCAGGCGTGTGTGTATCTGACTTACAGAGCCTACTGTTTTTAATAGCTGCCCTTCCAAGGCTATCAGCTACGACTCATATGTATGTGCTTAACCTTTTTCTTTAAATTCCCCAAAAAAGTCTTTAAATCATTATGCTAGTGTAATCTAATTTTAATTTCTATCAGGCCTGTGTCTGTCTATCTGACTTACACAGCATACTGTTGTTAATTGCTGCCCTACGTAGCAGCCAGCCAGTGCGACCACTCAAATGTGCATTGCACTTCTTAACATAATTTTAACATTAAAATCTAAAATGTTAAAATATTTTGCTAGTGTAATCTAACTTAATTTTCTTTCAGGCCTGTGTTTTTGTCACTTACACAGCATACTGTGTTAAATTGCTGCCCTACCTACCATCCACGACTCATATCTGCCAGCCTGTGTGCCAGGCCCAACTAGCCAATTAGTGGCACCAATCATAATTCTTGTAACAGTATCCCAAAAATAAAAAATCATAATTGTTGGTACTTCAAATATTCACTACTAGTGCCATTGAATTGCAGTTTCCTCCTGCCTGGCAGCCTGTGTGCCAGGCACAAACTAGCCAATTAGTGCCACCAATCCTAGTTTTTGTAAAAGTATTGTTAATCAATAAAATTCCAAATTGATCGCTTGTGATTCCTCAGTTTGCTCGTGCCATTGAATTGCACTTTCCTACTGCCTGCCAGCGTGTTTTCCAGGCCCAACTAGCCAATTAGTGGAACCAATCATAATTCTTGTAACAGTATATAAAAAAATAAAAATCATAATTTTTTGGACTGCAAATATTCAGTCTCCTAGTGCCATTGAATTGCATTTACCTCCTGCCTGCCAGCCGTTTGTGCCAGGCCGTCTAGCCAACTATTTACACCAATCATAATTGTTGTCACAATATAGTTACTAATTAAAATTAAAATTTTTTTGATTGTTGATCTTAATCCTCAGTTTGCTTATGCCATAGAATTGCACTTTTCTACTGCCTTCCAAGCCTGTGTGCCAGGCCTACTTTCAAAATATTTAAACCAATCATATTTGTTGTCATAGTATTCTTAATAATTAAAAATTAAAAATTTTAGTAATAGTTGTTGTAAATCCTCAGTTTGCTGGTGCCATTGAATTTCACTTTCCTCCTGCCTTGCAGCCTGCTGTGTGCCAGGCCCACCTAGCCAATTATTGCCAGCAATCATATTTATTTTAACAGTATTGCAAAAATTGTCAATCATCACTGTTTTGACTGTCAGTATTCAGTCTCCTAGTGTCCTTGAATTGCATTTACCTCCTGCCTGCCAGCCTTTTGTGCCAGGCTGTCTTGCCAACTATTTACACCAATCATAATTGTTGTCACAGTATAGTTACTAATTAAAATTAAAAAATTCTTGATTGTTTATCTTAATCCTCAGTTTGCTCGTGCCAATCAGATTGAGACTGTTCCGATCAGCCAATAGAATGCGAGCTCAATCTGATTGGCTGATTGGATCAGCCAATCGGATTGAACTTGATTCTGATTGGCTGATTCCATCAGCCAATCAGAATATTCCTACCTTAATTCCGATTGGCTGATAGAATCCTATCAGCCAATCGGAATTCGAGGGACGCCATCTTGGATGACGTCCCTTAAAGGAACGTCATTCTTCAGTTGGACGTCGCCGGAAGAAGATGGGTCCACGGTGGAGGTCTTCAGGATGGAGCCGGTCCTCATCGGATGAAGATAGAAGATGCCGCTTGGAAGATGATGGTTGCCGGTCCGGATCTACTCTTCTTCCCGGATAGGATGAAGACTTTGGAGCCTCTTCTGGACCTCTTCAGCCGGCGGATGATAGAAGACTTCAGCCGGATGATGGATCGCCAGCCTCCGCTTGGGTTGGATGAAGATTTTGGAGCCAGGACCGATCGGTGAACCTGGTATGGTGAAGACAAGGTAGGATGATCTTCAGGGGCTTAGTGTTAGGTTTATTTAAGGGGGGGTTGGGTTAGATTAGGGGTATGTGGGTGGTGGGTTGTAATGTTGAGGGGGGGTATTGTATGTTTTTTTTGACAGACAAAAGAGCTGAATTCTTTGGGGCATGCCCCGCAAAGGGCCCTGTTCAGGGCTGGTAAGGTAAAAGAGCTTTGAACTTTAGTAATTTAGAATAGGGTAGGGCATTTTTTATTTTGGGGGGCTTTGTTATTTTATTAGGGGGCTTAGAGTAGGTGTAATTAGTTTAAAATTGTTGTAATATTTTTCTTATGTTTGTAAATATTTTTTAATTTTTTGTAACTTAGTTCTTTTTTATTTTTTGTACTTAAGCTAGTTTATTTCATTGTAGTTATTTGTAGGTATTGTATTTAATTAATGTATTGATAGTGTAGTGTTAGGTTTAATTGTAGGTAATTGTAGGTATTTTATTTAATTAATTTAATGATAGTATAGTGTTAGGATTAATTGTAATTTAGGTTAGGATTTATTTTACAGGTAATTTTGTAATTATTTTAACTATTTTAGCTATTAAATAGTTCTTAACTATTTAATAGCTATTGTACCTGGTTAAAATAAATACAAAGTTACCTGTAAAATAAATATTAATCCTAAAATAGCTATAATATAATTATAATTTATATTGTAGCTATATTAGGATTTATTTTACAGGTAAGTATTTAGCTTTAAATAGGAATAATTTATTTAAGAAGAGTTAATTAATTTTGTTAGATTAAAATTATATTTAATTTAGGGGGGTGTTAGGGTTAGACTTAGCTTTAGGGGTTAATACATTTATTAGAATAGTGGTGAGCTCCGGTCGGCAGATTAGGGGTTAATAATTGAAGTTAGGTGTCGGCGATGTTAGGGAGGGCAGATTAGGGGTTAATACAATTTATTATAGGGTTAGTGAGGCGGATTAGGGGTTAATAACTTTATTATAGTAGCGGTGCGGTCTGCTTGGCAGATTAGGGGTTAATAAGTGTAGGCAGGTGGAGGCGACATTGAGGGGGGCAGATTAGGGGTTAATAAATATAATATAGAGGTCGGCGGTGTTAGGGGCAGCAAATTAGGGGTACATAGGGATAATGTAAGTAGCGGCGGTTTACGGAGCGGCAGATTAGGGGTTAAAAATAATATACAGGGGTCAGCGATAGCGGGGGCGGCAGAATAGGGGTTAATAAGTGTAAGTTTAGGGGTGTTTAGACTCGGGGTACATGTTAGAGTGTTAGGTGCAGACGTAGGA
Organism: Bombina bombina; assembly: GCF_027579735.1. Classification (NCBI taxonomy): domain Eukaryota; kingdom Metazoa; phylum Chordata; class Amphibia; order Anura; family Bombinatoridae; genus Bombina; species Bombina bombina. Next base: position 1,199,022,752 of record NC_069502.1, read on the forward strand.
AGTGTTTCCGCATAGCAAACAATGGGGCTGCGTTAGGAGCTGAACGCGGCTTTTTTGCAGGTGTTTTTCAGCTCAAACAGCCCCATTGTTTCCTATGGGGGAATCGTGCACGAGCACGTTTTTGAGGCTGGCCGCGTCCGTAAGCAACTCTGGTATCGAGAGTTGCAGTGGCGTTAAATGTTCTCTACGCTCCTTTTTTGGAGCCAATGCTGACATTATATGGACTCTCAATACCAGAGTTATTTTAAAGAAGCGGCCAGAAAAAAGCCAGCGTTAGCTACGCGGGTCCTTACCGACAAAACTCTAAATCTAGCCGTATGTTTGCTGGTGCCATTGAATTTCACTTTCCTCCTGCCTTGCAGCCTGCTGTGTGCCAGGCCCACCTAGCCAATTATCACCAGAAATCATATTTCTTTTAACAGTATTGCAAAAATTGTCAATCATCACTGTTTTGACTGTCAGTATTCAGTCTCCTAGTGTCCTTGAATTGCATTTACCTCCTGCCTGCCAGCCTTTTGTGCCAGGCCATCTTGCCAACTATTTACACCAATCATAATTGTTGTCACAGCATAGTTACTAATTAAAATTAAAAAAAATTTGATTGTTGATCTTAATCCTCAGTTTGCTCGTGCATTGAATTGCACTTTTCTACTGCCTGCCAGCCTGTGTGCCAGGCCCAACTATCCAATTAGTGCCAGCAATCATATTTCTTTTAACAGTATTGCAAAATTTGTCAATCATCACTGTTTTGACTGTCAATCTGCAGTCTACTAGTGCCCTTGAATTGCATTTTCCTCCTGCCTGCCTGCCTGTGTGCCAGTCCCAACTAGCCAATTAGTGCCACCAATCATATTTATTGTAACAGGATTGGAATTTTTGTTAATCATAACTGTTTTTACTGTGATTCTTCAGTCTCCTAGTGCCATTGAATTGCAGTTTCCTTTCTCCCAGCATGTGTGCCAGACAGGCCCATTTGCCAACTAGGGCCAAACAATCATATTTGTTGTCACAGTACTTGTAATATTTTAAAAAATTAACAATTTGTGATTTTTAAAACATCTGTCTTTTTTGTTGTTGTCAGTCTCACAGTGTATACTGTGCCCACTTTCACAGTGCCACCACTCAATTGGTGTAATAGTATTGTTAGTGTCCATTTTAAAAAAAATGACAGGCAGAGGCAGGCTACCCCACAGGTTCCGTGGTTGTGGTCGTGGTGCTGTGATTCCTTTAGACCCTACAAATATGCACATTGTTCAGACGCCGGGTGCCAGGGGGGACGCGAAAACTTTTGTTCAGACGCCGGGTGCCAGGGGGGACGCAAAAACTTCTGAGGAGGACCTAGTTGAATGGCTAACACAGGACACCCAATCTTCCTCAGCTTCCGCTGCTAGTCCTCCTAACCTTGATGCACCATCTATGTCCAGCTGTGCTTTGGGCAGGTTTCAAATGACCAGTGCCACTCCCCTGCCTGTCGCCACCACCAACACTAGCACCACAGCCGCTTCACTTGATCTGTCACAGGAGTTATTGACACATCATTTGGAAGAAATGAGTGATGCGCAACCATCATTGACAGAGGATGTAGATAATAGTGATCAGTCTCAGTCAGGCAGCATTACCGACATGGAGGTACGGTGTGATGATGATGATGATGTTGTACCCGCTGCTGCTTCCTTTCTTGATGTTTCAGATACAAGTGAAGGGGTTGATGATGATGTGTCGGTGGATGTCACATGGGTGCCTGCTAGAAGAGAAGAAAAAGAGGGGGAAGTTCAGATTGGGAGACAGAGAGGAGGAGGAGACGATTTGGAAGCATGGGGAGGTCGTCTCAAGGAGCTAGTGGCACAGTCAGACAGCATGCATCGTCACCAGGGGTCAGCCAGACAGCACGCCGACGCCCATCAATGCATGCTGTTGCCACCACCAGAATGCCGTCATCGCAGAGCTCAGCAGTGTGGCATTTTTTTTGTGTGTCTGCCTCTGACAACAGCGATGCCATTTGCAACCTGTGCCAAAAGAAACTGAGTCGTGGGAAGTCCAACACCGACCTAGGTACAACTGCTTTGCAAAGGCACATGGTCTCCCATCACAAACGCCGATGGGAAGAACACATGAGTAGAAGCAGCACACAAAGTGAAAACCGCCCTCCTCCTCCTGCTCCAGCATCTTCAGCCATGTCAACCAGTGCTGTCCTCCTTGCCCCCTCTCAACCATCCTCCACTCAGTCTCTCTTACGTAGCAGTTCCTGGTCATCTGCCCACAGTCAGGTGTCTGTCAAGGACATGTTTGAGCGTAAGAAGCCAATTTCTCAAAGTCACCCCCTTGCCCGGCGTCTGACAGCTGGCTTGTCTGAACTCTTAGCCCGCCAGCTTTTACCATACAAGGTAAAAAATTTTTATCTATTGGGACACCGCAGTGGAAGGTACCTGGCAGAAATTTCTTTTCACAAAAGGCAATCCAAAACCTGTACTCTGTTGTGAGAAAGGAAGTTATGGCATGCCTGGCACACAGCGTTGGGGCAAGGGTCCATATGACCACGGATAGCTGGTCTGCAAAGCATGGTCAGGTCAGGTATATCACGTGCACTGCGCATTGGGTAAACCTGCTGACTTCTGACAAGCATGGAATGCGTGGCTCTGCAGAAGAGTTGGTGACACCGCCACGACTTGCAGGCAGGCCTGCTGCTACCTCCTCTACTCCTCCTACTCCATCCTCTTCCATAACCTCTTCCTCGGCTGAGTCCTCTTCAACTTCTGCGTCTTGCTCCACATCTATGGCACCCCCCCCAGCTCCCCAGGTACTATGCTACATCCCGGGTACGGCAGTGTCACACCGTCTTGGGGTTGACTTGCCTGAAAGCGGAGAGTCACACTGCACCAGCACTCCTGAACTCCCTGAACGCACAGGTGGATCAGTGGCAAGTTGACACATGTGCAGTGCATGGCACATGTGTGTAATCTAATTGTACAATGATTTGTCAATAAGTACCCAGGCTTACAGGACGTCTTGAAGCAGGCCAGGAAGGTGTGTGGCCATTTCAGGCGTTCCTACACGGCCATGGCGCACTTGTCCTATATCCAGCGTTGAAACAACCTGCCAGTGAGGCGCTTGATTTGCGACAGCCCGACACGGTGGAATTCAACACTCCTAATGTTTGAACGCCTGCTACAACAAGAAAAAGCTGTTAATGAGTATTTGTATGACCGAACAAACAAAGGGTGGTGTGAGTGCTAATCAGGAAAAGGTTTCTGTGCTTGAATCCCTAATATGGTCTGATAAAATCTCCAATTACAGACTATACGATAAAGAGGTGAGAGTGGTGTGGGATAAGCGCTCCAGCTAAGTAGAGCCAACCAGATTATTAAAAAATAAAATGAAATAACAAGAGGAACTAATGATAATAAAAGAGAATTTTTATAGTGATTTAAGTAGATAACTAGTTAATGCATACAGAATATGTTAGCATATACTCAATTACATAAGATGCCGGCATCAGTAACAATCAAACATATTAATCATATTAAAAACAGAAAAATACAGCCGATATAAAATTTCTAAAAGGTTCCCTGAGTGTTTCTTAAAAATATATACGAATATGAATAAACTTGATAAAGGTAAATGACTCTTAGCACAGTGAAATTGGCTCGGCTAAATGTTACCAGTATTATTTTTAAGCAATGGAATATTTGGTCACAGTATTCAGTGGAGGCGTCTGATCTGTTCAGCCGTTAGAAGTAACTGTGAGTGATGGATCGGGAGGTGTGACGTCACGTCACCTGACTATTGTATTCCTCCAATCTCTGTGATATGCTTAAACACAACAAGTTTGAAATTTGTATCCAATTCTCAATTGTAACAAAGTATACGTTTATGTGATGGTTAGTATCAATACTTGCAAGTGTCCAATGTCCAAAGAATCTGTCCAAATTTGAAAAAAACGGTTTGTTTTATCAGCAGCTCTGAATCCTATGGAGTGTTGATCCGTTTGGTTTTATGTCCGTTCTGAAATGTGAAACTTGTCCTTATCCGAAGAAGCTCCTAAGCACTTGGTTTTTAGTGTATATTAGGGCTATGATGGGAGCAAAGGAAGAAACAAGGGGGCACACAGGAATTATTCATACATCGATCTCAGTGTTGATTCAAGGAGATAGAAATGAACCTGTTTTTGTGCCAGTAAAACAATTTAGCAGTTCAATAGCCTTAGTATATAATTGGTTACACACAGGAATTACTCATATGTCCTCCCTCTATATTAATCATAGAGATAGGGATGAACCTGTGGAGTGTAACACTACCAGTAATAAAATTCTGAATTGACAGGAGTAAGCAAATCTACGCGTTTCGGCAGTGTTAGCTGCCTTTATCAAGATGCTTACTACATGAAATTACTGCCTTTTTATAAGGAGTGTTTGATTCAGGACAGGTGTGGTTAGAGGATAGTCTAAATTAACCCTTAAGTGCTTCTAAAGTGAATGTGTTGAAGTCAGTTTCATAGATAGATGAGGTACATCTTATTAAAAAAGAATTTTTCAAAGACAATATTCCATCTAATTTCACTCATTAAGTGTTTTTGAAATGATTGCATTAGGATTAAATACATGAACAAAATACATAAACAGAATTGGAATATTGAATTAATGTTTAAATTTATGAGAAATCCCATCATTTCAGAATGTGAAATTAAGTATAAAGATATAGTCGCCTATATCTCAACATTATACTATAACCAGTTTTTCTTTAATGCAGTTTTTGTTGAAAGTGATTTTTATATATGTAAATATACATTGCTCCAAAGGTTTTTTTCATTTTATTATAATAATCTTGCAAAATTGCAATATCAGGTTGTTCTTTAGTAAGCGCTAAATCAACTTGTCTATACGCTAAGGGGTAAGGGGAGGATGTGATACAAAGTAAAAGTTTTGTAGATATAGCTTCAAGACGGCTATTGTACAGTCTCGTTTATGTTTATTTCGATAGTGTATGAGTTCAATTTTAGTGAAATAATATTTTATATGATAGATGTAATTTGGAATATGTGTTCAACTATTTTGTTTGTCTAGTAATTGTTTATAAAATAGAATTAAGATCAAAGGAACTATTAAGTCCCAATGGATGTACTGTTTTATATTCAAATATGAGTTCTGCTTCTTTTTTTAGGAGTACCTTTTCTATATTTCCCCCTCTCTTGTTCGGTCTAATTTTTTTCATTCCCCAACATTGAAAACATTTAAGGTCTCCATGGTGTATTTCATTGAAATGTTTGTAAAGTATGGTTTTTGTGGTTTTATGTTCTATGTTCCAAATATGTTCTCTCATTCTATCTTTGAATGTGCGACTGGTTTGACCTATATAGAATAAATTACACGAACATCTTATGCAGTAAATTATATTTGAGTCGTTACATGTTATGGTGTCCTTGATTGTAAATGTAACCTGTTGGTTGATAAATGTTATCTTTTTAGTTTTATTACTATATCTACAGGATTTACACTTGTGACATGGATAGAATCCAAAAATTTTTTCTTTCTTTAAGTTCATATCTTTTGAATAATCATTTTTTGTTTTGAATTCACTTGGTGACAGATAGCTTTTGAGATTTTTAGCTTTTTTGAAAATGAGATCTGGGTGATTTTTAACTGTAGTTCCTAATATAGGATCCTTTTTGATATAGTGCCAGTGTTTTTGAAGGATGGTTTTTATTTCTTTGTGGTTTGAGTTATATTCAGTTATAAATGGAATAAAATTATTGACATTAGAAGGCATTGAATTATTTGTATATAAATTTTTTCTTTTGTTAGGTTGCTTTTGTAATAAGTTGGATCTATCAGTTTTTCTTACAGAAGTTATGGTTTCTTGGATTTTTTTCTGATTGTAACCTTTATCTGCAAATCTATTTAGTAGAATGTTACATTGTGAGTCATAAGATTCTATGTCTGAGCAGTTTTTTCTGACTCTTAGCATCTGACTTTTTGGGATGTTATCCTTCCACCTATTCAGATGGCAGCTTTGATAATGTATAAAATTATTTGAGTCTATAGTTTTGAAGTAGGTTTTGGTTTTAATTAAATTCTCTACTATCTCTACCTCAATGTCTAGGAAATGTATTGAACTAGTGCTGTGTTCATAAGTGAAAGTGAGGCCTACATCATTAGTATTCATGTCCTCAAGGAATAGTTCTAGAATTTCGTAGTCACCCCTCCAGACTAGGAAGATATCGTCAATAAATCTCAAAAGCTATCTGTCACCAAGTGAATTCAAAACAAAAAATGATTATTCAAAAGATATGAACTTAAAGAAAGAAAAAAATTTTGGATTCTATCCATGTCACAAGTGTAAATCCTGTAGATATAGTAATAAAACTAAAAAGATAACATTTATCAACCAACAGGTTACATTTACAATCAAGGACACCATAACATGTAACGACTCAAATATAATTTACTGCATAAGATGTTCGTGTAATTTATTCTATATAGGTCAAACCAGTCGCACATTCAAAGATAGAATGAGAGAACATATTTGGAACATAGAACATAAAACCACAAAAACCATACTTTACAAACATTTCAATGAAATACACCATGGAGACCTTAAATGTTTTCAATGTTGGGGAATGAAAAAAATTAGACCGAACAAGAGAGGGGGAAATATAGAAAAGGTACTCCTAAAAAAAGAAGCAGAACTCATATTTGAATATAAAACAGTACATCCATTGGGACTTAATAGTTCCTTTGATCTTAATTCTATTTTATAAACAATTACTAGACAAACAAAATAGTTGAACACATATTCCAAATTACATCTATCATATAAAATATTATTTCACTAAAATTGAACTCATACACTATCGAAATAAACATAAACGAGACTGTACAATAGCCGTCTTGAAGCTATATCTACAAAACTTTTACTTTGTATCACATCCTCCCCTTACCCCTTAGCGTATAGACAAGTTGATTTAGCGCTTACTAAAGAACAACCTGATATTGCAATTTTGCAAGATTATTATAATAAAATGAAAAAAACCTTTGGAGCAATGTATATTTACATATATAAAAATCACTTTCAACAAAAACTGCATTAAAGAAAAACTGGTTATAGTATAATGTTGAGATATAGGCGACTATATCTTTATACTTAATTTCACATTCTGAAATGATGGGATTTCTCATAAATTTAAACATTAATTCAATATTCCAATTCTGTTTATGTATTTTGTTCATGTATTTAATCCTAATGCAATCATTTCAAAAACACTTAATGAGTGAAATTAGATGGAATATTGTCTTTGAAAAATTCTTTTTTAATAAGATGTACCTCATCTATCTATGAAACTGACTTCAACACATTCACTTTAGAAGCACTTAAGGGTTAATTTAGACTATCCTCTAACCACACCTGTCCTGAATCAAACACTCCTTATAAAAAGGCAGTAATTTCATGTAGTAAGCATCTTGATAAAGGCAGCTAACACTGCCGAAACGCGTAGATTTGCTTACTCCTGTCAATTCAGAATTTTATTACTGGTAGTGTTACACTCCACAGGTTCATCCCTATCTCTATGATTAATATAGAGGGAGGACATATGAGTAATTCCTGTGTGTAACCAATTATATACTAAGGCTATTGAACTGCTAAATTGTTTTACTGGCACAAAAACAGGTTCATTTCTATCTCCTTGAATCAACACTGAGATCGATGTATGAATAATTCCTGTGTGCCCCCTTGTTTCTTCCTTTGCTCCCATCATAGCCCTAATATACACTAAAAACCAAGTGCTTAGGAGCTTCTTCGGATAAGGACAAGTTTCACATTTCAGAACGGACATAAAACCAAACGGATCAACACTCCATAGGATTCAGAGCTGCTGATAAAACAAACCGTTTTTTTCAAATTTGGACAGATTCTTTGGACATTGGACACTTGCAAGTATTGATACTAACCATCACATAAACAAGTATACTTTGTTACAATTGAGAATTGGATACAAATTTCAAACTTGTTGTGTTTAAGCATATCACAGAGATTGGAGGAATACAATAGTCAGGTGACGTGACGTCACACCTCCCGATCCATCACTCACAGTTACTTCTAACGGCTGAACAGATCAGACGCCTCCACTGAATACTGTGACCAAATATTCCATTGCTTAAAAATAATACTGGTAACATTTAGCCGAGCCAATTTCACTGTGCTAAGAGTCATTTACCTTTATCAAGTTTATTCATATTCGTATATATTTTTAAGAAACACTCAGGGAACCTTTTAGAAATTTTATATCGGCTGTATTTTTCTGTTTTTAATATGATTAATATGTTTGATTGTTACTGATGCCGGCATCTTATGTAATTGAGTATATGCTAACATATTCTGTATGCATTAACTAGTTATCTACTTAAATCACTATAAAAATTATCTTTTATTATCATTAGTTCCTCTTGTTATTTCATTTTATTTTTTAATAATCTGGTTGGCTCTACTTAGCTGGAGCGCTTATCCCACACCACTCTCACCTCTTTATTTGTATGACCGGGTTGCTAGGCCAGCCTCTGGGGAGCTGGGGAGATTTTTTCCAAATTACTGGACGCTCATGCGCAATGCCTGTAGGCTCATGCGTCCTTTTGAGGAGGTGACAAACCTTGTCAGTCGCACCGAAGGCACCATCAGCAACATCATACCATTGGTTTTCTTCCTGGAGAGTGCCCTGCGAAGAGTGCTGGATCAGGCAGTAGATGAGCGTGAAGAGGAAGAGTTGTGGTGTCCATCACCCCCACAAACAGCCGAATCAGCATCGCTTGCTGGACCTGCAGCAACGCAGGAAGAGGATTGTGAGGAAGAGGAGTCAGAGGAGGAATGTGGCTTTGAGGAGGAGGAGGAGGAGGAAGACCGAGCACAACAGGCATCCAAGGGTGCTCGTTGTTGTCACCTCTTTGGTACCCGTGGTGTTGTACGTGGCTGGGGGGAAGAAGATACCATCAGTGAGATAAGTGAGGAGGAGGAATGGGACATGATTAGCTCGACATCCAACCTTGTTCAAATGGGTTCTTTCATCCTGTCGTGCCTGTTGAGGGACCCTCGTATAAAAAAGCTGAAGGAGAACGACCTGTACTGTGTGTCCACGTTCCTCGACCCCCGGTATAAGCATAAAGTGCCTGAAATGTTACCAAATTCCCGCAAGTCGGAAAGGATGGAGCATTTTAAGAATAAATTAAAAACTATGCTTTACACAGCGTATAAGGGTGATGTCACAGCACCACGGGAATGTAACAGGGGAAGAGATTAAATTAATCCTCCTCCTCTTCCCACGACCACGGTGGCAAGGACAGGACGCTTTCCTGACATCTTGTTGATGGAGGACATGCGTACCTTTTTAACTCCCATGCACCATCAGAGCCTTTCGGGATCCAGCCTTAGAGAAAGACTCAACCGACAGGTAGCAGACTACCTAGCTTTAACTGCGGATCTCGACACTCTCAGGAGCGATGGACCCCTTGACTACTGGGTGTGCAGGCTGGACTTGTGGCCTGAGCTATCCCAATTTGCAATGGAACTTCTGGCCTGCCCCGCTTCAAGTGTCCTGTCCGAAAGGACTTTCAGTGCAGTAGGAGGTTTTGTCACTGAGAAGAGAAGTCGCCTAGGTCAAAAAAGCCTTGACTATCTCACTTTTATAAAAATGAATGAGGGCTGGATCCCGAAGGGACTGACATTGGGCGATACATTTGAATAAAAAAGGCCTGATGATGAGATGAGCTGGCTTGGGCTACAACTGGTACACAGGCTGGCCTTTTTTTTTTGTTATAAAGCCGGATGACTTGCTTGACTTATCCGCCAACAACTAGTGTTCAAGCCACAAGCTTTTAGGGCACTTTATAAATGTTTTACAAACATCAATTTTTCTGGCCGCTGCTACAGCAGTTGCTACAACAATACCCAAATTTTTCAGTCATTTGTACATTCCTAATTTTTCTGGCCTCTGCTGCAGCTCTGTGGGTACAAAACTCAAATAAAAAAAATAAGGCACATAACAGTGATTAAACTGTTACGAATAGTACAACTTAGCACACCACTCATATCTGGTGGACCATTAAATTGAATGCAAAATGCCACAAATTTGAAGGAGGATGACCAACCAAGCATCTTTATCGTCTCTTGGTTGCTCTAAATTATCTCTGTGTTCCATCTATGCCATACCTGTACTCTATTGTGCAAAAGGGTGGCATATGTGGTGTTTCATGCTGTTGTGCCTGTTGCGGGTCGTGGCCCATGGTATAAAAAGGCTGAAGGAGAACGATCTGTAATGGGTGCCCCAGCAAATTTTTAGAAAAATGTTCCTGGTTCCTCTCAATTATCTCCGGGTTTCTAAAATGGATGCCATACCTGTACACGCTTGTGCAAAAGGATGGCATATGTGGTGGTGTTTCCTGCAGTTGTTTCTGTTGAGGGTGCTGGACCCTCTTATAAAAAGGCTGAAGGAGAACAACCTGGAGTGGGAGTCCAAGTATGGTTTTTGGGGCAATTTCACTTTTCCAAACAATTATCTGTGGGTTTCTAAAACCAATGCCGTACCAGTACTCTATTGTTCAAAAGGATGCCATATGTTCTCTTTCCTGCTGGTATTTTGTTTGAGGGTCCTGGACCCTCTTATAAAAAGGCCTAAGGAGAAAGAGGTGTACTCGGTGTCCACTCAATTTTTTTTTTCTATTTCACATTTGCCCAAAATTATCTCTGGGTTTGTAAAATCAATGCTGTACTTGTACTCTATTGTTCAAAAGGATGCCATACGTCCTCTTTCCTGCTGGGGTTTTGTTTCAGGGTCCTGGATCCTCTTATAAAAAGGGCTAAGGAGAAAGAAGTGTACTGGGTGTCCATCAAATCATTTGTTTGATTCAAATTCCAGGTTGCAACAAATTATCTCCGGGTTTCTAAAATCAATGCCTTTCCTGTAATCTAATTTTCAAAAGGATGCCATATGTCATCTTTCCTGCTGCTGGTTTTGTTGAGGGTCCTGGAGCCTCTGCTAAAAAGGCCTAAGGATAAATAAGTGTACTGGGTGTCTAATCAATGTTCTTTTAGATTTCCCGGTTCAAACTAATTATCTCTGTGTTTCTAAAATCAATGCCTTTCCTGTAATCTATTATTCACAAGGATGCCATATGTCCTCTTTCATGCTGTTGTTTCTGTTGAGGCTCCGGGAGCCTCTTATAAAAAGGCCTAAGGATAGAGAAGTGTACTGGGTGTCCATTCAATGTTTTTTTCTATTTCCCGGGTCATATAAATGATCCCTGGGATTCTAAAATCAATGCCTTAACTGTAATAAATTGTTCACAAGGATGCCATATGTCCTCTTTCATGCTGTTGTTTCTGTTGAGGGTCCTGGAGCCTCTGCTAAAAAGGCCTAAGGATAGATATGTGTACTGGGTGTCTAATCAATGTTTTTTTAGGTTTCCAGGTTGAAACAAATTATCCCTGGGTTTCTAAAATCAATGCCTTTCCAGAAATCTATTTTTCTAAAGGATGCCATATGTCCTCTTTCCTGCTGCTGGTTTTGTTGAGGGTCCTGGAGCCTCTGCTAATAAGGCCTAAGGATAAATAAGTGTACTGGGTGTCTAATCAAGGTTTTTATTAGATTTCACGGTTGCAACAAATTATCTCTGGGTTTCTCAAATCAATGCCTTAAATGTAATCTATTGTTCAAAAGGATGCCATATGTCCTCTTTCCTTTTTTTTTTTTTTTTCTCGGTATTTTTGTCTATTTTAGAAAATTTAATGCACTTATAGGTTCACTAAGATAATGACTTTGCACACTGCCATTTTCCATGCAGCATTTTGACATGCCGTGTGATATGACTAGAAGAATGGTATGTTTTGAATCTGCTGAGCATAATAAAAAAAAAAAAATAATTTAACTTGAGTTACTAACTGAAACATGACTTCAGGAGTCAGGTGTGGTCCTAGGTAGTGGTTGTTAGCAGATTCTTTTTAATGCAAATTGCAATTGCCACAGCGTGCATAAAATGTGCGTCACTAGTCTCCAAATCTTACCTTTTTAATGCCAATTGATATTGCCGCAGCTGGAACAACAGTAAATAACATGTGCGTCACCACAGTCTCCAAAGCTGTTGTCAGATGTATAAAAAAACACTGATAAAGTATTCCTTTCGGGGCGCAAAGAGATGGCTACCGGAACACTCCAGGAACTTCACAAGAGTCGCTGTCTTGGGTTTTTCTGGTGATGTTTGAGACATCTGGGTAGTGTACAGGGAGGCCCAAAATCCTTTCCATCTCTGTGCACCACAGGACAGGACGTCCTTGTCATCCATAAGCACATGAAATTGCTGGCATTTTCATTGCTTCAAGAAGTTCAGCTTTTGTGGTGATAGTACAGAATTAAATAAACTTTGGTTTCCTACCATACTCACGACAATCTTGTAGTTCAAGCTTCGGACTTGCTGTGGGAAACAGTGGCCTGTCCATACCAGAAAAATGATTAAGACAGAAGTAACGAGCTCTGCTTGCAGGTGACACATGTTTATCGTCAATCATCAAAGGGGTTGCATGCAGAATATGGCAGATGGCCCCTTATTCCCATGTTTGTCCAGAGCCACACCATTTGCAAACAGCCAGAAGAAAGGTCGGTTCTCACCAGCCTTAAGTTGCGCTTCATTTACCAAATGCTGATATTCAAAAAATAGACAAACAGTGCCTTAAAAAAGACATTTGCGATATGGATTCACCAGAGCAAGGTCATTACAAGTACTTCCCACAATAACAAAATTAAAATTCCACAACTCCGCAATCTTCCCCTTCACATTATTACTGTCACACTCCCTTGTACTCCTATGCCCAGCTCCCTGCTCTTGTTTTTGTTGAGGGTCCTGTAGCCTCTGCTAAAAAGGCCTATGGATAAATAAGTGTACTGGGTGTCTATTCAATGTTTTTTTAGATTTCCCGGTTGCAACTAATTATCTCTGTGTTTCTAAAATCAATGCCTTTCCTGTAATCTATTATTCAAAAGGATGCCATATGTCCTCTTTCATACTGTTGTTTCGGTTGAGGCTCCGGGAGCCTCTTATAAAAAGGCCTAAGGATAAAGAAGTGTACTGGGTGTCCAATCAATGTTTTTTCTATTTCCCGGGTCATATAAATGATCTCTGGGATTCTAAAATCAATGCCTTTCCTGTAATCTATTATTCAAAAGGTTGCCCTTTGTCCTTTTTCATGCTGTTGTTTCGGTTGAGGCTCCGGGACCCTCTTATTAAAAAGGCCTAAGGATAAATAAGTATACTGGGTGTCTAATCAATTTTTTTTTTCTATTTCCCAGTTGCAACTAAAATCTATGCCTTTCCTGTAATCTATTATTCAAAAGGATGCCATATGTCCTCTTTCATGATGTTTTTTCTGTTGAGGCTCCGGGAGCCTCTTATAAAAAGGCCTAAGGATAAAGAAGTGTACTGGGTGTCTAATCAATGTTTTTTTCTATTTCCCGGGTCATATAAATGATCTCTGGGATTCTAAAATCAATGCCTTTCCTGTAATCTATTATTCAAAAGGATGCCATATGTCCTCTTTCATGCTGTTGTTTCGGTTGAGGCTCCGGGACCCTCTTATTAAAAAGGCCTAAGGATAAATAAGTGTACTGGGTGTCTAATCAATGTTTTTTTTCTATTTCCCGTTTGCAACTAATGATCTCTGGGTTTCTAAAATCTATGCCTTTCCTGTAATCTATTATTCAAAAGGATGCCATATGTCCTCTTTCATGATGTTTTTTCTGTTGAGGCTCCGGGAGCCTCTTATAAAAAGGCCTAAGGATAAAGAAGTGTACTGGGTGTCTAATCAATGTTTTTTTCTATTTCCCGGGTCATATAAATGATCTCTGGGATTCTAAAATCAATGCCTTTCCTATAATCTATTATTCAAAAGGATGCCATATTTCCTCTTTCATGCTGTTGTTTTGGTTGAGGCTCTGGGACCCTCTTATTAAAAAGGCCTAAGGATAAATAAGTGTACTGTGTGCCTAATCAATGTTTTTTTCTATTTCCCGGTTGCAACTAACGATCTCTGGGTTTCTAAAATCTATGCCTTTCCTATAATCTATTATTCAAAAGGATGCCATATGTCCTCTTTCATAATGATTTTTCTGTTGAGGCTCCAGGACCCTCTTATAAAAGGCCTAAGGATAAATAAGTGTACTGGGTGTCTAATCAATGTTTTTTTCTATTTCCCTGTTGCAACTAATGACCTCTGGGTTTCTAAAATCAATGCCTTTCCTGTAATCTATTATTCAAAAGGATGCCATATGTCCTCTTTCATGCTGTAGTTTCGGTTTAGGCTCTGGGACCCTCTTATTAAAAAGGCCTAAGGATAAATAAGTGTACTGGGTGTCTAATCAATGTTTTTTTTCTATTTCCCGGTTGCAACTAATGATCTCTGGGTTTCTAAAATCTATGCCTTTCCTTTAATTTATTATTCAAAAGGATGCCATATGTCCTCTTTCATGATGTTTTTTCTGTTGAGGCTCCGGGAGCCTCTTATAAAAAGGCCTAAGGATAAAGAAGTGTACTGGGTGTCCAATCAATGTTTTTTTCTATTTCCCGGGTCATATAAATGATCTCTGGGATTCTAAAACCAATGCCTTTCCTGTAATCTATTATTCAAAAGGTTGCCCTTTGTCCTTTTTCAAGCTGTTGTTTCGGTTGAGGCTCCGGGACCCTCTTATTAAAAAGGCCTAAGGATAAATAAGTGTACTGGGTGTCTAATCAATGTTTTTTTCTATTTCTCGGTTGCAACTAATGATCTCTGGGTTTCTAAAATCTATGCCTTTGCTGTAATCTATTATTCAAAAGGATGCCATATGTCCTCTTTCATGATGTTTTTTCTGTTGAGGTTCCGGGAGCCTATTATAAAAAGGTCTAAGGATAAAGAAAAGTACTGGGTGTCCAACCAATTTATTTATTTTTTCTATTTCCAGGGTCATAAAAATGATCTCTGGGATTCTAAAATCAATGCCTTTCCTGTAATCTATTATTCAAAAGGATGCCATATGTCCTCTTTCATGCTGTTGTTTCGGTTGAGGCTCCGGGACCCTCTTATTAAAAAGGCCTAAGGATAAATATGTGTACTGGGTGTCTAATCAATGTTTTTTTCTATTTCCCAGTTGCAACTAATGATCTCTGGGTTTCTAAAATCAATGCCTTTCCTGTAATCTATTATTCAAAAGAATGCCATATGTCCTCTTTCATGATGTTTTTTTCTGTTGAGGCTCCGGGACCCTCTTATTAAAAAGGCCTAAGGATAAATAAGTGTACTGGGTGTCTAATCAATGTTTTTTTCTATTTCCCGGTTGCAACTAATGATCTCTGGGTTTCTAAAATCTATGCCTTTCCTGTAATCTATTATTCAAAAGGATGCCATATGTCCTCTTTCATGATGTTTTTTCTGTTGAGGCTCCGGGAGCCTCTTATAAAAAGGCCTAAGGATAAAGAAGTGTACTGGGTGTCCAATCAATGTTTTTTCTATTTCCCGGGTCATATAAATGATCTCTGGGATTCTAAAATCAATGCCTTTCCTGTAATCTATTATTCAAAAGGATGCCATATTTCCTCTTTCATGCTGTCGTTTCGGTTGAGGCTCCGGGACCCTCTTATTAAAAAGGCCTAAGGATAAATAAGTGTACTGGGTGTCTAATCAATGTTTTTTTCTATTTCCCGGTTGCAACTAACGATCTCTGGGTTTCTAAAATCAATGCCTTTCCTTTAATCTATTATTCAAAAGGATGCCATATGTCCTCTTTCATGCTGTTGTTTCGGTTGAGGCTCCGGGAGCCTCTTATTAAAAAGGCCTAAGGATAAATAAGTATACTGGGTGTCTAATCAATGTTTTTTTCTATTTCCCGGTTGCAACTAATGATCTCTGGGTTTCTAAAATCTATGCCTTTCCTGTAATCTATTATTCAAAAGGATGCCATATGTCCTCTTTCATGATTTTTTTTCTGTTGAGGCTCCGGGAGCCTCTTATAAAAAGGCCTAAGGATAAAGAAGTGTACTGGGTGTCCAATCAATGTTTTTTCTATTTCCCGGGTCATATAAATGATCTCTGGGATTCTAAAATCAATGCCTTTCCTGTAATCTATTATTCAAAAAGATGCCATATTTCCTCTTTCATGCTGTCGTTTCGGTTGAGGCTCCGGGACCCTCTTATTAAAAAGGCCTAAGGATAAATAAGTGTACTGGGTGTCTAATCAATGTTTTTTTCTATTTCCCGGTTGCAACTAACGATCTCTGGGTTTCTAAAATCAATCATGAAAAGAGATTCCGACATCCATCATTTATATAAAAGTATTCAGTCTTTATTCATATTCGTTAAAAACAGGAACACAGCAAACAAACGGTCAGGTAAACCAAGGCGCAGCACGCAGGCATACGCGTTTCGGAAGTGAATTCCGTAGTCACAGGCTGTGACTACGGAATTCACTTCCGAAACGCGTATGCCTGCGTGCTGCGCCTTGGTTTACCTGACCGTTTGTTTGCTGTGTTCCTGTTTTTAACGAATATGAATAAAGACTGAATACTTTTATATAAATGATGGATGTCGGAATCTCTTTTCATGTGTGACTTATTCCAGTGTCATCCGACACATCAGCTGTGTTACTGTTTTGGAGCGGACCCGAGCGGCAGTTTCTTTCCTGGTAAAGAATCCATATGATTGGTGGATTGCCGAGCACGTCATCACCCACACCTTCCAACAAGCCACTCAGCGTAAACCCTGTGAGCCGCGTAATTTGAAGCTGGCGTCTTCGTGTGCGGCACAGGAGTAGCCGAAGGATATTGGCAGCGCTAGTGGCGGAACTTATGTGTCGATCTCATGAAGTGGTGTGGTGAGTTTTTCTTTACCTATATGCTTTCTGCTCCAATATCAAAGGAGTGATACTGAGGATTGACTTTGTGCAACTTGGGTCTATATCGAATTGTGAGCCAAACATAGCTCACGGCCGTACTGTTTGGGTTTCTTTGTGTTTGTATTTTCTAAAATCAATGCCTTTCCTGTAATCTATTATTCAAAAGGATGCCATATGTCCTCTTTCATGCTGTTGTTTCGGTTGAGGCTCCGGGAGCCTCTTATTAAAAAGGCCTAAGGATAAATAAGTATACTGGGTGTCTAATCAATGTTTTTTTCTATTTCCCGGTTGCAACTAATGATCTCTGGGTTTCTAAAATCTATGCCTTTCCTGTAATCTATTATTCAAAAGGATGCCATATGTCCTCTTTCATGATTTTTTTTCTGTTGAGGCTCCGGGAGCCTCTTATAAAAAGGCCTAAGGATAAAGAAGTGTACTGGGTGTCCAATCAATGTTTTTTTCTATTTCCCAGGTCATATAAATGATCTCTGGGATTCTAAAATCAATGCCTTTCCTGTAATCTATTATTCAAAAGGATGCCATATGTCTTCTTTCATGCTGTTGTTTCGGTTGAGGCTCCGGGACCCTCTTATTAAAAAGGCCTAAGGATAAAAAAGTGTACTGGGTGTCTAATCAATGTTTTTTTCTATTTCTCGGTTGCAACTAATGATCTCTGGGTTTCTAAAATCTATGCCTTTGCTGTAATCTATTATTCAAAAGGATGCCATATGTCCTCTTTCATGATGTTTTTTCTGTTGAGGTTCCGGGAGCCTATTATAAAAAGGTCTAAGGATAAAGAAAAGTACTGGGTGTCCAATCAATGTTTTTTTCTATTTCCCGGGTCATAAAAATGATCTCTGGGATTCTAAAATCAATGCCTTTCCTGTAATCTATTATTCAATAGGATGCCATATGTCCTCTTTCATGCTGTTGTTTCGGTTGAGGCTCCGGGACCCTCTTATTAAAAAGGCCTAAGGATAAATAAGTGTACTGGGTGTCTAATCAATGTTTTTTCTATTTCCCGGTTGCAACTAATGATCTCTGGGTTTCTAAAATCTATGCCTTTCCTGTAATCTATTATTCAAAAGGATGCCATATGTCCTCTTTCCTGATGATTTTTCTGTTGAGGCTCCGGACCCTCTTATAAAAAGGCCTAAGGATAAAGAAGTGTACTGGGTGTCTAATCAATGTTTTTTTCTATTTCCCGGTTGCAACTAATGATCTCTGGGTTTCTAAAATCAATGCCTTTCCTGTAATCTATTATTCAAAAGGATGCCATATGTCCTCTTTCATGATGTTTTTTTCTGTTGAGGCTCCGGGACCCTCTTATTAAAAAGGCCTAAGGATAAATAAGTGTACTGGGTGTCTAATCAATGTTTTTTTCTATTTCCCGTTTGCAACTAATGATCTCTGGGTTTCTAAAATCTATGCCTTTCCTGTAATCTATTATTCAAAAGGATGCCATATGTCCTCTTTCATGATGTTTTTTCTGTTGAGGCTCCGGGAGCCTCTTATAAAAAGGCCTAAGGATAAAGAAGTGTACTGGGTGTCCAATCAATGTTTTTTCTATTTCCCGGGTCATATAAATGATCTCTGGGATTCTAAAATCAATGCCTTTCCTGTAATCTATTATTCAAAAGGATGCCATATTTCCTCTTTCATGCTGTCGTTTCGGTTGAGGCTCCGGCACCCTCTTATTAAAAAGGCCTAAGGATAAATAAGTGTACTGGGTGTCTAATCAATGTTTTTTTCTATTTCCCGGTTGCAACTAACGATCTCTGGGTTTCTAAAATCTATGCCTTTCCTGTAATCTATTATTCAAAAGGATGCCATATGTCCTCTTTCATAATGATTTTTCTGTTGAGGCTCCAGGACCCTCTTATAAAAAGGCCTAAGGATAAATAAGTGTACTGGGTGTCTAATCAATGTTTTTTTCTATTTCCCGGTTGCAACTAATGACCTCTGGGTTTCTAAAATCAATGCCTTTCCTGTAATCTATTATTCAAAAGGATGCCATATGTCCTCTTTCATGCTGTTGTTTCGGTTTAGGCTCCGGGACCCTCTTATTAAAAAGGCCTAAGGATAAATAAGTGTACTTGGTGTCTAATCAATGTTTTTTTTTTATTTCCCGGTTGCAACTAATGATCTCTGGGTTTCTAAAATCAATGCCTTTCCTTTAATTTATTATTCAAAAGGATGCCATATGTCCTCTTTCATGATGTTTTTTCTGTTGAGGCTCCGGGAGCCTCTTATAAAAAGGCCTAAGGATAAAGAAGTGTACTGGGTGTCCAATCAATGTTTTTTTCTATTTCCCGGGTCATATAAATGATCTCTGGGATTCTAAAATCAATGACTTTCCTGTAATCTATTATTCAAAAGGATGCCATATGTCCTCTTTCATGCTGTTGTTTTGGTTGAGGCTCCGGGACCCTCTTATTAAAAAGGCCTAAGGATAAATAAGTGTACTGGGTGTCTAATCAATTTTTTTTTTCTATTTCCCGGTTGCAACTAATGATCTCTGGGTTTCTAAAATCTATGCCTTTCCTGTAATCTATTATTCAAAAGGATGCCATATGTCCTCTTTCATGATGTTTTTTCTGTTGAGGCTCCGGGAGCCTCTTATAAAAAAGGCCTAAGGATAAATAAGTGTACTGGGTGTCTAATCAATGTTTTTTCCAATTTCCCGGTTGCAACTAATGATCTCTGGGTTTCTAAAATCTATGCCTTTCCTGTAATCTATTATTCAAAAGGATGCCATATGTCCTCTTTCATGATTTTTTTCTGTTGAGGCTCCAGGAGCCTCTTATAAAAAGGCCTAAGGATAAAGAAGTGTACTGGGTGTCCAATCAATGTTTTTTTCTATTTCCTGGGTCATATAAATGATCTCTGGGATTCTAAAATCAATGCCTTTCCTGTAATCTATTATTCAAAAGGATGCCATATGTCCTCTTTCATGCTGTTGTTTCGGTTGAGGCTCCGGGACCCTCTTATTAAAAAGGCCTAAGGATAAATAAGTGTACTGGGTGTCTAATCAATGTTTTTTTCTATTTCTCGGTTGCAACTAATGATCTCTGGGTTTCTAAAATCTATGCCTTTGCTGTAATCTATTATTCAAAAGGATGCCATATGTCCTCTTTCATGATGTTTTTTCTGTTGAGGCTCCGGGAGCCTATTATAAAAAGGTCTAAGGATAAAGAAAAGTACTGGGTGTCCAATCAATGTTTTTTTCTATTTCCCGGGTCATAAAAATGATCTC
The DNA here is from genome assembly GCF_027579735.1 of Bombina bombina. Classification (NCBI taxonomy): domain Eukaryota; kingdom Metazoa; phylum Chordata; class Amphibia; order Anura; family Bombinatoridae; genus Bombina; species Bombina bombina. Next base: position 1,199,042,902 of record NC_069502.1, read on the forward strand.
TGGGATTCTAAAATCAATGCCTTTCCTGTAATCTATTATTCAAAAGGATGCCATATGTACTCTTTCATGCTGTTGTTTCAGTTGAGGCTCCGGGACCCTCTTATTAAAAAGGCCTAAGGATAAATAAGTGTACTGGTGTCTAATCAATGTTTTTTTCTATTTCCCGGTTGCAACTAATGATCTCTGGGTTTCTAAAATCTATGCCTTTCCTGTAATCTATTATTCAAAAGGATGCCATATGTCCTCTTTCCTGATGATTTTTCTGTTGAGGCTCCGGGACCCTCTTATAAAAAGGCCTAAGGATAAAGAAGTGTACTCGGTGTCTAATCAATGTTTTTTTCTATTTCCCGGTTGCAACTAATGATCTCTGGGTTTCTAAAATCAATGCCTTTCCTGTAATCTATTATTCAAAAGGATGCCATATGTCCTCTTTCATGATGTTTTTTTCTGTTGAGGCTCCGGGATCCTCTTATTAAAAAGGCCTAAGGATAAATAAGTGTACTGGGTGTCTAATCAATGTTTTTTTCTATTTCCCGGTTGCAACTAATGATCTCTGGGTTTCTAAAATCTATGCCTTTCCTGTAATCTATTATTCAAAAGGATGCCATATGTCCTCTTTCATGATGTTTTTTCTGTTGAGGCTCCGGGAGCCTCTTATAAAAAGGCCTAAGGATAAAGAAGTGTACTGGGTGTCCAATCAATGTTTTTTCTATTTCCCGGGTCATATAAATGATCTCTGGGATTCTAAAATCTATGCCTTTCCTGTAATCTATTATTCAAAAGGATGCCATATTTCCTCTTTCATGCTGTCATTTTGGTTGAGGCTCCGGGACCCTCTTATTAAAAAGGCCTAAGGATAAATAAGTGTACTGGGTGTCTAATCAATGTTTTTTTCTATTTCCCGGTTGCAACTAACGATCTCTGGGTTTCTAAAATCTATGCCTTTCCTGTAATCTATTATTCAAAAGGATGCCATATGTCCTCTTTCATAATGATTTTTCTGTTGAGGCTCCAGGACCCTCTTATAAAAAGGCCTAAGGATAAATAAGTGTACTGGGTGTCTAATCAATGTTTTTTTCTATTTCCCGGTTGCAACTAATGACCTCTGGGTTTCTAAAATCAATGCCTTTCCTTTAATTTATTATTCAAAAGGATGCCATATGTCCTCTTTCATGATGTTTTTTCTGTTGAGGCTCCGGGAGCCTCTTATAAAAAGGCCTAAGGATAAAGAAGTGTACTGGGTGTCCAATCAATGTTTTTTTCTATTTCCCAGGTCATATAAATGATCTCTGGGATTCTAAAATCAATGTCTTTCCTGTAATCTATTATTCAAAAGGATGCCATATGTCCTCTTTCATGCTGTTCTTTTGGTTGAGGCTCCGGAACCCTCTTATTAAAAAGGCCTAAGGATAAATAAGTGTACTGGGTGTCTAATCAATGTTTTTTTCTATTTCCCGGTTGCAACTAATGATCTCTGGGTTTCTAAAATCAATGCCTTTCCTGTAATCTATTATTCAAAAGGATGCCATATGTCCTCTTTCATGATGTTTTTTTCTGTTGAGGCTCCGGGACCCTCTTATTAAAAAGGCCTAAGGATAAATAAGTGTACTGGGTGTCTAATCAATGTTTTTTTCTATTTCCCGGTTGCAACTAATGATCTCTGGGTTTCTAAAATCTATGCCTTTCCTGTAATCTATTATTCAAAAGGATGCCATATGTCCTCTTTCATGATGTTTTTTCTGTTGAGGCTCCGGGAGCCTCTTATAAAAAGGCCTAAGGATAAAGAAGTGTACTGGGTGTCCAATCAATGTTTTTTCTATTTCCCGGGTCATATAAATGATCTCTGGGATTCTAAAATCAATGCCTTTCCTGTAATCTATTATTCAAAAGGATGCCATATTTCCTCTTTCATGCTGTCGTTTCGGTTGAGGCTCCGGGACCCTCTTATTAAAAAGGCCTAAGGATAAATAAGTGTACTGGGTGTCTAATCAATGTTTTTTTCTATTTCCCGGTTGCAACTAACGATCTCTGGGTTTCTAAAATCTATGCCTTTCCTGTAATCTATTATTCAAAAGGATGCCATATGTCCTCTTTCATAATGATTTTTCTGTTGAGGCTCCAGGACCCTCTTATAAAAAGGCCTAAGGATAAATAAGTGTACTGGGTGTCTAATCAATGTTTTTTTCTATTTCCCGGTTGCAACTAATGACCTATGGGTTTCTAAAATCAATGCCTTTCCTGTAATCTATTATTCAAAAGGATGCCATATGTCCTCTTTCATGCTGTTGTTTCGGTTTAGGCTCCGGGACCCTCTTATTAAAAAGGCCTAAGGATAAATAAGTGTACTTGGTGTCTAATCAATGTTTTTTTTTTATTTCCCGGTTGCAACTAATGATCTCTGGGTTTCTAAAATCAATGCCTTTCCTTTAATTTATTATTCAAAAGGATGCCATATGTCCTCTTTCATGATGTTTTTTCTGTTGAGACTCCGGGAGCCTCTTATAAAAAGGCCTAAGGATAAAGAAGTGTACTGGGTGTCCAATCAATGTTTTTTTCTATTTCCCGGGTCATATAAATGATCTCTGGGATTCTAAAATCAATGACTTTCCTGTAATCTATTATTCAAAAGGATGCCATATGTCCTCTTTCATGCTGTTGTTTTGGTTGAGGCTCCGGGACCCTCTTATTAAAAAGGCCTAAGGATAAATAAGTGTACTGGGTGTCTAGTCAATTTTTTTTTTCTATTTCCGGGTTGCAACTAATGATCTCTGGGTTTCTAAAATCTATGCCTTTCCTGTAATCTATTATTCAAAAGGATGCCATATGTCCTCTTTCCTGATGATTTTTCTGTTGAGGCTCCGGGACCCTCTTATAAAAAGGCCTAAGGATAAAGAAGTGTACTCGGTGTCTAATCAATGTTTTTTTCTATTTCCCGGTTGCAACTAATGATCTCTGGGTTTCTAAAATCAATGCCTTTCCTGTAATCTATTATTCAAAAGGATGCCATATGTCCTCTTTCATGATGTTTTTTCTGTTGAGGCTCCGGGAGCCTCTTATAAAAAGGCCTAAGGATAAAGAAGTGTACTGGGTGTCCAATCAATGTTTTTTTCTATTTCCCGGGTCATATAAATGATCTCTGGGATTCTAAAACCAATGCCTTTCCTGTAATCTATTATTCAAAAGGTTGCCCTTTGTCCTTTTTCAAGCTGTTGTTTCGGTTGAGGCTCCGGGACCCTCTTATTAAAAAGGCCTAAGGATAATTAAGTGTACTGGGTGTCTAATCAATGTTTTTTTCTATTTCTCGGTTGCAACTAATGATCTCTGGGTTTCTAAAATCTATGCCTTTGCTGTAATCTATTATTCAAAAGGATGCCATATGTCCTCTTTCATGATGTTTTTTCTGTTGAGGTTCCGGGAGCCTATTATAAAAAGGTCTAAGGATAAAGAAAAGTACTGGGTGTCCAACCAATTTATTTATTTTTTCTATTTCCCGGGTCATAAAAATGATCTCTGGGATTCTAAAATCAATGCCTTTCCTGTAATCTATTATTCAAAAGGATGCCATATGTCCTCTTTCATGCTGTTGTTTCGGTTGAGGCTCCGGGACCCTCTTATTAAAAAGGCCTAAGGATAAATATGTGTACTGGGTGTCTAATCAATGTTTTTTTCTATTTCCCAGTTGCAACTAATGATCTCTGGGTTTCTAAAATCAATGCCTTTCCTGTAATCTATTATTCAAAAGAATGCCATATGTCCTCTTTCATGATGTTTTTTTCTGTTGAGGCTCCGGGACCCTCTTATTAAAAAGGCCTAAGGATAAATAAGTGTACTGGGTGTCTAATCAATGTTTTTTTCTATTTCCCGGTTGCAACTAATGATCTCTGGGTTTCTAAAATCTATGCCTTTCCTGTAATCTATTATTCAAAAGGATGCCATATGTCCTCTTTCATGATGTTTTTTCTGTTGAGGCTCCGGGAGCCTCTTATAAAAAGGCCTAAGGATAAAGAAGTGTACTGGGTGTCCAATCAATGTTTTTTCTATTTCCCGGGTCATATAAATGATCTCTGGGATTCTAAAATCAATGCCTTTCCTGTAATCTATTATTCAAAAGGATGCCATATTTCCTCTTTCATGCTGTCGTTTCGGTTGAGGCTCCGGGACCCTCTTATTAAAAAGGCCTAAGGATAAATAAGTGTACTGGGTGTCTAATCAATGTTTTTTTCTATTTCCCGGTTGCAACTAACGATCTCTGGGTTTCTAAAATCAATGCCTTTCCTGTAATCTATTATTCAAAAGGATGCCATATGTCCTCTTTCATGCTGTTGTTTCGGTTGAGGCTCCGGGAGCCTCTTATTAAAAAGGCCTAAGGATAAATAAGTATACTGGGTGTCTAATCATTTTTTTTTTCTATTTCCCGGTTGCAACTAATGATCTCTGGGTTTCTAAAATCTATGCCTTTCCTGTAATCTATTATTCAAAAGGATGCCATATGTCCTCTTTCATGATTTTTTTTCTGTTGAGGCTCCGGGAGCCTCTTATAAAAAGGCCTAAGGATAAAGAAGTGTACTGGGTGTCCAATCAATGTTTTTTCTATTTCCCGGGTCATATAAATGATCTCTGGGATTCTAAAATCAATGCCTTTCCTGTAATCTATTATTCAAAAGGATGCCATATTTCCTCTTTCATGCTGTCGTTTCGGTTTAGGCTCCGGGACCCTCTTATTAAAAAGGCCTAAGGATAAATAAGTGTACTGGGTGTCTAATCAATGTTTTTTTCTATTTCCCGGTTGCAACTAACGATCTCTGGGTTTCTAAAATCAATGCCTTTCCTGTAATCTATTATTCAAAAGGATGCCATATGTCCTCTTTCATGCTGTTGTTTCGGTTGAGGCTCCGGGAGCCTCTTATTAAAAAGGCCTAAGGATAAATAAGTATACTGGGTGTCTAATCAATGTTTTTTTCTATTTCCCGGTTGCAACTAATGATCTCTGGGTTTCTAAAATCTATGCCTTTCCTGTAATCTATTATTCAAAAGGATGCCATATGTCCTCTTTCATGATTTTTTTTCTGTTGAGGCTCCGGGAGCCTCTTATAAAAAGGCCTAAGGATAAAGAAGTGTACTGGGTGTCCAATCAATGTTTTTTTCTATTTCCCAGGTCATATAAATGATCTCTGGGATTCTAAAATCAATGCCTTTCCTGTAATCTATTATTCAAAAGGATGCCATATGTCTTCTTTCATGCTGTTGTTTCGGTTGAGGCTCCGGGACCCTCTTATTAAAAAGGCCTAAGGATAAAAAAGTGTACTGGGTGTCTAATCAATGTTTTTTTCTATTTCTCGGTTGCAACTAATGATCTCTGGGTTTCTAAAATCTATGCCTTTGCTGTAATCTATTATTCAAAAGGATGCCATATGTCCTCTTTCATGATGTTTTTTCTGTTGAGGTTCCGGGAGCCTATTATAAAAAGGTCTAAGGATAAAGAAAAGTACTGGGTGTCCAATCAATGTTTTTTTCTATTTCCCGGGTCATAAAAATGATCTCTGGGATTCTAAAATCAATGCCTTTCCTGTAATCTATTATTCAAAAGGATGCCATATGTCCTCTTTCATGCTGTTGTTTCGGTTGAGGCTCCGGGACCCTCTTATTAAAAAGGCCTAAGGATAAATAAGTGTACTGGGTGTCTAATCAATGTTTTTTCTATTTCCCGGTTGCAACTAATGATCTCTGGGTTTCTAAAATCTATGCCTTTCCTGTAATCTATTATTCAAAAGGATGCCATATGTCCTCTTTCCTGATGATTTTTCTGTTGAGGCTCCGGACCCTCTTATAAAAAGGCCTAAGGATAAAGAAGTGTACTGGGTGTCTAATCAATGTTTTTTTCTATTTCCCGGTTGCAACTAATGATCTCTGGGTTTCTAAAATCAATGCCTTTCCTGTAATCTATTATTCAAAAGGATGCCATATGTCCTCATTCATGATGTTTTTTTCTGTTGAGGCTCCGGGACCCTCTTATTAAAAAGGCCTAAGGATAAATAAGTGTACTGGGTGTCTAATCAATGTTTTTTTCTATTTCCCGTTTGCAACTAATGATCTCTGGGTTTCTAAAATCTATGCCTTTCCTGTAATCTATTATTCAAAAGGATGCCATATGTCCTCTTTCATGATGTTTTTTCTGTTGAGGCTCCGGGAGCCTCTTATAAAAAGGCCTAAGGATAAAGAAGTGTACTGGGTGTCCAATCAATGTTTTTTCTATTTCCCGGGTCATATAAATAATCTCTGGGATTCTAAAATCAATGCCTTTCCTGTAATCTATTATTCAAAAGGATGCCATATTTCCTCTTTCATGCTGTCGTTTCGGTTGAGGCTCCGGCACCCTCTTATTAAAAAGGCCTAAGGATAAATAAGTGTACTGGGTGTCTAATCAATGTTTTTTTCTATTTCCCGGTTGCAACTAACGATCTCTGGGTTTCTAAAATCTATGCCTTTCCTGTAATCTATTATTCAAAAGGATGCCATATGTCCTCTTTCATAATGATTTTTCTGTTGAGGCTCCAGGACCCTCTTATAAAAAGGCCTAAGGATAAATAAGTGTACTGGGTGTCTAATCAATGTTTTTTTCTATTTCCCGGTTGCAACTAATGACCTCTGGGTTTCTAAAATCAATGCCTTTCCTGTAATCTATTATTCAAAAGGATGCCATATGTCCTCTTTCATGCTGTTGTTTCGGTTTAGGCTCCGGGACCCTCTTATTAAAAAGGCCTAAGGATAAATAAGTGTACTTGGTGTCTAATCAATGTTTTTTTTTATTTCCCGGTTGCAACTAATGATCTCTGGGTTTCTAAAATCAATGCCTTTCCTTTAATTTATTATTCAAAAGGATGCCATATGTCCTCTTTCATGATGTTTTTTCTGTTGAGGCTCCGGGAGCCTCTTATAAAAAGGCCTAAGGATAAAGAAGTGTACTGGGTGTCCAATCAATGTTTTTTTCTATTTCCCGGGTCATATAAATGATCTCTGGGATTCTAAAATCAATGACTTTCCTGTAATCTATTATTCAAAAGGATGCCATATGTCCTCTTTCATGCTGTTGTTTTGGTTGAGGCTCCGGGACCCTCTTATTAAAAAGGCCTAAGGATAAATAAGTGTACTGGGTGTCTAATCAATTTTTTTTTTCTATTTCCCGGTTGCAACTAATGATCTCTGGGTTTCTAAAATCTATGCCTTTCCTGTAATCTATTATTCAAAAGGATGCCATATGTCCTCTTTCATGATATTTTTTCTGTTGAGGCTCCGGGAGCCTCTTATAAAAAAGGCCTAAGGATAAATAAGTGTACTGGGTGTCTAATCAATGTTTTTTCCAATTTCCCGGTTGCAACTAATGATCTCTGGGTTTCTAAAATCTATGCCTTTCCTGTAATCTATTATTCAAAAGGATGCCATATGTCCTCTTTCATGATTTTTTTCTGTTGAGGCTCCAGGAGCCTCTTATAAAAAGGCCTAAGGATAAAGAAGTGTACTGGGTGTCCAATCAATGTTTTTTTCTATTTCCTGGGTCATATAAATGATCTCTGGGATTCTAAAATCAATGCCTTTCCTGTAATCTATTATTCAAAAGGATGCCATATGTCCTCTTTCATGCTGTTGTTTCGGTTGAGGCTCCGGGACCCTCTTATTAAAAAGGCCTAAGGATAAATAAGTGTACTGGGTGTCTAATCAATGTTTTTTTCTATTTCTCGGTTGCAACTAATGATCTCTGGGTTTCTAAAATCTATGCCTTTGCTGTAATCTATTATTCAAAAGGATGCCATATGTCCTCTTTCATGATGTTTTTTCTGTTGAGGCTCCGGGAGCCTATTATAAAAAGGTCTAAGGATAAAGAAAAGTACTGGGTGTCCAATCAATGTTTTTTTCTATTTCCCGGGTCATAAAAATGATCTCTGGGATTCTAAAATCAATGCCTTTCCTGTAATCTATTATTCAAAAGGATGCCATATGTACTCTTTCATGCTGTTGTTTCAGTTGAGGCTCCGGGACCCTCTTATTAAAAAGGCCTAAGGATAAATAAGTGTACTGGTGTCTAATCAATGTTTTTTTCTATTTCCCGGTTGCAACTAATGATCTCTGGGTTTCTAAAATCTATGCCTTTCCTGTAATCTATTATTCAAAAGGATGCCATATGTCCTCTTTCCTGATGATTTTTCTGTTGAGGCTCCGGGACCCTCTTATAAAAAGGCCTAAGGATAAAGAAGTGTACTCGGTGTCTAATCAATGTTTTTTTCTATTTCCCGGTTGCAACTAATGATCTCTGGGTTTCTAAAATCAATGCCTTTCCTGTAATCTATTATTCAAAAGGATGCCATATGTCCTCTTTCATGATGTTTTTTTCTGTTGAGGCTCCGGGATCCTCTTATTAAAAAGGCCTAAGGATAAATAAGTGTACTGGGTGTCTAATCAATGTTTTTTTCTATTTCCCGGTTGCAACTAATGATCTCTGGGTTTCTAAAATCTATGCCTTTCCTGTAATCTATTATTCAAAAGGATGCCATATGTCCTCTTTCATGATGTTTTTTCTGTTGAGGCTCCGGGAGCCTCTTATAAAAAGGCCTAAGGATAAAGAAGTGTACTGGGTGTCCAATCAATGTTTTTTCTATTTCCCGGGTCATATAAATGATCTCTGGGATTCTAAAATCTATGCCTTTCCTGTAATCTATTATTCAAAAGGATGCCATATTTCCTCTTTCATGCTGTCATTTTGGTTGAGGCTCCGGGACCCTCTTATTAAAAAGGCCTAAGGATAAATAAGTGTACTGGGTGTCTAATCAATGTTTTTTTCTATTTCCCGGTTGCAACTAACGATCTCTGGGTTTCTAAAATCTATGCCTTTCCTGTAATCTATTATTCAAAAGGATGCCATATGTCCTCTTTCATAATGATTTTTCTGTTGAGGCTCCAGGACCCTCTTATAAAAAGGCCTAAGGATAAATAAGTGTACTGGGTGTCTAATCAATGTTTTTTTTCTATTTCCCGGTTGCAACTAATGACCTCTGGGTTTCTAAAATCAATGCCTTTCCTTTAATTTATTATTCAAAAGGATGCCATATGTCCTCTTTCATGATGTTTTTTCTGTTGAGGCTCCGGGAGCCTCTTATAAAAAGGCCTAAGGATAAAGAAGTGTACTGGGTGTCCAATCAATGTTTTTTTCTATTTCCCAGGTCATATAAATGATCTCTGGGATTCTAAAATCAATGTCTTTCCTGTAATCTATTATTCAAAAGGATGCCATATGTCCTCTTTCATGCTGTTCTTTTGGTTGAGGCTCCGGGACCCTCTTATTAAAAAGGCCTAAGGATAAATAAGTGTACTGGGTGTCTAATCAATGTTTTTTTCTATTTCCCGGTTGCAACTAATGATCTCTGGGTTTCTAAAATCAATGCCTTTCCTGTAATCTATTATTCAAAAGGATGCCATATGTCCTCTTTCATGATGTTTTTTTCTGTTGAGGCTCCGGGACCCTCTTATTAAAAAGGCCTAAGGATAAATAAGTGTACTGGGTGTCTAATCAATGTTTTTTTCTATTTCCCGGTTGCAACTAATGATCTCTGGGTTTCTAAAATCTATGCCTTTCCTGTAATCTATTATTCAAAAGGATGCCATATGTCCTCTTTCATGATGTTTTTTCTGTTGAGGCTCCGGGAGCCTCTTATAAAAAGGCCTAAGGATAAAGAAGTGTACTGGGTGTCCAATCAATGTTTTTTCTATTTCCCGGGTCATATAAATGATCTCTGGGATTCTAAAATCAATGCCTTTCCTGTAATCTATTATTCAAAAGGATGCCATATTTCCTCTTTCATGCTGTCGTTTCGGTTGAGGCTCCGGGACCCTCTTATTAAAAAGGCCTAAGGATAAATAAGTGTACTGGGTGTCTAATCAATGTTTTTTTCTATTTCCCGGTTGCAACTAACGATCTCTGGGTTTCTAAAATCTATGCCTTTCCTGTAATCTATTATTCAAAAGGATGCCATATGTCCTCTTTCATAATGATTTTTCTGTTGAGGCTCCAGGACCCTCTTATAAAAAGGCCTAAGGATAAATAAGTGTACTGGGTGTCTAATCAATGTTTTTTTCTATTTCCCGGTTGCAACTAATGACCTATGGGTTTCTAAAATCAATGCCTTTCCTGTAATCTATTATTCAAAAGGATGCCATATGTCCTCTTTCATGCTGTTGTTTCGGTTTAGGCTCCGGGACCCTCTTATTAAAAAGGCCTAAGGATAAATAAGTGTACTTGGTGTCTAATCAATGTTTTTTTTTTATTTCCCGGTTGCAACTAATGATCTCTGGGTTTCTAAAATCAATGCCTTTCCTTTAATTTATTATTCAAAAGGATGCCATATGTCCTCTTTCATGATGTTTTTTCTGTTGAGGCTCCGGGAGCCTCTTATAAAAAGGCCTAAGGATAAAGAAGTGTACTGGGTGTCCAATCAATGTTTTTTTCTATTTCCCGGGTCATATAAATGATCTCTGGGATTCTAAAATCAATGACTTTCCTGTAATCTATTATTCAAAAGGATGCCATATGTCCTCTTTCATGCTGTTGTTTTGGTTGAGGCTCCGGGACCCTCTTATTAAAAAGGCCTAAGGATAAATAAGTGTACTGGGTGTCTAGTCAATTTTTTTTTTCTATTTCCGGGTTGCAACTAATGATCTCTGGGTTTCTAAAATCTATGCCTTTCCTGTAATCTATTATTCAAAAGGATGCCATATGTCCTCTTTCCTGATGATTTTTCTGTTGAGGCTCCGGGACCCTCTTATAAAAAGGCCTAAGGATAAAGAAGTGTACTCGGTGTCTAATCAATGTTTTTTTCTATTTCCCGGTTGCAACTAATGATCTCTGGGTTTCTAAAATCAATGCCTTTCCTGTAATCTATTATTCAAAAGGATGCCATATGTCCTCTTTCATGATGTTTTTTTCTGTTGAGGCTCCGGGACCCTCTTATTAAAAAGGCCTAAGGATAAATAAGTGTACTGGGTGTCTAATCAATGTTTTTTTCTATTTCCCGGTTGCAACTAATGATCTCTGGGTTTCTAAAATCTATGCCTTTCCTGTAATCTATTATTCAAAAGGATGCCATATGTCCTCTTTCATGATGTTTTTTCTGTTGAGGCTCCGGGAGCCTCTTATAAAAAGGCCTACGGATAAAGAAGTGTACTGGGTGTCCAATCAATGTTTTTTCTATTTCCCGGGTCATATAAATGATCTCTGGGATTCTAAAATCTATGCCTTTCCTGTAATCTATTATTCAAAAGGATGCCATATTTCCTCTTTCATGCTGTCATTTTGGTTGAGGCTCCGGGACCCTCTTATTAAAAAGGCCTAAGGATAAATAAGTGTACTGGGTGTCTAATCAATGTTTTTTTCTATTTCCCGGTTGCAACTAACGATCTCTGGGTTTCTAAAATCTATGCCTTTCCTGTAATCTATTATTCAAAAGGATGCCATATGTCCTCTTTCATAATGATTTTTCTGTTGAGGCTCCAGGACCCTCTTATAAAAAGGCCTAAGGATAAATAAGTGTACTGGGTGTCTAATCAATGTTTTTTTCTATTTCCCGGTTGCAACTAATGACCTCTGGGTTTCTAAAATCAATGCCTTTCCTTTAATTTATTATTCAAAAGGATGCCATATGTCCTCTTTCATGATGTTTTTTCTGTTGAGGCTCCGGGAGCCTCTTATAAAAAGGCCTAAGGATAAAGAAGTGTACTGGGTGTCCAATCAATGTTTTTTTCTATTTCCCAGGTCATATAAATGATCTCTGGGATTCTAAAATCAATGTCTTTCCTGTAATCTATTATTCAAAAGGATGCCATGTGTCCTCTTTCATGCTGTTCTTTTGGTTGAGGCTCCGGGACCCTCTTATTAAAAAGGCCTAAGGATAAATAAGTGTACTGGGTGTCTAATCAATGTTTTTTTCTATTTCCCGGTTGCAACTAATGATCTCTGGGTTTCTAAAATCAATGCCTTTCCTGTAATCTATTATTCAAAAGGATGCCATATGTCCTCTTTCATGATGTTTTTTTCTGTTGAGGCTCCGGGACCCTCTTATTAAAAAGGCCTAAGGATAAATAAGTGTACTGGGTGTCTAATCAATGTTTTTTTCTATTTCCCGGTTGCAACTAATGATCTCTGGGTTTCTAAAATCTATGCCTTTCCTGTAATCTATTATTCAAAAGGATGCCATATGTCCTCTTTCATGATGTTTTTTCTGTTGAGGCTCCGGGAGCCTCTTATAAAAAGGCCTAAGGATAAAGAAGTGTACTGGGTGTCCAATCAATGTTTTTTCTATTTCCCGGGTCATATAAATGATCTCTGGGATTCTAAAATCAATGCCTTTCCTGTAATCTATTATTCAAAAGGATGCCATATTTCCTCTTTCATGCTGTCGTTTCGGTTGAGGCTCCGGGACCCTCTTATTAAAAAGGCCTAAGGATAAATAAGTGTACTGGGTGTCTAATCAATGTTTTTTTCTATTTCCCGGTTGCAACTAACGATCTCTGGGTTTCTAAAATCTATGCCTTTCCTGTAATCTATTATTCAAAAGGATGCCATATGTCCTCTTTCATAATGATTTTTCTGTTGAGGCTCCAGGACCCTCTTATAAAAAGGCCTAAGGATAAATAAGTGTACTGGGTGTCTAATCAATGTTTTTTTCTATTTCCCGGTTGCAACTAATGACCTATGGGTTTCTAAAATCAATGCCTTTCCTGTAATCTATTATTCAAAAGGATGCCATATGTCCTCTTTCATGCTGTTGTTTCGGTTTAGGCTCCGGGACCCTCTTATTAAAAAGGCCTAAGGATAAATAAGTGTACTTGGTGTCTAATCAATGTTTTTTTTTATTTCCCGGTTGCAACTAATGATCTCTGGGTTTCTAAAATCAATGCCTTTCCTTTAATTTATTATTCAAAAGGATGCCATATGTCCTCTTTCATGATGTTTTTTCTGTTGAGGCTCCGGGAGCCTCTTATAAAAAGGCCTAAGGATAAAGAAGTGTACTGGGTGTCCAATCAATGTTTTTTTCTATTTCCCGGGTCATATAAATGATCTCTGGGATTCTAAAATCAATGACTTTCCTGTAATCTATTATTCAAAAGGATGCCATATGTCCTCTTTCATGCTGTTGTTTTGGTTGAGGCTCCGGGACCCTCTTATTAAAAAGGCCTAAGGATAAATAAGTGTACTGGGTGTCTAGTCAATTTTTTTTTCTATTTCCCGGTTGCAACTAATGATCTCTGGGTTTCTAAAATCTATGCCTTTCCTGTAATCTATTATTCAAAAGGATGCCATATGTCCTCTTTCATGATGTTTTTTCTGTTGAGGCTCCGGGAGCCTCTTATAAAAAAGGCCTAAGGATAAATAAGTGTACTGGGTGTCTAATCAATGTTTTTTCCAATTTCCCGGTTGCAACTAATGATCTCTGGGTTTCTAAAATCTATGCCTTTCCTGTAATCTATTATTCAAAAGGATGCCATATGTCCTCTTTCATGATTTTTTTCTGTTGAGGCTCCGGGAGCCTCTTATAAAAAGGCCTAAGGATAAAGAAGTGTACTGGGTGTCCAATCAATGTTTTTTTCTATTTCCCGGGTCATATAAATGATCTCTGGGATTCTAAAATCAATGCCTTTCCTGTAATCTATTATTCAAAAGGATGCCATATGTCCTCTTTCATGCTGTTGTTTCGGTTGAGGCTCCGGGACCCTCTTATTAAAAAGGCCTAAGGATAAATAAGTGTACTGGGTGTCTAATCAATGTTTTTTTCTATTTCTCGGTTGCAACTAATGATCTCTGGGTTTCTAAAATCTATGCCTTTGCTGTAATCTATTATTCAAAAGGATGCCATATGTCCTCTTTCATGATGTTTTTTCTGTTGAGGCTCCGGGAGCCTATTATAAAAAGGTCTAAGGATAAAAAAAAGTACTGGGTGTCCAATCAATGTTTTTTTCTATTTCCCGGGTCATAAAAATGATCTCTGGGATTCTAAAATCAATGCCTTTCCTGTAATCTATTATTCAAAAGGATGCCATATGTCCTCTTTCATGCTGTTGTTTCAGTTGAGGCTCCGGGACCCTCTTATTAAAAAGGCCTAAGGATAAATAAGTGTACTGGTGTCTAATCAATGTTTTTTTCTATTTCCCGGTTGCAACTAATGATCTCTGGGTTTCTAAAATCTATGCCTTTCCTGTAATCTATTATTCAAAAGGATGCAAAATGTCCTCTTTCCTGATGATTTTTCTGTTGAGGCTCCGGGACCCTCTTATAAAAAGGCCTAAGGATAAAGAAGTGTACTCGGTGTCTAATCAATGTTTTTTTCTATTTCCCGGTTGCAACTAATGATCTCTGGGTTTCTAAAATCAATGCCTTTCCTGTAATCTATTATTCAAAAGGATGCCATATGTCCTCTTTCATGATGTTTTTTTCTGTTGAGGCTCCGGGACCCTCTTATTAAAAAGGCCTAAGGATAAATAAGTGTACTGGGTGTCTAATCAATGTTTTTTTCTATTTCCCGGTTGCAACTAATGATCTCTGGGTTTCTAAAATCTATGCCTTTCCTGTAATCTATTATTCAAAAGGATGCCATATGTCCTCTTTCATGATGTTTTTTCTGTTGAGGCTCCGGGAGCCTCTTATAAAAAGGCCTAAGGATAAAGAAGTGTACTGGGTGTCCAATCAATGTTTTTTCTATTTCCCGGGTCATATAAATGATCTCTGGGATTCTAAAATCAATGCCTTTCCTGTAATCTATTATTCAAAAGGATGCCATATTTCCTATTTCATGCTGTCATTTTGGTTGAGGCTCCGGGACCCTCTTATTAAAAAGGCCTAAGGATAAATAAGTGTACTGGGTGTCTAATCAATGTTTTTTTCTATTTCCCGGTTGCAACTAACGATCTCTGGGTTTCTAAAATCTATGCCTTTCCTGTAATCTATTATTCAAAAGGATGCCATATGTCCTCTTTCATAATGATTTTTCTGTTGAGGCTCCAGGACCCTCTTATAAAAAGGCCTAAGGATAAATAAGTGTACTGGGTGTCTAATCAATGTTTTTTTCTATTTCCCGGTTGCAACTAATGACCTCTGGGTTTCTAAAATCAATGCCTTTCCTTTAATTTATTATTCAAAAGGATGCCATATGTCCTCTTTCATGATGTTTTTTCTGTTGAGGCTCCGGGAGCCTCTTATAAAAAGGCCTAAGGATAAAGAAGTGTACTGGGTGTCCAATCAATGTTTTTTTCTATTTCCCAGGTCATATAAATGATCTCTGGGATTCTAAAATCAATGTCTTTCCTGTAATCTATTATTCAAAAGGATGCCATATGTCCTCTTTCATGCTGTTGTTTTGGTTGAGGCTCCGGGACCCTCTTATTAAAAAGGCCTAAGGATAAATAAGTGTACTGGGTGTCTAATCAATGTTTTTTTCTATTTCCCGGTTGCAACTAATGATCTCTGGGTTTCTAAAATCTATGCCTTTCCTGTAATCTATTATTCAAAGGATGCCATATGTCCTCTTTCATGATGTTTTTTCTGTTGAGGCTCCGGGAGCCTCTTATAAAAAAGGCCTAAGGATAAAGAAGTGTAATGGGTGTCCAATCAATGTTTTTTTTCTATTTCCCGGTTCATAAAAATGATCTCTTGGATTCTAAAATCAATGCCTTAACTGTAATCAATTGTTCACAAGGATGCCATATTTCCTCTTTCATGCTGTTGTTTCTGTTGAGGCTCCGGGAGCCTCTTATAAAAAGGCCTAAGGATAAAGAAGTGTGCTGGGTGTCCAATCAATGTTTTTTTTTATTTCACAGTTGCCAAAAATTATCTATGGCTTTCTAAAATCTATGCCTTACCTGTCATCTATTGTTCAAAAGGATGCCATATGTCCTCTTTCCTGCTGTTGTACTGGGTGTCCAATCATGTTTTTGTTTTCAATTTCATGGTTCATAATAAATATCGCTGTGTAACTAAAATCAATGCCATACCTGTACTCTGTTGTTCAAAAGGATGGCATATGTGGTGTTTCATTCTGTTGTGGTTGTTGAGGGTCGTGGCCGTGGGACAGCGTATAAAACGGCTGAAGGAGAACAACCTGTACAACCTTGCTCCTCTTTTTAGGCAGGCCAGCTCTTTGCATACATGCCCACAGACTCTGTAACGCATGCCTATTTTAGGGAGAGGCGCAGCCATAATGCAGGGTCAGAACCTCTGCCTGCAACTTTTATACTAGATTTTGTGAAAGGAAGTAACCTTACCATGGTTCCCTGCACGCACGTATTGTTGTTATATTTTGGTGAGGGTATTCATGATGGCCATGTAGACCACCACCGAGAGTCCTGGAAGTAACAGGGATGAGATGAAAGTGCTAAGAATAGTACAACTTGAAACAACAGAGTTTGCCATGGGTGTTAGTGCAAGACCGCTTGGCTTTTTTTTGGCTTTGGGTGTGGCTAATCATGCAGGCCATATAGAGCTGCCACCATTCGGTGCTGTATCAGGTATTAAACTAATAAGAACAGTACTACCAAAATACAGCCAATGAAGGGCCTTATGAATACTGAGCCAAGGTTTGATTGTAGTATTTGGTTAGGCAAATCATGATGGGCATGTAGACCACCACCGAGAGTCCTGGAAGTAACAGGGATGATGAGATGAAAGTGCTAAGAATAGTACTACTTGAAACAACAGAGTTAGCCATGGGTGTTAATCCAAGACCGCTTGGATTTATTTTTGTTTTGGGTGCAGCTAATCATGCAGGCCATATAGAGCTGCCACCATTCAGTGTTGTATCAGCTATAAAAATAATAAGAACTGTACTATCAAAATACAGCCAATGAAGGGCCTATGAAGACTGAGCAAAGGTTGGATTGTAGTATTTTGTTTGGCTGATCATTATCGCCATGTAGACCACCCGTATCAGGGATGAAAGTGCTAAGAATAGTACTAATTGAAACAACCGAGTTAGCCATGGGTGTTAGTCTAAGACCACTCGGCTTTTTTTTGGGTTTGAGTGCAGCTAATCATGAAGGCCAGATAGACCTGCCACCATTTGGTGTTGTAACAGGTATTAAACTGCAAAGAACAGTACTACTTAAAACAACCTACTTACCATGGGTCCCAGAACATATGTTTGGTTATTATATTCTGTAAGGGTAATCATGCAGGCCATATAGACCTCCTCCGATAGGGTGAGTATGAGTAACAGCTATTAAAATGCTAAGGACATTACTAATTAACACAACATAGTTACCATGGGTCGCAGACCAAGAGCAGATGTCTTATTATTATATTTTGTATGGGTAATCTTCCAGGCCGTATAGACCTCACCAAATAGGGGGAGTTACAGAGATTAAAGTGCTAAGAATGGTAGTACTTAAAACACAACCTAGTTAAAATGGGTACCAGACCGCATGTCTTATTATTATATTTTTTCAGACTAATCAGGCAGGCCATATAGACCACCCCCGATAGGGGGGAGTAACAGGGATTAAAGTGCTAAGAAAAGTACTAATTAACACAAGCTAGTTATCATGGGTCCAACACCGTGTGTCTTGATGTTATACTTTGTCAGGGTAATCATACAGGCCATATAGACGTCCCTTGATAGGGGGAGTAACAGGGATTACAGTTATAAGAATAGCACTACTTAAACACAACCTAATTACCATGGGTCAAAGACCAGATGTTTTATTATTATACTTTGTCAGGCTAATCATGCAGGCCATACAGAGCTCCAACAAAAGGGGGGGTAAGAGGGATTCAAGTGATAAGAAAAGTTTTACTTAACACAACAAAATTACCATGGGTCCCAGACCACGTGTCTTGTTGTTATACTTTGTCAGGGTAATCATAACCGCCATATAGACCTCCACCAATAGGGGGAGTTACAGGGCTGAAAGTGCGAAGAATAGTACTACTTACCAAAACCTAGTTGGGTCCAAGAACGCATGTTTAATTATTAGACTTTATCAGGGTAATTATATATCTAACAAATCTATCTATTTCTCTTCTATCGATTCTATCTAACTATCAATCTATGTATATCTATCTATCATATCTATCAATCTATCTTCTGTCTGGGATGTTTTGAGACAGCCACTTGTGTTTCTAACAAATTTGAAGTAGGAGGACAGAACAATCATCTTCTTCCATCTCCCGGTTCCACAAATTAAGGCCATATAGACCTCATCTGATAGGGAGAGTAACAGGTTGTAGTAAAATGTTAAGAATATTACTACTTAACACACCACGGGTCACAGACAACATGTCTTATTGTTATACTCTGTCAGGGAAATTATATATTTTACAAATCCATTTATTTATACATCAAATTGATCGAACTATCAAACGTATCGATCAAATGTAGATTGCATCTATTGATCGATGTAATTCGTATCTATAAAATGTATATTACATATTTGGTTGATGTCATTCGTATCTATAAAATGTATATTGCATCTTTGATTCGATAACATAATATTAATATTAATTAATATTGATCCATGTAATTCGTATCGATCGAATGTATATTGCATCTATTGAGCTATGTACAGTGTATCGATCATATGTATATTGCATCGATTGAGCTATGCTATCTATGTATCTATCTATCTATCAAATCTATCTATCTCGTGGTTGTGCAAGTGGACTGTTTGCGGTTGATTGCGGTGCGTAACACTTGGAGTTTGCTCTGTCACTGTGATGCGGCCGTAACCCTTACGCTACCTGATAGATACAACATCATAACTGATGTTTTAAAGCATGTTATTGCAAACAATTTGGGAATGTTAGTTGATTTAGGCCCATTATGGGTTAAAAGCAGACTCTGCATAAACTATGTAATTTTCCATGGGAGTTTTGCCAGGGATCCCCCTCCAGCATGCCACAGTCCAGGTGTTAGTACCCTTGAAACACCTTTTCCATCACTATTGGGGCCAGAAAGAGTCCTTGTAGGTTTTAAAGTTCGCCTGCCTATTGAATTCAATAGCGGTTCGCGCGTTTCGCGAACAATACCGTAAGTTCAAGTCCGCCATTCGTGAACCGAAAATTTTAGGTTCGCGACATCACTAGTGCCCATATAATATATGTGGAAAACAGAACAAACACAAGATAACACCGTTTTAATGAGAGGATAAAACACACTTACAACATAAAACTTCTGTGATATAAGGTAACAGAATAGCTTGTCATACAAGGGTATCAGTCAAGCAGTACATCCGTGGTAGTCTCCAATGGCTAGCGGATTCTCTGCTGACAGCGGGTACTTCCAACAGAAGAGCTGGATACAGCAAAAAGATTGTACTGTATGTACAAAAGCACATATATATATATATATATATATATATATATATATATATATATACATATAAATAAATATATATATACTCTATACATATAAATAAATATATATATATACTCTATACATATATATATACTCTATACATATAAATAAATATATATATACTCTATACATATAAATATATATATATATATACTCTATACATATAAATAAATATATATATACTCTATACATATAAATATATATATATATACTCTATACATATAAATAAATATATATATACTCTATACATATAAATAAATATATGTATATATATATCTGCACTTATTTGCAACTACAAAACAGCTGCTTGTTTTATAAGCATTTAAAACTGAACTTTTGCTGCAAAATGTGCATTGTTTTGCTACCAGGGATACACACCTTACAAGGCCTCAAAACCCTCTAGAGAATGTTTCTCTTATCTGTTTTAGTATAGCCAGGTAGTGCCAGATAAATAAACTGCTACATTGGTCTAAGCAATTATTGTGTAGCAGGTTTCAAGGTATGAAATAGACTATTTGATGCACTGGCATCATTCGTAAGCTTACAATACTCTTATTTATTAAAAATGTAATGACATAAATAATAATAAAATATAAAACTAAAGATGTTTTCCAAATGCTCTGATTTCAATGGGTTTGTGTTTGCTTTACCAAGAATATAATATAGAGTAGTGAGACCTATACGATCCTATAGAAACATCATAAATTGTCTGATACAGTGAGGGACAGCCAAAGGGTCACATAACCAGCGCACAAACACTGCCAGAAATAAACTTCCAAGTTGAAAGTAAATTGTCCACAATGATAGCCGATGTGTGCTACCTTCAGGACTTTGGATATTGCGATCACGCTAACCCCTCCCAATAGGCTTTAATGGAGAGAACAAACTAGAAAAAAAATATCACTGACATGCATTAGAACGAAGGTAATTATGATTATTTTACATTCAAATGTTTTCCACATAGGATAAAATGTTCTATTTTTTAATATTAAATATATTTTTCTATATATATCTGATGTATTTTTTTATAAAATATATATTTATACCTCTATATATATACTGTAAATATATATATATATATATATATATATATATATATATATATATATATATATATATATATATATATATATATAAACTGGGTTTAGGAATGAAGGGCACTCTCAGGATTTTTGATAATTGCGTGTCAACAAAAACTTTCTTTTATTGTTCATAATAACAACATTTGTTAATGGTCGACGTTTCGGCTTTCACAGAAGCCTTCATCAAGACAAATCATATCTCATAACAGCTTCCAGCCGTGCTCACCAAACTCAAAAGATCGTGTATCGTGTAAACCAGGGAGCCGGATCTCAGCTTGAAAAAAATGACATCACACTCCCATTTTTTCAAGCTGAGAACCGGCTCCCTGGTTTACTCGAAGTACGCCTAGTACAGCCACCGACAGCCACCGATAAATAACATGTCTTGTTCTGGATAAACCAACGTTAAAGACCCTGGAAGTGGAGGACTTCTTAACGAAAACAAGTTACAGTAACGTATTAACGGACTAACGTGTTCGTATCTCTGTAATGCAAGGCATTTTTTCTGGAACACTATGCACTACAACTTAAAATAGTGCTGGATTGGAACTGACATGTTTATCAAAGGTTGCATAAGCACTACTTAAATGGTTCTAACTTGAACGGGTTACTTTGTAACTTTGCTATGCTAATGTGTGTTTATATATGTGGCTGTAATTACGCATTTATTACAATTTGAACATAGATCCTGAAAAGTCTCCATGGTAGCAAGTACCTTCTTATGTGAGTGGCGCTACCCTCTGGTTGGGGAGTTGTTCATCTTGTATAGTGTGTAAATTGTGCAACTGATATACTATTTATGTATATTGTTTCATTGATACAGTGTTAAACTTTTTTGGCATAGATCCTCAGGTGGTTTGTCTCATGATAACAGATTTCCAATATTTATTGGCAGGGGCGAAACTACAGGGGGTGCAGAGGTCGCAGGTGCGACTGGGCCCCTGAGGGTAGGGGCCCAGCTTAAATTTTTTTTTTTTTTTTTTATATTTTTTTTATTTTTTTTATAAAAAAACGTTAACCTACCACTGCCTGCACTGATATCATGTGAGTGTGACATGACTACAGGGGTTAGTGTTTCTGTTTTACCCATTGGTGTTTATGTGTGTGTGTGTGTGTGTATGGTGTGTGTGTATGTATGTGACTGTGTGTGTATTTACGCATGTATGTGTGTTTGTGTATATGTTTGTGGAATCAGCAAATTACAGACCTTGTTACTACAGCATTGGGGGGCAGGGGGTAAACAGTGTCACTATACAGTACCACTATATAAAGTATGGGGGGGTGGACCATGTCACTGACTACTGTGGTCACTTTATAAAGTACTGGGCGGGTAGCGTCAGGCCAGCCATCTCACCGGCAGATTACAGACTGTGTCACTAACTTACTATATACAGTACTGGGGGGTTAAATAGTGTCACTATATATATGTATATATATACAGTAATAGGGGGTCAGACCATCTCACAGACTGTGGGCACAGGGTACCTCCTTTTGCAGACATGTAATCTGATTCACATTTTTCTGTGTTAAATGTAAAAAATAAATACAAAATATGTATTAAATTCACCTTTTTTTGGAGGGGGGAGGGGTGGTGGGGGGGCCCTTCTTAGATTCTGGCACCTGGGCCCTGTGGTTTCTAGTTACGCCTCTGTTTATTGGGTTATCCTCTGAGAGAGGTGTTGCCATTTAACCTTATAAGGCTTCTTGCATGGATCCCCATTTATAATCAATGGTAGCAGATTCCTGTGGGATTACAGGGCTACCCTCTGGCAGGGGTGTTGCAACTTAGCGTTTAATTGGAGTTCTTTGTACTGCGTAAACCTAGTGTGAGCTGGCCAGCTTTTTTATTATTGAATATACATATTGTATGTAATATGCATGAGATTATTTGCATATAATAAATATTTTTGCAACAAACATGTATGTGGTTTCGTTTAGGGGACCCAGCTGTTGTGTAATTTGCACTGGAGTGAAAATGACCAAAATAAACTTTTTTGATTAATTAAATAATGTGTGTGATTGACCAAGTTATTTCATATAAGAATCTTGAGTGCTGAAATCCCTGGCTATGGTGGGGTCACGACAGTGTCCCCCTTTGTCTCTTTCTATTTTTTAAGTCTATGTACATGCTTTACAGGGTCTGCACCATATTAAATTAAATTAAACCAAGATAATGTTGGTCCCTCTCCCCATATAAATTTGTGTGTGTTTTATATATATATATATATACATACCCCCACAGTGTTCTTCACATAAAATGTTGGCAGCCAGGTGGCATTATAAAATAGCCATGTGGAAACAGTGTAATATTTTCTAATATTATATCATTTTCTGCTATGCAAAGCACAAATTAATTGGATAATTTAACATAAATGTATTTAATGATAATGTATGCAATAAAAACTAAACTTTTTTAATATTAGGTCATTTTAGCTTAACATTGGCTAAAATTTTAGCCGGGTGGTTAGTAAAATCAGCCAGGTGGTGCACCATCTAAGAAGATCCTGGGGAGAACACTGATGTGATAGGTAAAGGTATATACAGATATGCAATATATATATATATAGTAATATCTATTTAAAATACATATAACATTTTCCCCTATGTGAAGAAAATTGGGGAGTAAAATATTTACAGTAAATACACTGTAAAACATATTATAAATATTACAATTGAATAAAATATTATTTTTCTTTTTATCAGGTATTTGAGTGGAAAGGGTTTCAAAGTATATATACATATTTCTGAATATATGTGTATACATGTGTATGTATATATGTTTATATGTATGTCCCGTATATATGTAGGTATATACAGGTATATCCCACTCATACAGCGGGTTAGAGCCCGGAGCTCCGCTGTAAAGTGAAAACCGCCTTAAAGTGAAACAAGGCAGTTTTAGCTTTCTTTTCACTTGCCAGTGTGTTTAAAAACATGTTTGAACTAACATATATTAGGTGTACAATAGCGCTAAGTTTAGTTTAACACTCGCACAACACAGTATTCAATAAATACTGTACCTGTAAAATAGTGACAATCACTGTAGTACAATTTGCCAGAGTATAGCACTGAGACAAAGATTGCACTGTAATGCTGTAAACAGAGTGAACTAAGCATAATAAAATGGTGTCAGTCACTTTTCTTGCAATCTCACGAATATTACAGCACTGTTTTAAAATCCTTGGAGGTTGAACTTCAGCTCCACAAAGCGCTGTATTAGCGAAGCGCTGTAAAGTGAAGCGCTGTAAAGTGAGGTATACCTGTACATTTATACACATATAAACAAAATTATTTGTTTACACATATATACATATGAATATATACATCCATACACATATTTAGACATGTATATATACAGTGGGGAAAAAAAGTATTTAGTCAGCCACCAATTGTGCAAGTTCTCCCACTTAAGAAGATGAGAGAGGCCTGTAATGTTCATCATAGGTATACCGCAACTATGAGAGACAAAATGTGGAAACAAATCCAGACAATCACAGTGTCTGATTTGGAAAAAAATTATTTGCAAATTATGGTGGAAAATAAGTATTTGGTCACCTACAAACAAGCAAGATTTCTGGCTCTCACAGACCTGTATCTTCTTCTTTAAGAGGCTCCTCTGTCCTCTACTCATTACCTGTATTAATGGCACCTGTTTGAACTTGTTATCAGTATAAAAGACACCTGTCTAAAACCTTAAACAGTCACACTCCAAACTCCACTATGGTGAAGACCAAAGAGCTGTTGAAGGACACCAGAAACAAAATTGTAGACCTGCACCAGGCTGGGAAGACTGAATCTGCAATAGGCAAGCAGCTTGGTGTGAAGAAATCAACTGTGGGAGCAATAATTAGAAAATGGAAGACATACAAGACCACTGATAAGCTCCCTCGATCTGGGGCTCCACGCAAGATCTCACCCCGTGGGGTCAATATGATCGCAAGAACGGTGAGCAAACATCCCAGAACCACACGTGGGGACCTAGTGAATGACCTGCAGAGAGCTGGAGCAACGTAGCAAAGGCTACCATCGGTAACACACTACGCTGACAGGGACTCAGATCCTGCAGTGCCTGACGTGTCCCCATGCTTAAGCCAGTACATGTCCGGGCCCAACTGAAGTATGCTAGAGAGCATTTAGATAATCCAGAAGTGGATTGGGAGAATGTCATATGGTCAGATGAAACCAAAGTAAAAAATTTTGGTAGAAACACAACTTGTCGTGTTTGGAGGAGAGAGAACACCATACCTACTGTGAAGCATGGGGGTGGCAACATCATGCTTTGGGGCTGTTTCTCTGCAAAGGGAACAGGACGACTGATCTGTGTACATGAAAGAATGAATGGGGACATGTATCGGGAGGTTTTGAATGCAAACCTTCCATCAGCAAGGGCATTGAAGATTAAACGTGGCTGGGTCTTTCAGCAGGACAATGATCCCAAACACACCACCCGGGCAACGAAGGAGTGGCTTCGTAAGAAGCATTTCAAGGTCCTGGAGTGGCCTAGCCAGTCTCCAGATCTCAACCCCATAGAAAACATTTGGTGGGAGTTGAAAGTCCGTGTTGCCCAGCGACAGCCCCAAAACATCACTGCTCTAGAGGAGATCTGCATGCAGGAATGGGCCAACATACCAGCAACAGTGTGTGACAACCTTGTGAAGACTTACAGAAAACGTTTGACCTCTGTCATTGCCAACAAAGGATATATAACAAAATATTGAGATGAACTTTTGATATTGACCAAATACTTATTTTCCACCATAATATGCAAATAAATTCTTTCCAAATCAGACAATGTGATTGTCTGGATTTGTTTCCACATTTTGTCTCTCATAGTTGAGGTATACCTATGATGAAAATTACAGGCCTCTCTCATCTTCTTAAGTGGGAGAACTTGCACAATTGGTGGCTGACTAAATACTTTTTTTCCCCACTGTATACAGGGAGTGCAGAATTATTAGGCAAGTTGTATTTTTGAGGATTCATTTTATTATTGAACAACAACCATGTTCTCAATGAACCCAAAAAACTCATTAATATCAAAGCTGAATAGTTTTGGAAGTAGTTTTTAGTTTGTTTTTAGTTATAGCTATTTTAGGGGGATATCTTTGTGTGCAGGTGACTATTACTGTGCATAATTATTAGGCAACTTAACAAAAAACAAATATATAACCATTTCAATTATTTATTTTTACCAGTGAAACCAATATAACATCTCAACATTCACAAATATACATTTCTGACATTCAAAAACAAAACAAAAACAAATCAGTGACCAATATAGCCACCTTTCTTTACAAGGACACTCAAAAGCCTGCCATCCATGGATTCTGTCAGTGTTTTGATCTGTTCACCATCAACATTGCGTGCAGCAGCAACCACAGCCTCCCAGACACTGTTCAGAGAGGTGTACTGTTTTCCCTCCTTGTAAATCTCACATTTGATGATGGACCACAGGTTCTCAATGGGGTTCAGATCAGGTGAACAAGGAGGCCATGTCATTAGATTTTCTTCTTTTATACACTTTCTTGCCAGCCACGCTGTGGAGTACTTGGACGCGTGTGATGGGGCATTGTCCTGCATGAAAATCATGTTTTTCTTGAAGAATGCAGATTTCTTCCTGTACCACTGCTTGAAGAAGGTGTCTTCCAGAAACTGGCAGTAGGACTGGGAGTTGAGCTTGACTCCATCCTCAACCCGAAAAGGCCCCACAAGCTCATCTTTGATGATACCAGCCCAAACCAGTACTCCACCTCCACCTTGCTGGCGTCTGAGTCGGACTGGAGCTCTCTGCCCTTTACCAATCCAGCCACGGGCCCATACATCTGGCCCATCAAGACTCACTCTCATTTCATCAGTCCATAAAACCTTAGAAAAATCAGTCTTGAGATATTTCTTGGCCCAGTCTTGACGTTTCAGCTTGTGTGTCTTGTTCAGTGGTGGTCGTCTTTCAGCCTTTCTTACCTTGGCCATGTCTCTGAGTATTGCACACCTTGTGCTTTTGGGCACTCCAGTGATGTTGCAGCTCTGAAATATGGCCAAACTGGTGGCAAGTGGCATCTTGGCAGCTGCACGCTTGACTTTTCTCAGTTCATGGGCAGTTATTTTGCGCCTTGGTTTTTCCACGCGCTTCTTGCGACCCTGTTGACTATTTTGAATGAAACGCTTGATTGTTCGATGATCACGCTTCAGAAGCTTTGCAATTTTAAGAGTGCTGCATCCCTCTGCAAGATATCTCACTATGTTTTACTTTTCTGAACCTGTCAAGTCCTTCTTTTGACCCATTTTGCCAAAGGAAAGGAAGTTGCCTAATAATTATGCACACCTGATATAGGGTGTTGATGTCATTAGACCACACCCCTTCTCATTACAGAGATGCACATCACCTAATATGCTTAATTGGTAGTAGGCTTTCGAGCCTATACAGCTTGGAGTAAGACAACATGCATAAAGAGGATGATGTGGTCAAAATACTAATTTGCCTAATAATTCTGCACTCCCTGAATATACAATATAGCCCTTTCATACAAATACCTTGTCATATACCATAAAATGTTAGACCCTTATAACATATTTATATATATGAGTGTAACACTTTATTTTAATGTATTTATGTAGTGTTTCCTGCAACTTTTTTTTTTTTTTTTTAATCTTTATTTACAACCAACAATGTATACAATGTTCCAACATAATTTAAAGCCACACAAAGGGCGTGAAAATGAAATACATAACGCATATAATAAACTAATTTTATTAAGACACAAATAGATTTCTTTTCAATTTTAAATATACATTGCTGATGTTTTATATTTAACAATCGAATGAAAAAGGAAAAAAAAACAAAAAACAGAATAGAGCGGAACAAATAAAAACAAGCGAAAACAAAACAAAACAAAACAAAGCAAAACAAAACATAAAAAAAAAAAGGGGGGGGGGGGACAGAAAAAGGTAAAGGGAAAAGGGAGTTAATTTACCATATCCCAAGCAAAACCAAATTGGAATCCTGGAAAGGGTATATTAGGAATTCAATTTCATTTGGCGGGAGTGCTTTTATAAACATTGACCATTTAAGAAAAAACCTGGTAACTTTGTGGTTGTTATCTGTATTAGTATCAATTTGCTCAAGAAGACATTGCTTCTTTAAGCAGTTTTTAATTTCTGGTATGCTAGGGACTGTTCGTAATTTCCATTTTTTTTAAATGAGATATCTAGCAGCCAGTATAGTCAGATTAATAATTTTGTTGTTACTTTGCTTACTCTCTGAAAGAAGAAAAACCATATTCACTGCAGATATTATCAGAGGGGTTATTCAGTATTTTGTGAAGCCAAAATTGGACTTTAAGCCAGAATTTTCTAACTTTAGGACAGGTCCATGTCATGTGCAGAAGGTTTGCGGAAGGAAAGGAACATTTAGGACAACTAGCAAAATTAACATTTCCACATTTAAACCCTTTTTCTGGAGTGAAATACGACATGTGAATTACTTTCAAATGGGACTCCCTCCAGGTTGAGGAAAGAGTTGTTTGCATAACAACTTGAATTGAGGAATGTAATAATTTGGGATCTAGTTCTTGCATTAATAATGCAGCCAATTTAATACACAGCTTATCCAGGTTCACTGTTCCCCGATCTGAGACTAGGGCATTATACCCTGGGGTAATTGACATGCATCCATTTTTAACTAATACCAACCAATTTTCGATATTTGCCAATGACCAATTCCAGCCGTAATCGGTTATCAGTTTTTGAGCGTAGTGTCTCGCTTGAAGATAAGCAAAGAAATTTCTTTGTTTGAGATTAAATTCATGCCTAAGGGAATCAAATGTTTTAACACATTGTCTTTCCAAGTCTAGTATTTGTATTACATTAGAGAGACCCTCACGCTTCCATTTTAAAAAGAGTACTGAATTTAAACCTGATGGGAATTGAGGATTCCCCAGAAGTGGAAGATATCTTGAGACTCGGTATTCTATAACTAGCCTATTACACATCTTTTTCCATGCTAAAATTGTATATAGATATATAGATCTCCATTTCTTTAATGCAGAGGGTATAAAACAAACATTAGAGTGAATAAGTGAAACAAGAGAAGCGGAATTTGTTATATTTTTTTCAAGATTGTTATTAGTGATGTAGTCTTTTGAAAATATCCAGTCTGTTACTATGCGAGCCAGAGAGACATAATTGTAGGCCTTAAGATCAGGTAAAGCTAGACCCCCATATCTAATGGGAAGAGAGAGCTTCTGCAGGGAAATTCTAGACCTCTTGTTTTGCCAAATAAATGACCGCAAGGCTGAGTCAAAGGATGTCAGATCCTTTTTCCTCAGAATTACAGGAGTATTATGGAGAATGTAGAGCATTTTAGGAAGTAAAATCATCTTATAAGCAGCTATACGTACAGAGAGGGAAAGCGGTAAATTGTGCCAGTTTTAAAAGTATCTTTAATTTTATTTATGATTGGTGTAATATTTAGGGAGTACCACTTATCAGGGTTCGGAGATATCATAATTCCTAAATATCTAAATGAATCCTGAACTATGAAAAAAAGTATATTTGTGCATGAGTCCTTAGTCTGTTTGATCCAGAGAAATTCTGATTTTGTGACATTCACCTTATATCCAGAAAAGGATCCAAATTGTTGTAAAATTAAAAGAAGTCTGGGTATATTTATTTTAGTGTTAGTCATATAGATCAGAATGTCATCTGCGTAAAGTGCGATTTTTGATTCATGATTGCCTATCTTGATTCTCTCTAATTGCTGTCTTATTGATATGGCAAGTGGTTCGATAGCGATATCAAAAAGGAGGGGGGACAGGGGGCAACCTTGCCGAGTCCCTCGACGCAGGAGAATATCCTGCGAGAGAGACCCGTTAACTATCATCCTTGTAGATGCTTTACGGCAAAGATTTGTGACAAACTTAAGAAAATTCCCTTTTAGCCCAAATTGCTCTAGTGAAGATAGAAGGTGGTTGTGCTGAACCGAGTCAAAAGCCTTCTCGGCATCTATGGCTAGAATTGCCTGGTCCATGTTAGACCCCTCCCCTGGTAAATCTAAGCCATCATTTCTTCTAAGGTAATCAATAATAAGCATGAGTTCTCTAATTTTGGCGGACGAATTCCTATTCTTTATAAACCCAGCTTGATCAGGGTTGATAATGAGAGGTAGAAGTAATTGCAGCCGTTGGGCTAATATGGAAGTTAAAGTTTGTAATCTGAGTTCATGAGAGCAATAGGTCTATAAGATTCCTTTAATGCTGGGTCTTTCCCTTTTTTTAGAAGCAGCGTCGTATAGGATGCTGAAAAATTTACTGTGGGCTCATTGCCCTTCACATATATATAATTAAATAGAGCAGTTACATAGGGTGTTATAATATGTGAAGTTATTTTATAAAATTCATTAGGGAGTGCATCTGGGCCGGGGGATTTATTAGGGGTAGATTTTTAATTGTGTTGGCCACTTCTAAGTTAGTTATAGGAGAATACAACTGTTCTAGTACATCCGAAGGTATTAAGGGATGCAAAATCTTTTCTAAAAATAATTTTTTTGTGTAATATTCGGAGGTTCAGAGTTATATAAGTCAGTGAAGAAATCAACTGTGGGAGCAATAATTAGAAAATGGAAGACATACAAGACCACTGATAAGCTCCCTCGATCTGGGGCTCCACGCAAGATCTCACCCCGTGGGGTCAAAATGATCACAAGAACGGTGAGCAAACATCCCAGAACCACACGTGGGGACCTAGTGAATGACCTGCAGAGAGCTGGACCAACGTAACAAAGGCTACCATCAGTAACACACTACGCTGCCAGGGACTCAGATCCTGCAGGGCCAGACGTGATGAAACCAAAGTAAAAGTTTTTGGTAGAAACACAACTTGTCGTGTTTGGAGAAGAGAGAACACCATACCTACTGTGAAGCATGGGGGTGGCAACATCATGCTTTGGGGTTGTTTCTCTGCAAAGGGAACAGGACGACTGATCTGTGTACATGAAAGAATGAATGGGGCCATGTATCGTGAGGTTTTGAGTGCAAACCTTCCATCAGCAAGGGCATTGAAGATTAAATGTGGTTGGGACTTTCAGCAGGACAATGATCCCAAACATACCACCCGAGCAACGAAGGAGTGGCTTTGTAAGAAGCATTTTAAGGTCCTGGAGTGGCCTAGCCAGTCTCCAGATCTCAACCCCATAGAAAACCTTTGGAGGGAGTTGAAAGTCCATGTTGCCCAGCGACAGCCCCAAAACATCACTGCTCTAGAGGAGATCTGCATGCAGGAATGGGCCAACATACCAGCAACAGTGTATGACAACCTTGTGAAGACTTACAGAAAACCTTTGACCTCTGTCATTGCCAACAAAGGATATATAACAAAATATTGAGATGAACTTTTGATATTGACCAAATACTTATTTTCCACCATAATATGCAAATAAATTCTTTCCAAATCAGACAATGTGATTGTCTGGATTTGTTTCCACATTTTGTCTCTCATAGTTGAGGTATACCTATGATGAAAATTACAGGCCTTTCTCATATTCTTAAGTGGGAGAACTTGCACAATTGGTGGCTGACTAAATACTTTTTTCCCCACTGTATATATACAATATAGCCCTTTCATACAAATACCTTGTTATATACCATAAAATGTTGGACTCTTATAACATATTTATATATATGAGTGTAACACTTTATTTTAATGTATTTATGTAGTGTTTCCTGCAACTTTTTTTTTTTTTAAATCTTTATTTACAACCAACAATGTATACAATGTTCCAACATAATTTAAAGCCACACAAAGGGCGTGAAAATGAAATACATAACGCATATAATAAACTAATCTTATTAAGACAAAAATAGATTTCTTTTCAATTTTAAATATACATTGTTGGTTTTATTTTTAACAATCGAATGAAAAAGGAAAAAAAAAAAAACAGAATAGAGCGGATTTATTTTAATGTATTTATGTAGTGTTTCCTGCAACTTTTTTATTTAGCCCTAACCCTTTACTCAAGGACTCAAGTCGCAGTAACCCGATGAACACAAATTTTAATTTGCGCTTGTGTGTAGGTTTGCCAGCTGTGCTTCAGGAATACTGGACACCTGGCAACTCTAATCGTGTGGGCGTGTTTACTATAAACACATTAATATGAGCACAAGTTAGATCGGGCATGATATTTCAATATTGAACACACTAACGTTAGCGTGCCACTTGTAATCTAGTTTAAATTTCCCTTGATGTGACCATTGCGAGACGGAAATGAACACTTTCTTTTAGCATTGGGCTCTATGAGGCCTATTTATCAAAGGTCCGACAGACATCGTTGAATGCGGAGAGCAATACGCCCTCCGTATTCAGCATTGGACCAGAGCTCTTGTGAGCTGCTGTGCAACGCCGCCCCCTGCAGACTCGCAGCCAATCGCCGCCAGCAGGGGCGTGTCAATCAACCCGATCGTACTCGATCGGGTTGAATTGTGGCGATCTCTGTCTGCCTCCTCAGAGTAGGCAGACAGGTTATGGAGCAGTGGTCTTTAGACCGCTGCTCCATAACTTGCGTTTCTGGCGAGTCTGAAGACTCGCCAGAAACACGGGTGCTCAAGCTCCATTCGGAGCTTGATAAATGGGCCTCTATGTCTGAATTAACGGTGTGCACTGCTGTTCAGCATTACCAATTGTATTTATATAGGTATACAGGTATATATACACAGGTATATATATACACACACATTAGAAATCGATTTGCAATAGTATTTTCTAGCTTATCTCCTTATCTGTGGCCAATAAGGAACTACTATAAATGATCTCCAGCACATATCCACTAATCATATATAGCACACCGCACAGGCGGGGTTTGGGATTCCACAGAATAAACTCTGGTCTCTGGGAACAATGCAAAATATTGACAGCAAAAGCAGACACAATAAGTAATGAAATTGCTTTGCTATGTGTTTTTTTTCTAAGCATAATTAAACTTTTATGGGAAATTTTTAATTTAGTAGAGGCTATTTTGAAATTTTTGTTTTAGTAGTGATAAAATATCAGTATTGTCCTTATGCTAATATCAAAATCTTTCCATAAAGAAAACAGCATATCCACTAATTAACTTTTATTTCCTTTATTTGCATGGGTAATGTAATAATAACAGAATATGTATGTACTACATCTATTGGGCAAAAAAAAAAGCAAAACCAAACTCTCCAGGGATGAATTTAAATTAACTCTGATATATTTAAATGAAAGACATTGAAGATCATCACCCTCATGTGCCAATTGCAGTGCCATTTGGGATGGTATTACACAGATGTATAATGGAGATGTCACCAGCTGTGCTATCCCTTTATTGCATGTAAGAACAATCCATTTTATGAGAAGTCTACAGGAATAGTTAACTTTTTGGCTTCCAAATGGGGTTGTGATATAATGCTATGCAACGCATATCGACGTTCTTTGACAGCCAAGGGGTTAAAAGAGAAAGTTTTAGCAGCATAAAAATAAACACATGATCATAGCCCAAAGTCAGTCGGGTAACTCTGTGATAGCTGGAAGGTGTTTTCTTAATGAGTATGATCATATTGGTGTCTATGAAATTCACAACTGTGCGAGAGTGGGTGGCTGAGATTAGTGTTGCTCATTTCTCACCCTTTATAACAACTCATGGATGCCCCAGTGAATAATATTCAGTCAGGGAAATGGCTTTACTGCATTAGTTACAAGTGACAGTTCAATTTACAGAGGACTCGGCTTTGTGTCTACTTTAGTATCCTTTTAGTTTATGCACATAAGGTAAATGTGCTCATATTCATTATATTGCTTGCAATAGGGTCATTATATGAATTGTATTTTTTTGCCTTTCAGTTTTTGAAATCCTTGTCAGGCTCAGTCTTGATTTGTATTTCACACTATAAAGTCAGGATATTATCTTCCGAGTGAATTCCTATTTGTGACATACCATGAGGCAAGGTGACAGACTGATCTGTGTAAGCCATACGTGTGGGTCCGGGGGAATGACGGCTCCTGCATTTGAAAATCAATGGAATATGGTAATGCTATAAAAATAAAATGCTCCAATTTGTTACAGAACATTATCATTTTTCCCCTTAATTTTCTTGCAAACTATTTCAAAATTTTTGTATTTGTAAAGAAAAATATTGCATAGCGGCTCTGATTTTTATGTATTTTTTGTTTTTTAATCAATTTAAAATATACAGGCGCACCTCGGAGATATTGCGGGAACAGTTCTAGACCACCGCAATAAAGCGAATATAACAATAAAGTGAGTAACACTATTCCCCCCCCCAGTGCATTTAACAGTTATATTTACACTATACTGTAGTCTATTAAGTGTGCAATTAGGTCTAAAAAAATGTTATTGCTAAAAAATGTTAACCATCATCTTACTCTTCAGCAAGTCGTAACCTTTTTGCTGATGGTTTTTAAACGTAGGTTTGTATATGTGTATTCATGTGTATTTATTGTATGTATGCATATGTGTATTTATGTGTTCATATGTGTATATATGTGTATTCATGTGCATTTAGGTATATTTATGTGTTTATATCTGTATTTATGTTTATTTATGTGTTAATATGCGTATATATATATATATATATATATATATATATATATATATATATATATATATATATATGTGTGTATTAATGTGTATTTATGTGTGTGTATTTGTATTCATGTGTATTTATGTGTATTCATGTGTATTTGTGTTTATATGTGTATATATGTGTATTCATGTGTATATATGTGTATTTATGTGTTTATATGTGTATATATCTGTATTCGTATGTATATATGTGTATTTATGTGTTTATATCTGTATTTATGTTTATTTATGTGTTTATATGCCTATATATGTGTATTCATGTGCATATATGTGTATTTATGTGTTTATATGTGTATTTATGTTTATTTATGTGTTTATATGCGTATATATGTGTATTCATGTGTATATATATGTGTATTTATGTGTTTATATGTGTATTTATGTTTATGTATGTGTTTATATGCGTATATATGTGTATTAATGTGTATTTATGTGTGTATATTTGTATTCATGTGTATTTTTTGTGTTTATATGTGTATATATGTGTATTTATGTGTTTATATGTGTATTCATGTGTATTTATGTATTTATATGTGTATTCATGCGTATTTATGTGTGTATATATGCTGGGAAAATGTCACCATTAGAATTGCTCAACACAGGGTTGCCACAAACCTTCAATTTGTAAAAAGAGCAATATCTGCAAAGCACAATAATGCAAAGCGCAATAAAACGAGGTATGCACGTATCTATAAGTGTTAGGGCTATAATAATATAACAAAACACATGTAAAACATGATAAAATATAGCATTATACTTGCGACGTGCGGCGGACATGATACGCTACATTGTATCATATCTGCTCGCACATTAATATACCCCTAAATGTTTATGTTAATTATTGAAATAAATGTATAAAAATTGAGATATGGTATATAACAAGGTGTTTGACAGGGAAAGGGCTCAGAGGTGTATATATGTGTGTATATTTGTGTATGTATGTGTGTGCAGACACACACACATAAATACATATATATACAGAGATATAAATATATATATATACACAAATATACAAATAAACACACATATATTATTGCTTTAACTTGAATGTTAGTGCTCAAAAACGCTGTGATTTAGCCCTACATGTATAACATTGCTGATACTGTTTTCTTTTTTTTTTGTATTACAATTTAACTAAGCTTCTTCCTTCTCCTTGTTGTCATGTACAGAAATGAATTTTAGCTACAACAAATCAGATTGTTACCTACAGTTTGCTGATTTATGGGTTAGAAAGCTCACTTCTCTTGTGAATAAAGTCAAACATAAGCTATAACATACACAGAACCCTCGTTCATTCAACACCTGATACCAGCCATAAGCGCATAGCTAAACACTGCTTTATCAGTCAGGCGATAAAATATATCATAATGGACTCTTAGCCGGCGACATAAAAAGTATCTGTATCTTATCAGGCTGCGCATTAGACATTTATTTTGTGCCCGGGCTATTTTCAGTTTAGTATGTGACATGCAATGCATTCCTTCTATTATAAATAAACATTTATCTGACCCGCTGTACGCTTGCCTACAATACAAAGCTGTAACTGTAAACAGCAACTAATATACAAAGCACTGCTCTGGCACTCAGTGGGTTAAAGTGATTTAATACCAGTCCAGTCATGGCTTTAGCTGATGTAGTGCTATATAAATATGCCAGTACTTTACCACCTGTATCTTCCCATTTATGCGCATCGGTTATATTCCTGCTAATGGTTCTTATTGTGTCACTAGCAGACAGTCAGTATTCTGTGAGTGCTCCTGTTTCACAATTCCAGTAATGTTGCAATATGCAATTGCCCTTTTAAAGGGACACTAAAGTCTAAATACACTTTCATGATTTAGAAAGATGATGCACTTTTCAGACACTTTGCAATTTACTCCCATTATTATTATATATTTTTTTTATATTCACACTTTCTGAGGCACCAGTTCCTATTGAGCATGTGCACTGGGCGTATGTATACTAGTCTGCGATTGGCTCATGTCTGTTACTTGTTACAAGGAGCTGGAAAATAGGAGGAAAAAATAAAAGTTGCCAGAAAAAAAAGTGCCACTGCATTGTCTTTTTATTATGCACTTGTTAAAGGGACATTAAACACTTTGAGATGGTAATAGAAAATGATAAATTGTATGTATTAAAACAACTTTACCTCATGCTTCACTATTTATTTTGGCCCCTTTTCTTGTAATTCCATTCTGAAATTGTCAGCTTTTCAGTTCCTGTTAGAAATGGAAGTGCAGAACACTGTTATATTCAACACAGCCATTGGCTGCACACTCTAGTGACCTATTTATAACTGTCTCTAATTGGCCACAGCAGAGAAGGTAACACAAGTTACAACATGGCAGCTCACATTGTTTTATAGATATTAAACTTTCCACTTATTTTGTCAATTTTTAAACAACTAATGAAACTTTACAAATTACATCTACAAGTTATTCTCAGACTAATCTTTTCTTTGAATGCATCATTCTATCTAGCATATACCTTTTAACTCTTATAACTTTTTTTTATTATTTAAGTGAATAATATTATTAGATAGTGTATATATGGGTGTATCACTTTATTTTAATTTATTCTCTTTTTATATATCAGTGAAAAGAGAAAAACTAACGTAAGGATAGTGAAACTCAAGAATGAGGATAGAGTAGTGGAAGAAGATAAACAAATAGCAAACTGTTTAAATGATTACTTTTGTTCAGTCTTTACAGCAGATGGTAAAGATAGTGAGATGCTACCAAAGGATGTTACTGTAAATGATCATGTGAGTAGTACTTTTCTTTTTACTGAGGTTTCAAGGGCTTTAACAAAAATAAAAGTAAATAAGTCGGTGGGTCCAGATAATATTCATCCAAGGGTTCTAAGAGAACTTTGATCCGTGATAGCTACTCCATTAGTGGATTTATTTAATCAGTCACTTCTAACAGGAGTTGTTCCAAAAGACTGGAACATTGCCAATGTAGTCCCTCTTCATAAAAAGGGCAGTAGGGAAGTTTCTTCTAACTATAGGCCAGTCAGTTTGACCTCAATTGCAGGGAAATAATGGAAACTCTTTTAAAGGAAAGACTTATGTCTTTCCTTCAGACAAACAACTTAGAAGACAAAGGACAGCATGGTTTCACTCCTGGAAGATTGTGCCAGACTAATCTAATTGATTTATTTGGCCATGTAACTAAATTAATAGACCAGGGAGGAGCTATAGATGTTAGATATCTAGATTTTAGCAAAGCATTTGACATTGTCCCACACAACAAACCTAATCACAAAATGTATTGTCTTGGAGTAGATGCTAAGATTGTTAAGTGGGTAGAATGCTAGCTTAAAGATAGACAACAGAGGGTTTCAATTAATGGAGTACATTAAAATGAGGTGTCAGTTACTAGTGGTGTTCCCCAAGGGTCAGTACTTGGGCCTGTTTTGTTTAATATGTTCATAAGTGATATTGGAAGTGGACTTAAGGGGAAGGTTTGCTTGTTTGCTGATGATACAAACATTTGCAACAGAGTTGATGTTCCAGGAGGGGTCGATTAAATGAACAGTGATATTAAAAAAAAATAGAGGACTGATCAAATAAATGGAATCTGAAATTTAATATTACCAAGAGCAAAACTATGCA
Source organism: Bombina bombina (assembly GCF_027579735.1). Classification (NCBI taxonomy): domain Eukaryota; kingdom Metazoa; phylum Chordata; class Amphibia; order Anura; family Bombinatoridae; genus Bombina; species Bombina bombina. The sequence continues at coordinate 1,199,080,600 of NC_069502.1, forward strand.
TATAGGATTCAAAAACCCTAAGGCCAATTATAGTATCAATGGTACATTACTGACTATAACTAAAGAAGAAAGGGACTTAGGCATTATTTCAGATGATTTAAAATTTGGTTCACAATGCAGTAGTGCAGTCAGTAAGGCCAGTCGAACACTTGGTTGCATTGGCAGAAGTATTAGTAGCAGAAATAGCAAGGTTCGTATGCCACTTTACAGATCATTAGTTAGACCAAATCTGGAATACTGTGTACAGTTCTGGAGACCATATCTTCAGAAAGATATAAATAAACTAGAAGCTGTACAAAGGAGGGCTACTAAAATGGCACATGGTCTAAAATATAAAACGTACAAAGAAAGACTCTATGATCTAAAAATGTATAGTTTAGAGGATAGAAGGGAAAGAGGTGACATGATAGAAACCTTCAAATATATGAAGGGACTTAATAAAGTAGAAGCTGAAAGCATTTTCCATAAAAAAATAAATGCCAAAACAAGGGGTCACAATCTAAAGTTAGAGGGTAGCAGATTCAAGAGAAATGTGAGGAAGCATTTTTTACAGAAAGGGTGGTGGATTCATAGGCCTCTAGTTATCAAGCCGTCAACCGCAAATACTCTGGAATTCCGCAGCGTATTTGTGGCAAGGCTGATTCGCCTTAGTTATCAACCCCTACTGCCCGGCAAAAGTAGAATATAGTGATGTAAGCTTTGATCCGCCGGACTCAGTCCGAAACAGATCGATGCTTACGTCACTCCAGATGTTCCGAACGCAAGTTCGGCACAATCTGACTACTTTTGGTAGTTATCAAAATACTACCGGGTACGCTCGCCACTATTCTGGGCCAGCATACCTGGATTTCAATCCGCCGCCCTGGAGGCGGCGGATCCCATAGGAATCAATCGGAGTCTGACCATAGCGAAAGCTCATGTTCGCTACTGCCCGATATCCCATTGATTCCTATGGCAGATGTCTGCACCTAACACCCTAACATGTACCCCGAGTCTAAACACCCCTAATCTGCCCCCCTACCCTGCCGCAACTAAATAAACTTATTACCCCCTAAAGCGCCGCTCCTGTACCCCGCCGCAACTATAATAATAAGTTACTCTTATTAACTAAATTAATCCTATTTAAAACTAAATACTTACCTATAAAATAAACCATAAAATAGCTACAATATAACTAATAATTACATTGTAACTATTTTAGGATTTATTTTTATTTTACAGGCAACTTTGTATATATTTTAACTAGGTACAATAGCTATTAAATAGTTAATAACTATTTAACAGCTACCTAGCTAAAATAAATACAAAATTACCTGTAAAATAAATCCTAACTTAAGTTACAATTAAACCTAACACTACACTATCATTAAATTAATTAAATAAATTAGCTACTAATACCTACAATTAAATACAATTAAATAAACTAAACTAAATTACAAAAAAAAACACTAAATTACAGAAAATAAAAAATATTACAAGAATTTTAAACTAATTACACCTAATCTAAGCCCACTAATAAAATAAAAAAAACCAAAATAATAAAAGTCCCTACCCTATTCTACATTACAAGGTAATCAGCTCTTTTACCAGCCCTTAAAAGGGCTTTTTGCAGGGCATGCCCCAAAGTAATCAGCTCTTTTGCCAGTAAAAAAAAATACAACCCCCCCAACATTAAAACCCACCACCCACATACCCCTACTCTAACCCACCCAAACCCCCCTTAAATAAACCTAACACTAACCCCCTGAAGATCTCCCTACCTTGAGTCGTCTTCACCCAGCCGGGCCAAAGTCTTCATCCAATGGGGCAGAAGAGGACATCCAGACCGGTAGAAGTGTTCATCCTATCAGGGCAGAAGAGGACATCCAGACCGGCAGAAGTCTTCATCCTATCCGGGCAGAAGAGGACATCCAGACCGGCAGAAGTCTTCATCCTATCCGGGCAGAAGAGGACATCTGGACCATCTGGAGGGAGATCTTCAGGGGGTTAGTGTTAGGTTTTTTTAAGGGGGGTTTGGGTGGGTTAGAGTAGGGGTATGTGGGTGGTGGGTTTTAATGTTGGGGAGGGTTTGTATTTTTTTTTTACAGGCAAAAGAGCTGATTTCTTTGGGGCATGCCCCGCAAAAAGCCCTTTTAAGGGCTGGTAAAAGAGCTGATTACCTTGTAATGTAGAATAGGGTAGGGACTTTTATTATTATTTTTTTATTATTTTATTAGGGGGCTTAGATTAGGTTAATTAGTTTACAATTCTTGTAATATTTTTTTATTTTATGTAATTTAGTGTTTGTTTGTTTTTGTAATTTAGTTTAGTTTATTTAATTGTATTTAATTGTAGATATTGGTAGCTAATTTATTTAATTAATTTAATGATAGTGTAGTGTTAGGTTTAATTTTGTAATTTTTTTAACTAGGTAGCTATTAAATAGTTAATAACTATTTAATAGCTATTGTACCTAGTTAAAATATATACAAAGTTACCTGTAAAATAAAAATAAATCCTAAAATAGTTACAATGTAATTATTAGTTATATTGTAGCTATATTAGGGTTTATTTTATAGGTAAAAATTTAGTTTTAAATAGGAATAATTTAGTTAATAAGAGTAATATTATTTAGATTTATTTAATTAATATTTACGTTAGGGGGGTGTTAGGGTTAGTGTTAGACTTAGGTTTAGGGGTTAATAATTTTATTATAGTGGCGGCATTGTAGGGGGGGCAGGATAGGGGTTAATAAATTTATTATAGGTGGCGGCGGTATGGGGGGTAGAACAGTATAGTATAGTGTGAGTGCTTAGTGACAGGGGTATCAATAAAGCTGTAAAAAGGCCGAAGAGCAACGAGATTGATAACTATCAGAGTCCGCTGCTCATCGCCCTGTACTTGGTGCGCGGCTTTTTGACAGATTTATTGATAACTTTGGCAAGGGTATTCAGGTCCGCGGCAGCGATGTGAGGCGAGCTTAGGCAAGCGTATTGGGGCCGGGAAGGCAGGTACGTACGGAGCTTCATAACTAGAGGCCATAGAATAAACTTCCATTTGAGGTGGTAAACACAAAGACTGTAAAGGAATTCAAAAATGCCTGGGACATGCATAAGGCTATCCTAAGGAAAAAGTAACATGTAATATGGGTAGACTTGATGGGCCTTTTTTGTTCTTATCTACCGTCAAATTCTATGTTTCTATGTTTTCTTTCTTTTGTTTGGGGCAACTTTTTATTTCTCCAACATAGGTGTGTCCGGTCCACGGCGTCATCCTTACTTGTGGGATATTCTCTTCCCCAACAGGAAATGGCAAAGAGCCCAGCAAAGCTGGTCACATGATCCCTCCTAGGCTCCGCCTTCCCCAGTCATTCTCTTTGCCGTTGCACAGGCAACATCTCCACGGAGATGGCTAAGAGTTTTTTGGTGTTTAAATGTAGTTTTTATTCTTCAATCAAGAGTTTGTTATTTTAAAATAGTGCTGGTATGTACTATTTACTCTGAAACGGAAAAGAGATGAAGATTTCTGTTTGTAAGAGGAAAATGATTTTAGCAACCGTTACTAAAATCGATGGCTGTTTCCACACAGGACTGTTGAGATGAATTAACTTCAGTTGGGGGAAACAGTGAGCAGACTTTTGCTGCTTGAGGTATGACACATTTCTAACAAGACTTGGTAATGCTGGAAGCTGTCATTTTCCCTATGGGATCCGGTAAGCCATTTTCTTAGTTTTAAATATAAGAATAAAGGGCTTCACAAGGGCTTTAAAGACTGGTAGACATTTTTCTGGGCTAAAACGATTACTTTATAAGCATATTTAATGGTTTATAACTTTGAAGAGTTATTTTAATCTTGGGAATTCTGTTAAAAAAACGGCAGGCACTGTATTGGACACCTTTTTCACTGGGGGCCTTTTCTAGTCATAGGCAGAGCCTCATTTTCGTGCCACTAATGCGCAGTTGTTTTTGAGAAGCAAGGCATGCAGATGCATGTGTGAGGAGCTCAGATCCACTGAAAAAGCTTATTGAAGGCGTCATTTGGGCTTGGTTGGGTCTCAGCAAAGCAGATACCAGGGACTGTATAGGGGTTAAATGTAAAAACGGCTCCGGTTCCGTTATTTTAAGAGTTAAAGCTTTCAAATTTTTGCAATACTTTTAAGGCTTTAAGACACTGTGGTGAAATTTTGGTGAATTTTTAACAATTCCTTCATACTTTTGCACATATTCAGTAATAAAGTGTGTTCAGTTTAAAATTTAAAGTGACAGTAACGGTTTTATTTTAAAACGTTTTTTGTGCTTTGTTATCAAGTTTATGCCTATTAACATGTCTGAACCATCAGATAGACGATGTTCTGTATGTTCGGAAGCCAAGGTTCCTCTCCATTTAAATATATGTGATGAATGTGACAAACAAAGTAGGGACAATGATGCCACTGATAATAATGTTGCCCAAAATGATTCCTTAAGTGAGGGGAGTAAGCATGGTACTGCATCATCTCCTTCTATGTCTACACCAGTCTTGCCCACTCAGGAGGTCCCTAGTTCATCTAGTGCGCCAATCCTCCTTACTATGCAACAATTAACGGCTGTAATGGATAATTCTATTAAAAACATTTTAGCCAAAATGCCCACTTATCAGCGAAAGCGCGACTGCTCTGTTTTAGATACTGAAGAGCATGAGGACGCTGATGATAATGGTTCTGACATGCCCTTACACCAGTCTGAAGGGGCCAGGGAGGTTTTGTCTGAGGGAGAAATTTCAGATTCCAGGAAAAATTTCTCAACAAGCTGAACCTGACGTTATTACATTCAAATTTAAATTGGAACATCTCCGCGCTCTGCTTAAGGAGGGTGTTATCTACTCTGGATGATTGTGACAATTTGGTCATTCCAGAGAAATTATGTAAGATGGACAAGTTCCTAGAGGTCCCGGTGCCCCCCGAAGCTTTTCCTATACCCAAGCGGGTGGCGGACATTGTAAATAAAGAATGGGAAAGGCCCGGCATACCTTTTGTCCCTCCCCCTATATTTAAGAAATTATTTCCTATGGTCGACCCCAGGAAGGACTTATGGCAGACAGTCCCCAAGGTCGAGGGGGCGGTTTCTACTCTAAACAAATGCACCACTATCCCTATAGAAGATAGTTGTGCTTTCAAAGATCCTATGGATAAAAAATTAGAGGGTTTGCTTAAAAAGATGTTTGTTCAGCAAGGTTACCTTCTACAACCAATTTCATGCATTGTTCCTGTCACTACAGCAGCGTGTTTCTGGTTCGAAGAACTAGAAAAGTCGCTCAATAAAGCATCTTCTTATGAGGAGGTTATGGACAGAGTTCAAGCACTTAAATTGGCTAACTCTTTTACCTTAGACGCCACTTTGCAATTAGCTAGATTAGCGGCGAAAAATTCAGGTTTTGCTATTGTGGCGCGCAGAGCGCTTTGGCTAAAGTCTTGGTCAGCGGATGTGTCCTCCAAGAACAAATTGCTTAACATCCCTTTCAAGGGGAAAACGCTGTTTGGCCCTGACTTGAAAGAGATTATTTCAGACATCACTGGGGGAAAGGGCCACGCCCTTCCTCAGGATAGGTCTTTTAAGGCTAAAAATAAAACAAATTTTCGTCCCTTTCGCAGAAACGGACCAGCCTCAAATTCTACATCCTCTAAGCAAGAGGGTAATTCTTCTCAAACCAAGCCAGCCTGGAGACCGATGCAAGGCTGGAACAAAGGTAAGCAGGCCAAGAAGCCTGCTACCGCTACTAAGACAGCATGAGATGCTGGCCCCCGATCCGGTCCCGGATCGGGTGGGGGGCAGACTCTCTCTCTTCGCTCAGGCTTGGGCAAGAGATGTTCAGGATCCTTGGGCGCTAGAAATAGTTTCTCAAGGTTATCTCCTGGAATTCAAGGAACTACCCCCAAGGGGAAGGTTCCACAGGTCTCAATTGTCTTCAGACCAAATAAAAAGACAGGCATTCTTACATTGTGTAGAAGACCTGTTAAAAATGGGAGTGATTCATCCTGTTCCATTAGGAGAACAAGGGATGGGGTTTTTCCCCAATCTGTTCATAGTTCCCAAAAAAAGAGGGAACATTCAGGCCAATTTTGGATCTCAAGATCCTAAACAAATTTCTCAGGGTTCCATCGTTCAAAATGGAAACCATTCGGACAATTCTTCCTACCATCCAGGAAGGTCAATTCATGACCACAGTGGATTTAAAGGATGCGTATCTACATATTCCTATCCACAAGGAACATCATCGGTTCCTAAGGTTCGCCTTTCTGGACAAGCATTACCAGTTTGTGGCACTTCCATTCGGATTAGCCACTGCTCCAAGAATTTTCACAAAGGTACTAGGGTCCCTTCTAGCGGTGATAAGGCCAAGGGGCATTGCAGTAGGACCTTACTTGGACGACATACTGATTCAAGCGTCGTCTCTGCCACAAGCAAAGGCTCATACGGACATTGTCCTAGCCTTTCTCAGATCTCACGGGTGGAAAGTGAATGTAGAAAAAAGTTCTCTATTCCCATCAACAAGAGTTCCCTTCTTGGGAACAATAATAGACTCCTTAGAAATGAAGATTTTTCTGACAGAGGCCAGAAAATCAAAACTTCTAAGCTCTTGTCAAGTACTTCATTCTGTTCTTCTTCCTTCCATAGCGCAGTGCATGGAAGTAATAGGTTTGATGGTTGCGGCAATGGACATAGTTCCTTTTGCGCGAATTCATCTAAGACCATTACAACTGTGCATGCTCAGACAGTGGGATGGGGATTATACAGACTTGTCCCCGACGATCCAAGTAGATCAGAGGACCAGAGATTCACTCCGTTGGTGGCTGACCCTGGACAACCTGTCTCAAGGGATGAGCTTCCGCAGACCAGAGTGGGTCATTGTCACGACCGACGCCAGTCCGGTGGGCTGGGGCGCGGTCTGGAAACCCCTGAAAGCTCAGGGTCTATGGTCTCGGGAAGAATCTCTTCTCCCGATAAACATTCTGGAACTGAGAGCGATATTCAATGCTCTCAAGGCTTGGCCTCAACTAGCAAAGGCCAAATTCATAAGGTTTCAATCAGACAACATGACGACTGTTGCATATATCAACCATCAGGGGGGAACAAGGAGTTCCCTGGCGATGGAAGAAGTGACCAAAGTAATTCAATGGGCGGAGATTCACTCCTGCCACTTGTCTGCAATCCACATCCCAGGAGTGGAAAATTGGGAAGCGGATTTTCTGAGTCGTCAGACATTTCATCCGGGGGAGTGGGAACTCCATCCGGAAATCTTTGCCCACATAACTCAATTATGGGGCATTCCAGACATGGATCTGATGGCGTCTCGTCAGAACTTCAAGGTTCCTTGCTACGGGTCCAGATCCAGGGATCCCAAGGCGACTCTAGTAGATGCACTAGTAGCGCCCTGGACCTTCAACCTAGCTTATGTATTCCCACCGTTTCCTCTCATTCCCAGGCTGGTAGCCAAGATCAATCAGGAGAGGGCTTCGGTGATCTTGATAGCTCCTGCGTGGCCACGCAGAACTTGGTATGCAGACCTGGTGAATATGTCATCGGCTCCACCATGGAAGCTACCTTTGAGACGGGACCTTCTTGTTCAAGGTCCGTTCGAAACATCCGAATCTGGCCTCACTCCAACTGACTGCTTGGAGATTGAACGCTTGATTTTATCAAAGCGTGGGTTCTCAGATTCTGTCATTGATACTCTTATTCAGGCTAGAAAGCCTGTAACTAGAAAAATTTACCATAAAGTATGGAAAAAATATATCTGTTGGTGCGAATCGAAAGGATTCCCATGGAACAAGATAAAAATTCCTAAGATTCTATCCTTTCTACAAGAGGTTTTGGAGAAAGGATTATCTGCAAGTTCTTTGAAGGGACAGATTTCTGCTTTATCTGTTTTACTTCACAAAAGCTGGCGGCTGTGCCAGATGTTCAAGCTTTTGTTCAGGCTCTGGTTAGAATCAAGCCTGTTTACAAACCTTTGACTCCTCCTTGGAGTCTCAATTTAGTTCTTTCAGTTCTTCAAGGGGTTCCGTTTGAACCCTTACATTCCGTAGATATTAAGTTATTATCTTGGAAAGTTTTGTTTTTGGTTGCAATTTTCTTCTGCTAGAAGAGTTTCAGAGTTATCTGCTCTGCAGTGTTCTCCTCCTTATCTGGTGTTCCATGCAGATAAGGTGGTTTTGCGTACTAAACCTGGTTTTCTTCCGAAAGTTGTTTCTAACAAAAATATTAACCAGGAGATAGTTGTGCCTTCTTTGTGTCCGAATCCAGTTTCAAAGAAGGAACGTTTGTTGCACAATTTGGATGTAGTTCGTGCTCTAAAATTCTATTTAGAGGCTACAAAGGATTTCAGACAAACATCTTCCTTGTTTGTTGTTTATTCTGGTAAAAGGAGAGGTCAAAAAGCAACTTCTACCTCTCTCTCTTTTTGGCTTAAAAGCATCATCCGATTGGCTTATGAGACTGCCGGACAGGCAGCCTCCTGAAAGAATCACAGCTCATTCCACTAGGGCTGTGGCTTCCACATGGGCCTTCAAGAACGAGGCTTCTGTTGATCAGATATGTAAGGCAGCGACTTGGTCTTCACTGCACACTTTTACCAAATTTTACAAATTTGATACTTTTGCTTCTTCTGAGGCTATTTTTGGGAGAAAGGTTTTGCAAGCCGTGGTGCCTT